>NC_052642.1:2234006-2546283 GCF_016161935.1 Mauremys reevesii | reverse complement strand
AGAGAGATAGTAAAGAAAAGTAATAAGGTAAGGAAGGAAAAGGACATATGGGAGGAGGAGACAAAGTCTCACATCGGGTCAAAATCTTAAATGTTCTTGAGTGGTATCAGTGAAACCCATTCTGATTCCATTAATTGAGCCTTTCTGTCTCCCTCTTACAACTTTTCTTAAACAAATGTATGTTAGGATATAGATATTCAGGCCTGTCTGCAAAGGCCTAGACTTTAAGAATTTAGGTGTATTCTTATCACTTAGCTAGTTATAGAGGTATAAAAGAAAGAATCAAAATCACTGTCTGTGGAATGGCCTTCTCTTACTGTGACAGGCTAAGGCCTTCAGCTAAGATGTAGTTAGGCAGCCATAAGCTGGGAAGTGTATAGTCACATCCTCACATTCCAAACTAGTCACATTGAAATAGGGTGCTATTGGGCTATTAGGAATACAATCCCAGGGCCGCCCAGAGGATTCCAGGGGCCTGGGGTCTTTGGCAGCGGGGGGCCCTTCCGTTCCGGGACCCGCCGCCGAAGTGCCCCGAAGACCCGTGGCGGTGGCTTCCACCGCCAAATTACCGCCAAAGCGGGACCCGCCGCCAAAGTGCAGCCCGGTCTTCGGCGGTAATTCGGCGGTGGGGGGCCCCCACCGCGGGTCTTCGGGGCACTTCGGCGGCGGGTCCCAAAACGGAAGGGCCCCCTGCCGCCGAATTACCGCCGAAGACCGAGCTGAACTTTGGTGGCGGGTCACGCTTCGGTGGTAATTTGCTGGCGGGGGGTCCTTCTGCCCCAGAGCGGAAGGACCCCCCCGCCCGGGGCGGAAGGACCCCCCCGCCGGCGAAGACCGGGAGCGGAAGAAGCTCCTGGGCCCGGCCCCGCAAGAGTTTTCCAGGCCCCCCAGAGCGAGTGAAGGACCCCGCTCCAGGGGCCCCGAAAAACTCTCGTGGGGGCCCCTGTGGGGCCCGGGGCCTGGGGCAAATTGCCCCTCTTGCCCCCCCCTCTGGGCGGCCCTGTACAATCCTGTCCTGATATTCCTGTCACCTCCAGAGAAAGGGAAGAGCCTAGAAGATGTAAAAGGAAACTTAGTTTGATAGCATCCTGTCTGGCAAGAACTCACTTATCAATAGACACCGCTGGAGAACCCTTATGTCTGTATAGATGTAGTTGTGAAATCCTCACTTCTGTATTGTTCTGTATGTTTATTTGCATGGTCTCTGTCTGGTTCTGTGATTGTTTCTGTCTGCTGTATAATTAATTTTGTTGGGTGTAAACCAATGAAGGTGGCGGGGTATAATTGGTTAAATAACCGTGTTACAATATATTAGGATTGGTTAGTTAAATTTCAGTAAAATGATTGGTTAAGGTCTAGCTAAGCAAAACTCAGGTTTTGCTATAGAGTCTGCAGTCAATCAGAAAGGGGGGGGGGAAATGGGAACAGGGACTGGGGAATTAAAATCATGTTTTGCTAAAGGGTGGAATGGGAACAGGGGATGGGAACAGGAACAGGGACAGGGACACAGGCAAGGCTCTGTGGTGTCAGAGCTGGGAAGGGGGACACTAAGGAAGGAAACTGGAATCATGCTTGCTGGAAGTTCACCCCAATAAACATCGAATTGTTTGCGCCTTTGGACTTCGGGTATTGTTGCTCTCTGTTCATGCGAGAAGGACCAGGGAAGTGAGAGGGTGAAGGAATAAGCCCCCTAACAATGTAGATGACAGATCACTGTGACAATCTATGAACTTTTACTCCTTTTTTACAGTTCAGCTTACAACTAGGGTAAATCTGTACACGCACTTGTGGCAACAGACCAATACCCTGGAACGCTTCCGGGGTCCACATTTTTAAAAGGATCTTGAAAAATTGGAGAGGGTGCAAAGAAGATCCACAAAAATAGTTTGAGGTCTGGAAAAATGGTTTCCAGTTTGAGATTTAGGGCTATTCTATACTGGAAAGAGTCACTGGTATAACTATGACAGGTTTCAGAGTAGGAGTCGTGTTAGTCTGTATCCGCAAAAAGAACAAGAGTAACTATGTTGGTCATGGCTGTGATCCTTTGCCAACATAATTATACGTATAAAAGCCATAGAGTGAACACAGTTATAAAGGTATAAAAGTGCCTTATATCACCACTGCTTATTTCACTTCCTGAATCAGAACAAGCAATTTTATACCAATATAATGGTGTCTAGACTAGGGAGTTTAGCTGCTTTAAGAAATGCCAAAACAGTTAGTGTGGCAAAACTTTTCCGTTTACAGCGGGGAAATATATTAGGTACCAAATCGCTATTTAATCCAGTGGAGAAGGGCGTAACACAGAACCCATGGCTACAGGTTCAAGCCAGACAGACTGAATTAGAAACAAGGCACCAAATGTTAGAATCATAGAATCTCAGGGTTGGAAGGGACCTCAGGAGGTCATCTAGTCCAACCCCCTGCTCAACTACCCCCATAGTCAGTTAGCTCTGACTATGGTTCTGAACTATGGCTCACAAACTACCGAGAGAAGTGATGAATTCTACAAACTCTTGATGTCTTCAGAGCAAGCCTGGAAGCCTTTCTGGAAGAGACGCTCCAGACAAACACAAGTTTGGAGGTTAGTAAATTGGAAGAGATTGCGAGAAGAACCATGAGAATGAGTAAAGGATTGGAAAACATGCCTTCAGGTCATAGACTCCAGGAGCACAATCTGTTTAGCTTAATAAAGACAAGGCTAAAGAGTGACTTGATCCCAATCTATAAATACCTAATGAGGAACAGAATTTTGATAACGGGCTCTTCAGTCTAATACACAAAGGTCTAACAAGATCCAATGGCTGGACCTTGAAGCTAAACTAATTTGATCTGGAAATAAGGTGCAAATGTTTTAATGGGGAGGGTAATTAACCATCAGAATGATCTGCTCTGGTTAAAACAGGAATTAATTCAGGGAAGTTTTATGGCCTCTGTTATACTAGATGTTCGCAGTGATCCCCTCTGGCCTTATAATTTATGAACAATGAGACTGAGTGAGGGGACATAGTTCTCTCCCCGAGGGACTTCTGAGAACAGGGAGCTGATGGCTTTAAACGTGTAAAATTTCTTCTGCATTGCCCCAGCGCTGCGGTTCTTCACCCTCCCTGCTGTTCTCCACACATCTCCTGGGGGACACTGAGGCTCCCCTTATGGTGGGGATCAAAGGGAGCCGAGTTCAGGTTAAACCCTCATGCTTCAGGGCATAAACCAACCCCTAACACCGCTGTGACCAGATTATTCTCTTATGGGATTTCTTGTTGCTTCCTTTGAAGCAGTTGGTGCTGGCCAGGGTCAGAGACACGATACTGACCCTGGGTCTGACCCCGTCTGGCAATTCTCATTTGGGTCTGTGATTCTGGACAGTGAAATTTTAATTTTGAGTCATAAGAAAATGAATAAAGTATAAACAGCAGGGAAGGTCTCACGTTCTTCCGCCAAGTATCCAGTAACAATACGGTTCCCAAGTAACCTGTATGTTCAGCACTGTTTGCCTTAGGCCTTTTACACATGACGCAAGTCTGTGTAAACAGGAAAGAGAGAAACTGTCATTGAGATAGAGTGTGATTGATTCGTGCTAATCCCAGGCTTTCCCCACCACCTACTAATCAAATACCTTTATTGATCTGATGAAATGAAAGAAATACAGAGAGAATAATGACAGGTTTCAGTGTAGCAGCCGTGTTAGTCTGTATCTGCAAAAAGAACAGGAGTACATGTGGCACCTTAGAGACTAACAAATGTATTTGAGCATAAGCTTTCATGGGCTACAGCCCACTTCATCAGATGCATGTACTGGAAAATACAATAGGAAGATATATACATACAGAGAACATGAAACAATGGGTGTTACCATACACACTCTGACAGAAGGTAATGGCTTGCGGAATGTGGAATTACCCTCTGATCCCACTGAGGGTTACCAAAAGAAACTACACCATGTGCTCAAGAAACTTCCTGAAAAAGCTCAAGAGCAAATCCGCACAGACACACCCCTAGAACCCCGACCAGGGGTATTCTACCAGCTACCCAAGATCCATAAACCTGGCAATCCTGGATGCCCCATCATCTCAGGCATTGGCACCCTGACAGCAGGATTGTCTGGCTATGTGGACTTTCTCCTCAGGCCCTACGCTACCAGCACTCCCAGCTACCTTCGAGACACCACTGACTTCCTGAGGAAACTACAATCCATCAGTGATCTTCCAGAAAACACCATCCTGGCCACTATGGATGTAGAAGCCCTCTACACCAACATTCCACACAAAGATGGACTACAAGCCATCAGGAACAGTATCCCCGATAATGTCACGGCAAACCTGGTGGCTGAACTTTGTGACTTTGTCCTCACCCACAACTATTTCACATTTGGGGACAATATATACCTTCAAGTCAGCGGCACTGCTATGGGTACGCACATGGCCCCACAGTATGCCAACATTTTTATGGCTGACTTAAAACAACGCTTCCTTAGCTCTCGTCCCCTAACGCCCCTACTCTACTTGCACTACATTGATGACATCTTCATCATCTGGACTCATGGAAAAGAAGCCCTCGAGGAATTCCACCATGATTTTAACAATTTCCACCCCACCATCAACCTCAGCCTGGACCAGTCCACACAAGAGATCCATTTCCTGGACACTACTGTGCTAATAAGTGATGGCCACATAAACACCACCCTATACCGGAAACCTACTGACCGCTATACTTACCTACATGCCTCCAGCTTTCATCCAGAACACACCACACGATCCATTGTCTACAGCCAAGCTCAACGATACAATCACATTTGCTCCAACCCCTCAGACAGAGACAAACACCTACAAGATCTCTGTCAAGCATTCTTAAAACTACAATACCCACCTGCTGAAGTGAAAAAACCGAGCCAGAAGAGTACCCAGAAGTCACCTACTACAAGACTGACCCAACAAAAAAAGTAACAGAACACCACTAGCCATCACCTACAGCCCCCAACTAAAACCTCTCCAGCGCATCATCAAAGATCTACAACCTATCCTGAAAGATGATCCCTCACTCTCACAGATCTTGGGAGACAGACCTGTCCTCGCTTACAGACAGCCCCCCAACTTGAAGCAAATACTCACCAGCAACCACATACCACAGAACAAAAACACTAACCCAGGAACCTATCTTTGCAACAAAGCCCATTGCCTACTCTGTCCACATATCTATTCAGGGGACACCATCATAGGACCTAATCACATCAGCCACGCCCTCAGGGGCTTATTCACCTGCACATCTACCAATGCCTATGCATATGCCATATACCAATGCATATGCCATCATGTGCCAGCAATGCCCCTCTGCCATGTACATTGGCCAAACTGGACAGTCTCTACGTAAAAGAATAAATGGACACAAATCAGACGTCAAGAATTATAACATTCAAAAACCAGTCAGAGAACACTTCAATCTCCCTGGCTACTTGATTACAGACCTACAAGTCGCAATATTACAACAACAAAAACTTCAAAACCAGACTCCAAGGAGAGACTGCTGAATTGGAATTAATTTGCAAATTGCCCACCATTAAATTAGGCTTGAATAAAGACTGGGAGTGGATGGGTCATTACACAAAGTAAAACTATTTCCCCACGTTTATTCCGCCCCCCCCACCCCCCATTCCTCACACCTTCTTGTCAACTGCTGCAAATGGACCGTTTTGATTACCAATACAAAAAGTGTTTTTCTCTCCTGCTGGTAATAGCTCATCTTAACTGATCACTCTTGTTAGAATGTGTATGGTAACACCAATTGTTTCATGTTCTCTGAGTATATATACCTTTCCTACTGTATTTTCCACTACATGCATCTGATGAAGTAGGGTTGTAGCCCATGAAAGCTTATGCTCAAATCAATTTGTTAGTCTCTAAGGTGCCACAAGTCCTCCTGTTCTTTTTTAGAGAAAATAATAAGGAAGCAGATATGAGGAGTGAGAACAATAGACTAGGCACCTTGGTTAAACCAGGGCAAATATGATGATGAATTAACGTACAGGTGGAGTTTTCAGGGCATGACTTTGTTGTGCACATTTTTGTTGGCGTTTTTCCAGAAAAAAAAACAATTAAATGGAAACTGGAAGAAAGCTTCAAACATCGAAGCTGCCTCTGAGCACCCACTCTACTACTAACTCTAGTCATCCTGGAGCTTTTTACATTCTAACTGGGTTTAGTAATCACTGTTGCTCTAGGAATGGTGTGAATAAAAGAATAAACATTTGTGAAGCTGAATGTGCAGAGGCAGCCCTGGCGTATTTCTATGTTTCATGTATTATTTGTATTGCAGTTGCACCTATGGGACAACCTGCTGACATTGTGCTAGGTGCTGTACAAACATACAGCAACAGACCGTCCCTGCCATGATGAGCTTAGGCCTAGATCAACAGAGGTGCCTATGTCCACCATTTAAGCCTTCTCAAAACCACTGCTTAGCTGCTGCCTAAGGCCTGGTCTGCACTAGAAAATTAGGTTGGTTTAACTACATTGGTCCGGGCTCTGAAATCCACAGCCCCATAGTTAACCCGACTGAAGTCCCCAAGAATTCTTCCGTCCACCTGGCTGCCGCCGCAGGGAGGTGGATAACTTATGCCGACGGGAGAACCCCGGTACCATTCTAAGTGTAGACAAGTCCTGAGACTCCTCTAGTTGACATCCACAAAACCGCCGGAGCTCTGACTCTGCCCCAGATTTACCAAGACGCTCGGAGCCCTTGCGGCCCAGATGCTGGATTCTCAAACCAGGCAGGAAAACCTATCCCAGCAGCAGGGCCTGATCCTGCAGCCACGCTCTGAGCACACCTCACACCTGCCACCTGGCTGACCCTGAGTCAGCAAGGCCAAATGAAGACCCCCAGTAGGTGAAGGGCAGCACAGCACCCACTTGAGAGAGAGCCAGGGGTGAGCAGGTGGGGCATGTTACAATATGTGTGTGTCCCCTGGTGATTAGGGCATTTGCCTGGGATAGGGGAGACTCAAGCTGAAATCTCTGCTGTGCCTGATGCAGACCAGGGAGGTGAGCCCAGGTCTCCCACGGCCAGTGATGCAAGTAGATTCCATTTCTTACCGACGCGGGGAGTGAGGGGGGCACCAGCTGAGCGTGGGGGCATGTGACCTCCCCATATGACCCTCCATGTGACTCCTCCCCATCCTGCCACCAGCCTGGGGCCCCCATGCTCTCCCCATCCCCTCCCCATGATCCATCCCATGTTACCTGTGGGGGCTCTGTGCTCCTCCTGCTGCCCCGGAGACTTCGGAACCGCAGTGGGGAAAGGAGCAGAACCCCCGCCCCTCCCCCTGCTTTCCATGGAGCTGGGTCTCTGTCCTCTGTCTACAGCAGCAGCCGTGCCAGAGGACAGGGCTGGGGGGCTGGGCTGGGGGCAGCACAGCTGCCAGAGGAGCTGCTGGCATTCTGCTCCTTTCTCTACTGTCCCTCCCAGCAGGGAAAGGAGCAGATTCCTGGCAGCTCCTTCGATGGCTGTACCAGCCCTGCCCCCCAAGCCCTGTCCTGCAGCTGGGCTGCTGCTGTACAGATGGAGGAGATGCAGCTCCGTGGAAGGGCTGGGGGTGGTACAGCTGTGCCAGAGGAGCTGCCGGCGTGGGGCCGCCGGCTCCTCCTGTGTCTTTCCGGTACACCGTACTGGCTATAAATATCTTGCTGGTGTGGCAGACCAGACCGCCCTACATGCACTGCTGCCCACGGCCAAGGTGAGTACTCTAACCACGTGGCTTTGGGGTATTCTGGTTGCTCTCTCCCTCTGTTTTTGTGGAAAATGTCTACAAGGCTCAGTTTTAGCCTAAAAACAAGGGTATGTAGACAGGATTCTCTTGGCGCATGAGTGGAAGGTGATGATAGAAACAGATAGGGAACGTGCAGATTTCTTAAACAAATCCCAATTGCCTCAGCCTCTGGTGACTAGGGATACTCTTTCTGGGGCAGGACTAATGCTATTTACCTGTGTTACAAATCTAACCACCATGAAGAAATCCACTATTAAAATTTTACCAGTCTTTTTGTAAACGAAACCAAAGAATACATGATCAGACACCCCAAAATCACCCAAGCCCAGGGCCGGCCCTACACCATATGGTATACCCTGGGGGTATTACTTCTGGGGTCAAGACACATAACTGGAAGCAAAGGGTATCATGTGACCTCTTTAAGAACTCCTCCCATCACCTCTACCAATCAGGATGGATTTTTCTCCCCTGTAGGACCACCCCAAAAGGAGATTTGACCAATCAGGGGGAGTTCTGGGGCAGGGTGATCCATCCGGAAGTGGGTTGTGTGACCATTCTAAGAATCCCCCCCCATGCCCTCTACCAATTGAAGTGGGTTTCAGCCTCCTTAGGCCATCCCAGAAGGGAAACATGTACCAATCGGAATAGGTGTAGCGCACAGGTCTAGGCTGGAATCCCGTGATCTGTGGACCTCGACAGTTGGCTGGACGGCAGCACTTCCCCCTGGAAGTCCCCACACTACACGGAAGAGGCCATCTCGTTCCAAGAACGCGTGTTTTAGAAATCGTGGAAACACTGAGAGAAAACATGGACTCCTTCACCACCACTTGAGAACTTCAGACTTTGTTTTAGCTCCAAGGGCCTTCAGCCACCCATGGAGGAAACGCTACATCAATGACAGTTCTGAGGAGGAGGAGGGAGTGGCCAAGGGGAGCCCTTTGGCTCAGCTGTTGATGGATATGCTGGAACCCAAGCCTGAAACCCACCCCACTCACGAGGCAGCCCGACGAGCGTCATGGCCTTTCATCATCCACCCCTATGGAGGAAGATGACCGCAGATCATGGGAGCCACCAGTGGACACTGTGAACAGAAAAGACGTTGTGCAGGTAAATGCACGATTAAGAAGTTACAGTTGAGGATGGAGCATAATGGGGTTAGGCACTGACCTGGGGCTGCGTAAATCTAAAAACAAACAATGGGAGCTTACACTGTTTCTTTTCTGAAAATCTCTTGACAGCTCAACAATGCCTTTCTAGAGGCCTTTGAGAACTTACACATCAGTAGCCCTATCATGCATCAGCTGTTTTTGCTTGTGTCTGAGACACAGATCTTGAGAGGAAAATCCAGAAAAGGACAAAACGGAAGAATGAACCAGCTCAGGCTCCCTAATGGCGTCCATTTTCGCAGATGGCTTTAAAAGGGTGTTTTAAACAGCAATTAATAAAACGTCTTTAGATTTGTCAGTGTGAATGTGTCCCTTCCATACTCTTGTTAGTAAAAGATGGTACAAGTAACAGTTACATCTATGCAGCCAGCTCTGTTAAAGAAAATATATTACACCTCCGGGGGAGTTGGGCGTTTCAGTGGGGTGAACCCTCTTTTTTAAGCAGCCAAAAACATAGTAAAACTTTGAACAGAAGACAGGCATCAGCTTGATTTTCAGACCAGGACACTTACGCTTTACGCAAATCAGCTCGAATACATTTTAAAAGAAGCAAGACCGTTGGGAATAGTTAAAGGGGGCAAGAAAGTTGCATAAGAAATTGGGGTGGTCAACAAAAGATTTATGCTCAGCGATGTAGCGGCGTTTGAACAGCATTTAGGAGTCAACATACTGGTGGTGCTGTATGTGGTGAAAGGCAGGTGGGGATTTCTAAAAATGGGGGGCCCGGTGTACCCCAAGACTTTTTCCATCCTGTCACATGATGAGCGTTACTATGGGGTTCTGGACGTGAAAAAGTTGTTCGGTGCGAAAAATCATTGAGTTTTGCCATGCGGTGTACAGTCCTGACCACATCTGCAGGTCTCGTTGCTGCCTCTGCTTGAGTGTAACGTGCTCGGACAGCCTGGGCGTGCAGCTGAGCTGTCCTAGCTGTAGACTGTATTATCGGTCCGAAGAGTATTTAGACAGACACATCGACTGTGCATCGAAAAAAAAAGTCAAACGCCTGTCTAAAACTTCATGTGATAAGTGTCAGTCCTACGTGGACAAGGGGCAACAGGTGTAAAGGGAGGTGTCAGGGTTTGATCACTGATGATGAAGACAGCCACCTGTGTTTTTTGCGCAGCATTAGAAAGCCCGAATCATCAGAAAGGTTGTTTTGGGGAACTGGGTATCTGGGTTTTGGAGACAGGAGCACTTCTTAAGCTGGCATCTGTCTGCATGGCTATATACAGGTTTGTTTTTGCAGCTTAACACAGTCGCTCTTCTCCCCCCAGACAACTATCGCAGTCAGAAAAAGAGAGAGATTCGACCCCCATCTATGGCTGTTGTATACCACTCACAAAGAAAATATACAGATACAGGATGCTTTACGGGCGGGGGGGGGGGAGAGGAGGGGAATTATAGGTAGGCCCCTACTTTCTAGATGGTTACGCCATCCTTGATGGATATGCACAGCCATTGAGTTTAATGGGGTTTTTTTTCTATATCTGTGTCACCTGTTAATGTTAAAAAGTGCAGAACCCTAGGACAGGGACAACGCAGCTCAAGACCGACTATCTGAAAAGACTTGGTTATGTAGTGAGGACCCTCTGGGAGCACAAGTGGGAGGGGATGATAGAAACAGACAGGGAGCATGGATATTTCTTAAACAAAGCCCAGCTGCCTCAGCCTCACATGCCTAGGGATGCTCTTTTCCGGGGGATGACTAATGCTATAGGCCTATATTACAAACCTAACCCTGGGAAAGAAATCCACTATTGTGATTTCACCAGCCTGTACCCCTTTCATAAACAAAACCAAAGAACACCCTATCAGACACCCCAATATAGTTCATGACAAATTTGGATCCCTCGCAAATTATTTTGGAATTGCAAAAGTTAAAGTGTACCCCCTGCAAGGCCTCTTTTTCCTGTTGTTACCTGTCAGAGTGGGTGGCAAGCTTATATTCCTGCTATGCCGAACCTGTGCAGAAACTGAGCAGCGGGAGATGTGCCCCCATACTGCCGAGGTGGAATTGAATGCAGTCATTGCGAAAGGTTACGCAGTTGCTAAAATCTATGAAATCTGGTATTTTGAAGAAAAATCTGACAAACTCTTTTCAGACTACATAAAATTACACCTCCGCCAAAAACAAGAGGATTCAGGGTATCCCAGCAGGTGCATAGATGAAGAAAAACAAAATAAGCATGTTAATGATTTCTATCAGAAAGAAGGCGTGCATTTATGCCAAGACAAAATCATGTTGAACCCCCCTAAGCGCCAAATCGCTAAACTGTTTTTAAATTCTCTGTGGGGTAAATTCGGCCAAAGAACAAACCTACACAATACCAACATTGTGAGAGACCCTCATGAACTCTTTCAGTTCCTGTTTTCCACCAATGATAAGGTTTCATTCTGTGAGTTTATCGATGATGAAACAGCGTGCGTGTCTTGGAAGCATGCAATAGACCGGTACTTGGTCTCTGGCAATACCAACATCTTCATAGCCTGTTTCACCACCGCTTGCACCCACTTAGAACTATACAACCTGCTACACAGGCTGCAAGAGCGGTGCCTGTACCACGACACTGACTCGGTGATATTTGTGAAAAGGGAGGGTGACTGGAACCCTCTTCTGGGGGATTATTAAGGTGACCTCACAAGCGAGATCCCGCCAGATCAACACATCACCGAGTTTGTGTCAGCCAGCCCGAAAAGATAGTGATATAAGCTGTCAGGAGGAAAGGCCTGTATGAAAGTCAAAGGGATTACCCTGAAGGTAGCAAACTGTGAAAAGATCAGCTTTGGCAGTTTGAAAGATCTAGTCCTGGATTATAGCGCAGCCCTAGGAGAGAACACCCCAGAAAAGATAGAGGTGTAGCAGCCTTTTATTGTGCAGAACAAAAATCAGTGGCAAATACAGACAAAGACCCTTACGAAAATGCAGAAAGTCATTTACAACAAGAGGGTCCTAGGAGAAGAGTTTAAAACCCTGCCCTATGGCTTTTGAAAATGGATATGAGATGGAAACACCACTTCTTTGTAATTTACGCAGGGCCTAGCAACTGCAGGAAAAGTTACTTTATAAAAAACGTGTTGGATAATGTTGAACGAACGTTGTCTGTTATGCCTGAGAACTTCGTGTGGTGTTACAGTTGTTGGCAACCTCTGTATAAAGAACTGCTCAGTAAATAGCCCTTTATCAATTTTGTGGAGAGGCTGGCCGATGCTTTTGAAGATGACCATTTGTTTCCTACCAAAAAAATAAATATGATTATCATAGATGATCTGATGAACTCTGCTTGTGAAAGCAATGAAATTGAGAAAGCCTTTACCAAGTATGTGCATCACAGGAACCTGAGCATTATGTATATAGTTCAGAACGTATTTTGTCAGGGAAAAAAGAGTCACACAATTAACCTAAATACAAAGTACATGGCTCTGTTCAAAAACCCCAGGGATAAATTACAAATCGCTATGCTTGCTTGGCAAATGTACCCTGGCAAAGAGCAATTCTTTCTAGAAGCTTTTGAGGATGCTACCAAAGGACCTTATGGCTACCTGGTGGTGGATTTAAATGCTTCTACACCAGAAACTTATAGACTAAGAACCGGTCTTTTCCCTCCAGCCTGGCCAGCAGTTTATACTTTGAAAAGAACAACAGCCAGGTATAAAAAGAGACGAATTATTGGCAGGCCCTTTATAACATCTGGGGTTGCTGACTGAAAACATGTCTAGCTGTGTGAAGAGAAATCTGGTCCTTTTAAAATTACTTAGCAAATCGTCCCCCCAGCAAAGGAAGGCTATATTGTGTTTGGTCTCTGATGATTTAGTAATAGCACTCAATACCTTAAAAGGAAATGTACCTTTGACACAGACAAAGTTGGTGTCAGCTCTGCCTAGCCTGCTTGACGGCCCATTAAGGACCATCAGCTACACAATTGACCCATTGAGAGAAGGCAGATACACCTTGTGACTCAGCAAGGCATTCCGGGACATGCCTATGGACAGAACTCTGAGGTTTTTCCATGCCACGTGATGGACAGCTTGTCTGTGGAATAAAGAAAGAAAGACCAATAGCAAGAGAATATAAAAAGCTGCTGCAGCTCCTCCATCTTGTCTTCAATCCTGTTTCTTACCTCTGGAGGGACTTTGCTACAAACTAGAGCTCTGAACAAAGGACTGAATGACCCATCCCAGCTGTGGATGTTCCAGAGACTTGATTTGAACCTGCAGTTTATTCCATCACTGCTACAAGCCTGAACTAAGAACTTTGCCATTACTGTATGGAATTGATTCAATTTAACCAATTCTAGCTCTCATCTCTACCTTTTTCCTTTTATGAATAGACCTTTAGATTCTAAAGGATTGGCAGCAGTGTGATTTGTGGGTAAGATCTGATTTGTATATTGACCTGGGTCTGGGGCTTGATTCTTTGGGATTGAAAGAACCTTTTTCTTTTATTGGGGTGTTGGGTTTCATAACCATTCATCCCCCGGACGAGTGGCACTGGTGGTGATACTGGGAGACTGGAGTGTCTAAGGAAATTGCTTGTGTGACTTGTGGTTAGCCAGTGGGGTGAGACCAAAGTCCTCTTTGTCTGGCTGGTTTGGTTTGCCTTGGTGTGCAAAGGAACCCCAGCCTTGGGGGCTGTAACTTCCCTGCTTTAAGCAATTTGTCCCACCAGAACCAGCATCATTCCAGCCCTGCTAGAGGTCTCCCTTTGGGATGGGGGAGCAGGCACATGCGGGACACAGTGTTGGTATATAATACGCTATATACTTTTTTTGATTACAATATAAACCCCACTCCGTACGTTCAGACCCCTTTCATCCTGCACTGTTCATACTGCAATGATAAAGCGTGGGGAGCCAGCGTTGAACACCTCTTCAAAGTTAGGGCTCTGGATCGATGTCTGACTCCAAATTGCAGATATCATAGGCAACCGTTTATAGTCCGTTCTATTGCGTCCTCAGTCCTTTGCCAAGAAAACAATCCTGGGCTCCAAGAAAACAGTCCTGGGCAGGCCGCCATAATCCAAGGCATTTAATTTCCCCCAATTTTTGTCCACAGCCTCACAGCTGTAACAGATACATTTCTGTGACAACACCACCGATGTTATTCCTTTTTCTGCTGATTCTTTATCTTTCCCGTTAACTCAAGTCATTTTGCACGAACAGTCCTTGACCATTCGCAGCCTTAAATCCTTGCTTCAGTTGCCAGCACACAACCAACATACTCATGTCAAGCATACTTCACACACACTAGGCCCCCCAGCCTATAATGTATTACAACGTATTTGTATATATGTGTCACAACGAATATGGTTATATCTCAGCAACATGACTCACTTCCGGATGGATCACCCCACCCGAGATAGCCCCCCAATTGGTCAGATCACCTCTCGGGGAGGTCCTACAGGGGGCAAAATCCATCCTGATTGGTAGAGGGCGATGGGAGGAGTTCTTAGAGGGGTCACATGACACCTCTTACTTCCAGTCATGTGTCAATCTTGACTCCAGAAGTAATACCCCCAGGGACTTAGGGTGACTGGTGGGTGGGGCCTGAGAGGTCAGGGTATGAGGCCAATGTTTGATTCATGGAAGGCCCCTATACTACTCTGGTAAGTCAGTCACTATCTCTGTGGTGCTGACTGCTGGCAGAGGCAGAGTTTCTGCAGTATTAACTGTAGGAATTTAGGGTGCTCATGTCTACTTCTCACCCCTTTGAGCACCTCATTTTGCAAGAGTCACTGACAGAATTTTCCAGGTGAAAAGGAGCAGTTTTACTATGGCTTTTCAACTTGCAAACGAAGAAAGGGAGAGAATACAAGGGAAGCAATGTAAGAAAGTAGTGAGGCATAAGCCAAAGGAGGTTCGTTGGGGGATGCAAGGTGTGAGAATGCCAAAAAGGAAGACATTCTGTAAGAGCATTATAGACCCATGCAGAATCTGGTACGAAAAACAATTGGAAATCAGAGGAAGCAAAATGTTTCAATGCACATGCCACAGCAGTGAGTTCAGCATAATGGGCTGAGTGGGGTGTACAAGAAAAAGAAAGAGGAGAATAAGATAAAGAAAGAATGTAGAGCCTGAAACCAGTAAAAGGTTCCCCATCCTTGTAGAAACGTGATCCATCCATGAAAATACACAGGAATGAAGAAGTGTCACAGGAAGGAGGTAATGGTTTGAAAAACTGGTGTAGAGAAGATGAAGGTGTCGGCATAGGACACTCGTGAGAGGTACCATCATACAAAAGTGCAAAAGGGAGACGTGATGGTTTAGACAAAGGGCCGACAACAGCCGTGACCAGTGAGCTAATCGAGCATTAGAGACTTGTCCGTCCTTGAGCCAATCAGAAAGAAGCAAATCAGTAGGGATGTGTGTTGTATGTAACATTATGGGAGAGAGATCAAGTAAAAAGGTGAAATGTTTGATTGCCCAATAAGTAACTAACAAGTGACGTTCACACACAGAATACTTTAGTTCCACTGGTGAAAGTACTTTAGATGTAAGCAATAGGCCTTATTTTGTAATGGATTTCTTGAGGGAGAACAGCCGAGAGTGCTGTGTCTCTTGTGGCAACTTCCAAATGAAAGGGTTTGGTCTGGTCACGTGTTGCCAGAACTGGAGCTGAGGCTACTGTGTGTTTCAAAGCAGTAACTGCCTTTGTATGTTCCTCTGTCCTGCACCATTGCACTTCCTTCCTAAGAAGGTGGTACAAGGGAGCAGTGACTGGGATAAAATCAGGTAAGAAATCTCTGTGGTAGCCAATAAGACCTAGAAGAGATCTTAAGGTAGATACACGAGTAGGTAGAGGCAAACACAAATTTAGGTCTATCTTTTTTTGCAATGGTGTCTGTCCTTCCTTAGAGTGATTCCTAAAATGGAAACTGATTGAGTTAGCAGGTGAGCCTTGGTTTGATGACATTTTAGACCCACCTGTTGTAGTAGTTTCAGTACTTCATCTAGCAGCTTGAGATGCTCCTCCTGGGTAACGGTAGCAAGGCATCAATCATCAACATACTGAAAAAGACTAGATAGTTTAGAGAAAGGTGACAGTGCACGTTTCATTTGCCTGTGAAAGATAGAGGGAAGTCCTTGAGGCAAACGATTCCATGTAAACTGTTGCCCTTGAAAGGTAAAAGCCAGTTTATATGGACATTTGGGGTCCAAAGGGATGGCCCGATACCCATTAGAAATATCTAAAAGAGAGAACCACTGCATAGCTGGAGAAAAAGATTTCAGTAAATCAGGTGTTGTGGCTACAGTAGGCAGGGCCAGAAACAAGTTTTTTGTTGCCTCAAGCAAAAAAATTTTCCCGTGCCCCCCAGCCCCTCCCCAACCCCGCCCATTCCCTGCCCCATTCCAACCCCTTTCCGAAATCCCCAGCCCTGCCTCCTCCCCCGGGCGTGCCACATTTCCCATCCTATCCCTCCCTCCCAGGCAAGCCTGGAAGAGACGGGGGAGAAGTGGCACGCTCTGGGGAGGAGGTGGAGGTGAGCTGTTGGGGGGAGCATTTCTTTTGCCCTCCTCCAGGGTTACTTCCTGTGGCCCTCCCTGCGCCCCCCAGTGCTGCAGCTCACCTCCGCTTTGCCTGCTCCCCCCTCTGAATCTTCTTCAAACAACTTGCACACATATTTCCAATTTCATCAATTGCTTTTAATGCAAATAAAGTGGTTCCTTCTTCAGTAACATAGTTTATTATAAAATTCTCTAGGGCTTTCCCCTTGTCGGCAGACTTTTTTTTTTTAATTTAACCTATTTCTTATTATCTTAAACTTACTTCATTCTTTTTCCCAGGTACCTTTTACTGCTGAGGGCTGGATGCACTATGCCCCCGCCCCTGTGTAAACTGTTCCTTGCCTTTACCAGAAAACATAGGTCTCTAGCCCAAGTAATCTGGGTCCAATTTATACTATTATTGACATCATGTTGGGATCACCAATTTTGTTGCGTGTCTGAGTTAATGACTCAAGATTATTGAACTAACAGGCTCAATTGGAATTATTTAATCTAAGATGATCAATCAGAGATTAGTACAACACTATACAGAATACAGAAAGAAATACATACATTACCACTCTTTGTTGTCTCCTGCATCTGGAAGGGACATGCAGTTTTCATTCCCCCAATTAATTTCCCATATCAGTATCATTCAGGCAAAGGAAACCTCCTTGCCAAGAATAATCTCCCAGAAACATATGCTCTGGTGTCATTTCTATAAATTCTCACTTTACCTGATTTATGAATGAAGACATGATTATTTAAAGCTGAGAGAACTAACAATTCTTCAAGATAACATCTCTCATTGGTCATTCTTACCCCACAATCATTCTTCCCTGTTGATTCCCCAACAGGAAACATCTGCTGTAACAGGGGTGGGCAAACTACAGCTCGCAGGCCGGATCCGGCCCGTCAGGGCTTTGGATCTGGCCCGCAGGATTGCCAGCCCTGTGCCGCTCCCAGAAGCAGCCAGCAACATGTCCCTGCAGCCCTGGGTGAGTAGAGGGCTCCACACGCTGCCCTCACCTGCAGGCACTGACCCACGCAGCTCCCATTGGCCGGGAATGGAGAACTGCAGCCAATGGGAGCTTCGGGGGAGGTACCCGCAGGCGAGGGCAGCGTGAAGAGCCCTCTGCCCACCCCTCCCTCAGGGGCCGCAAGGAGGTGGTGCCGGCCCCTTGTGGGAGCGGTGTGGGGCTAGGGCAGGCAGGGAGCCTGCCTTAGTCCCTATGTGCACCGCTGCCACCTCGCAGCCAGTCCAGGTAAGCGGTGCCGGGCTGGAGATGGCACCCGAACCTCTCCAGCACCCTGCACCCCAACCCCCTGCCCTGCGCCCCCTGCCGCGCCCTGGACCCCCCTGCACCCCAACCCCCGGCCCGGAGCCCCCTGCCGCATCCTGCACCCCAGCCCCCTGCCCTGAGTCCTGTCCCACACTCCGCACCCCTCCCTGCACCCCAACACCCTGCCCTGAGCCCCCTGCCACACCCTGCACCCCTCCTGCACCCCCACCCCGTGCCCTGAGTCCTGTCCCACACTCTGCACCCCAACCCCTGCCCTGAGCCCCTGCCGCACCCTGCACCCCTCCTGCACCCCAGCCCCCTGCCCTGCGTCCTGTCCCACTCTCCGCACCCCGCCGTGCACCCCAACCCCCTGCCCTGAGCCCCATCCTGCACACTGAACCCCCTCCCAAACCTGCATTCCCCCCACACACCACAAACCCCTGCCCCAGCCCTACATTCATGGCCCTGCATGCAATTTCCCCACTCAGATGTGGTCCTCAGGCCAAAAAGTTTGCCCACCTCTGTGCTATAACAATCATCCCTTATTAGTTTCCCAAGTCTATATATGCTTATGTCAGCGTTATACATATATGGTAAGGAGATGGTTTCCATGAATAGCTGGAATTGTATAGACATGAAGGTGCCCAAGAGTGTTAAAATACTGCATAATAGATAAATTCCTGAATAGGTTTACATATCAGGCAAGGACCAGGGTCTTAGAATTCAGACACATTCTTTGTTGAAGATAAAGATACTAAGGAATAGTTAATATATAAATGAATCAAATAGACAGAAAGAAAGAACTAAAAGTATTATTCTTTACTAACAGCTACTAACAATAGCTAAACAACAGTGTGAAAGAGGTGGTTAGAGGGAAAAAGACATTCTTTGAAAATTAGAAGTCAAATCCTACTGAGGAAAATAGAAAGAAGCATGAACTCTGGCAATTCAAGTGTAAAAGTACAATTATGCAGGACAAAAACTAATTTGAAGATTAACTTGTAAAAAAAACACAAAAATTAATTGGCAAAAAAAATGTTAGGGCTGTCAAGTGATTAAAAAAATAATTGTGATTAATTGTGCGATTAATCACTCTGTTAAACAATAATAGAATACTATTTATTTAAATATTTTGGAATTTTTTTACATTTTCAAAAATATTGATTTCAATTACAACACGGAATACAAAGTGTATAATGTTCACTTTATATTTATTTTTATTAAAAATATTTGCATAAAAAAAAGAAACAAAATAAATAGTATTTTTCAGTTCACCTAATACAAGTACTGTAGTGCAAATAAGAAATGGGCAGCATTATCTCCAATAAATGTAGACAAACTTGTTTGTCTTAGCGATTGGCTGAACAAGAAGTAGGACTGTGAGGACTTGTAGGCTCTAAAGTTTTACATTGTTTTGTTTCTGAGTGCAGTTATGTAACAAAAAAATCTATATCTGTAAGTTGCACTTTCACGATAAAGAGATTGCACTACAATTTCAGTTAGTAGTCTGCTGTTTAACCATGCAATTAAAACGGCAATTAATCATAATTAATTTTTTGAGTTAATCACATGAGTTAACTGTGATTAATTGACAACCCTAAAAAATGTGAGTACATCAGAAGCAGGAAGCTGCCAAACAGTCAGTGGGGCCCCTGAACGACTGGGGTGCTGAAGGAGCACTCAAGGAAGACAAGGCTGTCGCAGAGAAGCTACATGAATTCCTTGCACCGGTCTTCACTGCAGAGGATGTGAGGGAGGTTCCCACACCTGAGCCATTTAGGTGACAAACTGAGGCAGTGTCCTAGACTGAGGTATCAAGAGAGGAGGTTTTAGAACAAATTGATAAATTAAACAGTAACAAAATCACCAAGACCAGATGGTGTCATCCAAGAGTTCTGAAAGAACTTAGATATGAAATTACAGAATTACTAACTGTGCTATGTAACTTATCTCTTAAATGAACCTCTGTACCAGGTGACTGAAGGATGTACCAGGCAAATTGGTTGAAATGATAGTAAAGAATTGAATTATCAATAGATGATCACATAGATCAATAGATGATCACATAGATGAACATGATATCTTAGGGCAGAGTCAACATGCTTTTGTAAAGAGAAATTATGCCTCACTAATCTATTAGAATTCTTGGGGGCTGTCAGACATATGGATAAGGGTAATACAGTGGGTACGGTGTACTTGGACTTTCAGGAAACCTTGGACAAGTTCCCACACCAAAGGCTCTTAAGCAAAGTAAGCAGTCGTGGGATAAGAGGGAAGGTCTTTTCATGGATCTGTAATTTCCTAAAAGGTAGGAAACCAAGGGTAGGAATAAATGGTCATTTTTGCAATGGCAAGAAGTAAATAGTAGGGTGCCCGAAGGAGCTGCACTGGGAGAAGTGCTGTTCAACTGTTCAAAAGGGTAAATAGTGAGGTGGCAAAGTTTGCAGTCAATACAAAACTACTCAAGATAGGTAAGTCCAAAGCTGACTGTAAAGAGTTACAAAGGGATCTCACAAAACTGAGTGACCCAGCAACAAAATGGCAGATGAAATTCAATGTTGATAAATGCAAAATAATGCACATTGGAAACATGATCCTAACTACGCATACAAAATGATGGGATTTATATTAGATGTTATCACTCAAAAATAGCTCTTGGAATCATTGTGGGTCCAGCAGTAGGAGCCTCACGGAGTGCGGAGCCGGCAGCCCAGACCCCGGTGCGGGGCCAGTAGCCTGAGCCCTGTGGTGGGCAGGGCGGCAGCTGAGACCCCCAAAGCCCACAGGTGGCAGCTCGGACCCCTGTTCTTGTCAGACAGAGGAAGTTGGTATGGAGGGCAGAGTGAGCAGCAGCCGCACTGTACGTGGGAGTGGTCCAAGCTAATTTGTCCCTTGCAGGACACCCTCCTAGGGGGAGACCTCGTGGCAGAAGAAAAGCTGTTTGCGAGCCAAGCCAGCCGGACGCACGTCGTAGCCTGTGTAGCAGCGTTAAGGTGCCTCAGTAATTGTCATTCTCTCTGGAGGGCTGTTTTGCTTCAGTGAGACTTGAGTGAATCTTCTCATTTTCTAGTTGTTGGTTGTTAGCAGTCTCTCTACGTTGTTTTTATTAGAACTTTTGTGCACACGTTCAATGGATAAGTGGCTGAAAAAGGAAAGTGTAAAGACGCAAGAATCAGCTAGTGTTTCCTCAAGTCCACACTGTGGAAAATCTAAGTCTAATGATCAGGATGGTCCTGGAAAATCACTTACAAAGAAAAGAAAGTATGACGATGATTATATAAAATATGGCTTTACATGCATTGGTGATCAAGAACGTCCAAAACCACTGTGTGTGATCTGTGGTGATGTTCTAGCAAATGGCAGCCTCAAACCTTCTCTGCTTCGGCACCAATTAGAAACTAGGCATTCTGCACAACTCGACAAGCCTGTTGATTTTTTCAGGCGAAAATTAGCTGAGAGGAAAAGTGACATTACCAATTTTATATCCAAAGCAAGTACTGATAATGAAAATGCACTTGAAGCATCATACCAAGTGAGCTACCGAGTAGCAAAAGCATCAGAAGCCCATACCATAGCAGAGAGCTTGATTGGTCCATGTATAAAAGACATAGTTCATTGCATGCTCGGAGAAAAGGCTGCAAAAAGGATTGACATGGTACCTTTGTCCAATAATATGTTGTCATGAAGAATTAATGACATGTCAAATAATGTAGAGACCACAATTGTACAGAGTGAAAAATAGTCCATATTATGCTATACAGTTGGATGAATCAATTGATGTAGCTAATCTAGCTATTTTGCTATTGTTTGTACATTATGTGAATGAAGGTCTGGTTGAAGAAGATTTGTTATTTTGCCGACCATTGGAAGAACGTACAACTGGAGAAGATATCTTCAATCTAATGCATATTTTCAAGAAAAGGAAATAGATTGGTCTCATTGCCTAGGCATTTGCACTGATGGGGCCACATCAATGACAGGGAAGTATACTGGATTTGTAGCTCAAGCAAAAAAGGTTGCATCAAAAGTCTCTTGGACTCATTGAAGCATTCATAGACAAGCCCTTGCAACAAAACGCATGCCTGAGGGACTGAAGGATGTGCTGGACAATGCAGTGAAAATGGTGAATTTCATAAAATCACGGCCAACAAATTCCAGAATATTTCACCTACTTTGTGAAGAAATGGGTAGTATACACAATTGTCTGTTGACCCATACTGAAGTTAGATGGCTCTCACGGGGCAAAATCCTGGTGCGCTTGTTTGAGCTTAGAACGGAAATCCTAGTTTTTTTCAACAGCCACCCTTTCCACCTTGCCAGCTGTATGGAAAATAATGTCTGGCTCCAGAGCCTAGCTTATTTAGCAGATATTTTCTCAAGAATTAATGACCTAAATTTATCTCTTCAAGGTCTCAGCATAACAATTTTCAACGTGCAAGAGCGAGTTGAATCCACGATAAAGAAGTTGCAGTTCTGGGAAAGTTGTTTAGAAAACAATCAAACTGAGTGTTTCACTGATCTTCATGACTTCCTGGCAGAACATAAACTTCAGTTGGATCATTGCACTAAAACCAATATAATTGCATACCTAAAAGGACTTTGCACAACTTTCAGGGAATACTTTCCAGCTATGCCAGGCGATAATGACTGGATTCGCAACCCTTTAGATGATACCACTTTCTCAACACAGATATTGAACACTGAGGAAAAAGAGAAATTGATTGAGATCTCCCGTGATTATGAACTGAAAAGGAGTTTCAGAAATCTGTCATTGATCAGCTTTTGGCTGAGTTTAAGAAACGAGTACCCCCTTCTGGCAGAAAAAGGGACTGAAGGAACTGCTGCAGTTTTGTTACCATTTTCAACAACATACTCATGCGAGAAAGCGTTTTCCTCGTATGCACATCTGAAAACCAAATACGGAAACAGACTTGATGCTGAACCAGACCTGAGACTTGATCTTTCTCCGGTGGTTCCGGACTTCCAAGAGCTACGCAGAGCAAAGCAAGCACATTCATCGCACTGAGGAAATTTAAACTTAAAACCCTGGAAATATTCATTTTTAGGAGGGGGTTCACGAGATTTCACAATTTAGAGAAAGGGGTTTGTGGGCTCTTAAAGTTTGGGAACCACTGCCCTAGAACAGGGGTGAGCAAACTACAGCCCGGGCGGCGCATCTGCCCTCCAGATATTTTAATCCAGCTCTTGAGCTCCTGCTGGGGAGTGGGATCGGGGGCTTGCCTCGCTCTGCAAAGCTCCCGAAAGCAGCAGCATGTCCCCCTTCCAACTCTTACATGTAGGGGATCCCAAGCACTGTCCCCGCAGCTCCCATTGGCCGGGAACCACAGCCAATGGGAGCTGCAGGGGCGGCACCTGCGGACAGGGCATCATACAGAGCCACCTGGCCACACCTACACATAGGAGCCAGAGGGGGGACGTGCTGCTGCTTCTGGTAGCTACTTGAAGTAAGAGCCGCCCAGTGCCTGTACCCCGGATCCCCTCCTGCACCCCAACCCTCTGCCCCAGCCCTGATCTCCCTCCCGCCCTCCAAACCCTTCCATCCCAGCCTGGAGCAACCCCCAGCCCCTCATCTCCAGCTCCACCCCAGAGCCCACACCCCTAGCCCTCACCCCTCCTCCTGTACCCCAACCCCCAGCCCTGCAACCTCCTACACCCCAACCCCCTGCCCCAGCCCGGAGCCCCATCCTGCACCCTGAACTGCCCCACCCCAGAGCCCTCACCCCCAGCCAGGGCCCTCACCCCTCCCACAACCCAACCCCCAATTTCATGAGCATTCATGGCCCACCATACAATTTCCATACCCAGATGTGGCCCCGTCCAAAAAGTTTGCCCGCCCCTGCCCTAGAATGAACACAGTTATAAAGGTATAAAGGTGCCTTGTATCACCACAGCTTATTTCACTTCCTGAATCGGAACAAGCACTTTTACACCAATATAATGGTGTCTAGACTAGAGAGATTAGCTGCTTTAAGAAATGCCAAAACAGTTAGTGTGGCAAAACTTTTCCGTTTACAGCGGGGAAATATATTAGGTACCAAATCGCTATTTAATCCAGTGGAGAAGGGCATAACACAGAACCCATGGCTACAGGTTCAAGCCAGACAGACTGAATTAGAAACAAGGCACCAAATGTTAGCTCTGACTATGGTTTTGAACTATGGCTCACAAACTACCAAGAGAAGTGATGGATTCTACAAACTCTTGATGTCTTCAGAGCAAGCCTGGAAGCCTTTCTGGAAGAGACGCTCCAGCCAAACACAAGTTTGGAGGTTAGTAAATTGGAAGAGATTGCGAGAAGAACCATGAGAATGAGTAAAGGATTGGAAAACATGCCTTCAGGTCATAGACTCCAGGAGCACAATCTGTTTAGCTTAATAAAGACAAGGCTAAAGAGTGACTTGATCCCAATCTATAAATACCTAATGAGGAACAGAATTTTGATAATGGGCTCTTCAGTCTAATACACAAAGGTCTAACAAGATCCAATGGCTGGACCTTGAAGCTAAACTAATTTGGTCTGGAAATAACGTGCAAATGTTTTAATGGGGAGGGTAATTAATCATCAGAATGATCTGCTCTGGTTAAAACAGGAATTAATTCAGGGAAGTTTTATGGCCTCTGTTATACTAGATGTTCGCAGTGATCCCCTCTGGCCTTATAATTTATGAACAATGAGACTGAGTGAGGGGACATAGTTCTCTCCCCGAGGGACTTCTGAGAGCAGGGAGCTGATGGCTTTAAACGTGTAAAATTTCTTCTGCATTGCCCCAGCGCTGCGGTTCTTCACCCTCCCTGCTGTTCTCCACACATCTCCTGGGGGACACTGAGGCTCCCCTTATGATGGGGATCAAAGGGAGACGAGTTCAGGTTAAACCCTCATGCTTCAGGGCATAAACCAACCCCTAACACCGCTGTGACCAGATTATTCTCTTATGGGATTTCTTGTTGCTTCCTTTGAAGCAGTTAGTGCTGGCCAGCGTCAGAGACACGATACTGACCCTGGGTCTGACCCCGTCTGGCAATTCTCATTTGGTTCTGTGATTCTGGACAGTGAAATCTTAATTTTGAGTCATAAGAAAATGAATAAAGTATAAACAGCAGGGAAGATTTCACTTGCTTCCACCAAGTATACAGTAACAATACGGGTTATTGTTCAGCACTGTTTGCCTTGGGCCTTTTACAGTTATATGACGCTAGTCTGTGTAAACAGGAAAGAGAGAAACTGACTCCAGATAGAGTGTGATTGATTCATGCTAATCCCAATTGATAAGCCAGGTTTTCCGCACCACCTGTTAATCAAATACGTTTATTGAGCTGATGAGATGAAGGAAATACAGAGAAAATAATAAGGAAGCAGATATGAGGAGTGAGGACAATAGGCTAGGCACCTCTGTTAAACCAAGACAAATATTACGCTGAATTAACGTACAGGTGGAGTTTTCAGGGCATGACTTTGTTGTGCACATTTTTGTTGGCATTTTTCCAGAAAAAAAACCAATTGAATGAAAACTGGAAGAAAGCTTCAAACATCGAAGCTGCCTCTGAGCACCCACTCTACTACTAACTCTAGTCATCCTGGAGCTTTTTACATTCCAAATGGAGTTAGTAATCACTGTTGCTCTAGGAATGTTGCTAATTAAAGAATGAATTTTTGGTGACTCTGAAGGGTCAAAGGCAGTGATGGGGTGTTTCTATTTTCTTTTTTTGTTTGTTTGTTTGTTTATTGTTCATATTGTAGTTGCACCTACGGGACAACCTGCCGACACTGCGCTAGGTGCTGTACAAACAAACAGCAACAGACCGTCCCTGCCATGATGAGCTTAGGTCCAGATCAGGAAAGATATTTAGGTTCCTAAGTTCACCATTTAGGCACTACTAACATTCTCAAAACCACCAGTTAGCTGTCACCTAACCCTATAGGTGCCTAAGACTCCACTTGCTGGAATTCACCAGGCCTTCCAAGCACTGACTCTGCCCAACAGTTCAGCAGAAGCTCGGAGCCCTAGCAGCCCTGACGCTGGATTCTCAAACTAGGCAGGGGAAAGCCTATCTCAGCAGGAGGGCCCGATCCTGCAGCCATGCTCTGAGCACACCTCACACCTGCTACCTGTCAGACCCTGTGTCAGGAAGGTCAAATGAAGGCCCCCAATAGTGAAGGGCAGTACAGCAGTTGGGAGTGAGCAGGTAGGGAATCTTTCAAAGTGTATCCCCTGGTGATTAGGGCATTCACCTGGGATGTGGGTGCGTCAAGTCCAAATCCCTGCTGTGCCTGATTCAGACCAGGGAGGTGAGCCCAGCTCTCCCACCCGCAGGCGAGTGCTCTAACCACCAGGCTTTGGGGGATTCTGGTTGCTCTCTCTCTCTCTCTCTGTATTTTTGTGAAAAATGTCTACAGATCTCAGTTTCATCCAAAAGAGCTTCAGCTGCTGGAGCAGGGGCTAGCTAAACAGCTGACCTGGCTTAGGCACCTAACTCCAGGAGGGTTCACAACTGAGGATCCCAAGTGGAGGTAAGTGTCTTTCTCTGACCCAGGGGTCGGCAACCTTTCAGCAGTGCTGTGCCGAGTCTTCATTTAGTCACTCTAATTTAAGGTTTCACGTGCCAGTGATACATTTTAATGTTCTTAGAAGGTCTCTTTCTATAAATCTATAATATATAACTAAACTATTGTTGTATGTAAAGTAAATAAGGTTTTTAAAATGTTTAAGAAGCTTCATTAAAAATTAAATTAAAATGCAGAGCCCCCGGACCGGTGGCCAGGACCTGGGCAGTAAGAGTGCCACTGAGAATCAGCTCGCGTGCCGCCTTCGGCACATATGCCATAGGTTGCCTACCCCTGCTCTGACCCATCAGCCTGGTGCATCAAGTCAGCTGCTCAGATATCTAGGCCCATCCCTTCTCTCTGCTCCTCTCTTTGGCATTTCCTACTGATTAGCTTAGGGGGCTCCCCACTCAATTTGCTGATGTCTGAGACTCCATTTCTTGGGGGCCTAATGCCCCCCAGGCCTTGTGTGGGGCTGAGGGTCCACTGGGCAGCAGGCTGCCTAGCGGTTAGGTGTTGCAGTGCTGAGTGGAGCAGCACCTGTGCACCTTTGAGGATCTGAGCCTTACAGTCAGGATGGACAGCGGGGGCGAGGCAGTGTTGCTAATTCTTGTGATTTCTTCATGAGTCACGTGAGTTTGGTCAGGGCTGGAGCCTGTCTGGTAATGGCGGAAGAAACTCGAGCATTGTCATGAATTTTAACGCTGTCTCTGGGAAAACACCCTCTGATTGGCTGCTTTCTCCACTGCTCCACCTTCTGAGGAAGACTAGCCAATCAGAGCTGCTGCAGGAGGCAGGACGTGCTCTCTCCCCTCCCCCCCCCCTTTTTTTTTTTAATGTATAATTGGAGATATACCAATCTCCTAGAACTGGAAGGGACCTTGAAAGGTCATTGAGTCCAGCCCCCTGCCTTCACTAGCAGGACCAATTTTTGCCCCAGATCTCTAAGTGGCCCCCTCATGGATTGAACTCACAACCCTGGGTTTAGCAGGCCAATGCTCAAACCACTGAGCTTTCCCTCCCCCCTCAGCAACCTGCTACCATTCTCCCAGGTGCGGGTAAGGAAGAAGGGGGCTGAAGAGGCCAGTCGCTCAGTGTGGCTCTGTTCTCTCCTTCCTCCTCCCCTCCTGCTGCAGCCCCCCACAGACAACTGCCAACCAAGAGGGCAGACTTCTAGATGAAGAGGGTGACCCTTCAAAGAATGTGACCACAAGGACAAGGGAGAGGAAGAGAAATAGAGCTGAGGAACAGATTTGCTCCACTGGAGAATGAGGAGGAGAAGCTGGCAGAAGATGTGATGGTAAGAAAGAATAAATGGGACGCTAGTCCCAAAAGAAAAGAGTTAATGGAGATAACCAGGGAGCATAGGCCTAGAAAGGATGAGGAAGACACACAGGGACCTGCAAGAGAGAATAGAAGACAGATCTGTGCACAGAAGAAAGAACAAATGGGAGTTTAATGCCAACAGCAGGAAGAGGCAAGTCGGTTTCACTGGAGACGCCTTATTAAGAAGAATTGACAGGTCTGTCACCAGAGTGGGCCTAAAGAACAGAAGGGTGTTCTGTCTCTCAGGAGCAAGGATAAGAGATGTGAACCTCAGTCTAAAAAGGATCCTAATGGGAACAGGAGAAAATCCTCGGATTGTCCCTCATATTGGGACTAATGATACTGCCAGACCCCCTTTGGGTCAAATCAAGAATGACTACACCAGACTGGGGAAGATGCTCAAAGAAGACAAAGTTCAGATGATCTTCAGGGGAATTCTTCAGCTCCCTAGAGAAGGAGGGTGGAGATGGGACAAGATAATGAAAATCAACAGATGGATCAGGGATTGGTGCTATGTGGAAGTTTCAGGAGATTTGGAAACAGGACTCTTCACCCTGGATGGAATCCACCTGCGTACCTGGGATACTAACTCTCATGCGTGATTAAGAAGAGCTTTAAATTAGGGGGAAATGTGGGGGGAAAGGCTGGCAAAGATTCATACAATCTTCATGCCTGGAGTTAACTGCATAGGGAAAGGAAAATCAGGTAAACAAGTATCAGAGGGGTAGCCGTGTTAGTCTGGATTTGTAAAAGCAGCAAAGAGTCCTGTGGCACCTTATAGACTAACAGATGTTTTGGAGCATGATGAAGTGGGTATTCACCCATGAAAGCTCATGCTCCAAAATGTCTGTTAGTCTATAAGGTGCCACAGGACTATTTGCTGCTTTTACAGGTAAACAAGGATATAGTAATGGATATGAAAACACCAGAGAATAGGAGTGTGGACAGCAAAAGGAAACCAGATAAAATCAGAAACAAGCCACTGAGAAACAACAGTCAACAGAATTCATCCCTTGTATCCAAGTAGCTGGATCTGTCTTGTCAAAGTCAAAATTCTGCCCCACACTTTCAATAATGGAATTGCTTTCAGCATCCACATCTGCAATAGCAGTTGCAATAGCAACCAATGGCAACTTTCTGTCCTGGAATCAGAGACTCTGGCACCCACCCAAAAAGCCTGACACACCCAAATCAACATCCTCAGTAGGTAAGGAAGGCTCAGAAGTGAGAGTGGCAGAATCATCCACAGATTGTTCACCAGGAACATGGTTGAACTTTGTATGTTTCAAGAAACTCTGTAGAGCACTTGCATTTTTCTGTCCTTTGTTTGCAGAGACCTGTTGCCGCTTATGTTTTTGAACACCACTCTTCTGCCTGTAGGTAATAACGGCAGAAAACATGGTTGACTGTAAGAATTCATCCACTAAGCTCTTCATGAATGAATTGCTAGGTTTGGAATGACTGCAGTAGTGTGTGAAAGATCTAATTAATATCTGTGAAACTCTGAGAAATAACAGATGAAAGATTATGAGCATTCCCCATTAGGATAGGTTGGGAAAGAGCTGTTGCCTCAAATCTTAGCTGGACATATTAGCTAATGAGCCTTATCTCCATGAAGAAGGCCATTCCTCCCATTCTCTCTCACTACCCTTGCATCACAGATAGCACTTTGCATGCCTGAAGGTCACTTTAAGATCACCTTTGTCCAGCTTGTCCTCATCCAGCCCTCCATAAATGCAAATCAACGCCACACCATTCTGTTTTGTTGTGAGCATGTTCTTTCCATTTCTGGCCAAAGAGTTTTGTCATGGGATTGGCCCAGTGTGTTTTCGGTCTGCCCAGTGGTCGCTTGTGGTCTCTGGGGATCCAGTCACCGATGCGTGTTGTCCACCTATTTTCTTGCCTGCAGAATACATGACCCGCCCATCTCCACTTTGTGGCGTACATCGCCTGCACTACATCGGTCACCTCTCTATGCCTTCTGACCTCCTCATTTAGTATATGATCACAAAGCGATATCTTGCACATTCGCCTTTCCATTGCTCTCTGGGTGAGAGCGAATTTTTCTTCCTCCGCTTTCGCCACTGACCAGCTTCCCACTCCATGTATCATTGCTGGCAGAACAGTGGAGTTAAATAGTTCTTTCCCTTTCTTCATGGCAGCTCATCATCTGTTAGAGACGTCTTTATTGTGTTGAAAACTTGCCCATCCCGCCTTTCTCCTCCTACTCCATTCCCTTTCGAATGAGTTGTGTCTGTCTTGCTGCTCTCAGATGCGTGCATTAACTCATTCAACACGTCCCACCAAGTCTTCTTTTTCTGCCTTCTAATCTGGGAAAGTCTGTCCCGGTGTGGAGGATATGCTGATGGACAAGGTTTCAGCTGCAACGAATGCAAAGCACAAGGGCAGCATTGACAGTGTATACATTGTTTCTCGTGCAAGTCTAAGTCAGCCCTGGTGACCCCATTAAAATGGGGTCGTGACCCACAGTTTGAGAACCACTGATTTAGATAATGGCATAGCGAGTACACTTACAAGGTTTGCAGATAATACCAAGCTGGGAGCGGTTGCAAGTGCTTTGGATTAAAATTCAAAATGATCTGGACAAACTGGAGAAATGGTCTGAAGCAAATAGGATGAAATTCAATAAGGACAAATGCAAAGTGCTCCACTTAGGACGGAACAATCAGTTGCACACATACAGAATGGGAAATGACTGTCTAGGAAGGAGCATTGCGGAAAGGGATCTGGGGGTCATAGTGGATCACAAGCTAAATATGAGTTAACAGTGTAACACTGTTGCAAAAAAAGCAAACATCATTCTGGGCTGTATTAGCAGGAGTGTTGTAAGCAAGACATGAGAAGTAATCCTTCCACTCCACTCCACGCTGATTAGGCCTCAACTGGATTATTGTGTCCAGTTCCGGGTGCCACATTTCAGGAAAGATGTGGACAAATTGGAGAAAGTCCAGAGAAGAGCAACAAAAATGATTAAAGGTCTGGAAAACATGACCTGTGAGGGAAGATTGGAAAAATTGGGTTTGTTTAGTCTGGAAAAGAGAAGACTGAGAGGGGACATGATAACAGTTTTCAAGTTTTCAAGTGTTGAGAAAGTGGATAAGGAAAAGTTATTTACTTATTCCCATAATACAAGAACTAGGGGTCACCAAATGAAATTAATAGGCAGCAGGTTTAAAACAAATAAAAGGAAGTTCTACTTCACGCAGCGCACAGTCAACTTGTGGAACTCCTTACCTGAGGAGGTTGTGAAGGCTAGGACTATAACAATGTTTAAAAGGGGACTGGATAAATTCATGGTGGCTAAGTCTATAAATGGCTATTAGCCAGGATGGGTAAGAATGGTGTCCCTAGCCTCTGTTCGTCAGAGGATGGAGATGGATGGCAGGAGAGAGATCACTTGATCATTGCCTGTTAGGTTCACTCCCTCTGGGGCACCTGGCATTGGCCACTGTCGGTAGACAGATACTGGGCTAGATGGACCTTTGGTCTGACCCGGTACGGCCTTTCTTATGTTCTTATGTTATAAAAAAGGTTGTTAGAAGGAGGAAGGAGGTAAATTGTTCTCATTAACCTTTGAGGATTGGACAAGAAGCAATGAGTTAAATTGCCGCAAGGGCAGTTTAGGTTGGACAATAGAAAAAATGTCCTGTCAGGGTGATTAAGCGCAGGAATAAATTGCCTAGGGAGGTTGTGGACTCTCCATCGTGGGAGATTTTTAAGAGCAGGTTGGACAGACGCTGTCAGGTCTGGTCTAGATAAAATTAGTCCTGCCATGAGGGCAGGGAACTGAACTAGGTGACCTCTTGAGGCCCCTTCTAGGCTGATGATTCTAAGATTTCCACGATTAATTCGATCCTGCTGTAATATTGCTCCTCTTCCATGCTGCTTCCTGGCAGTAATTCCAAATGCACATTCTCACCATGCTGTGAAGGTCCCTCATTTTCGCTGGTTGGTAGAAGTTACCAATATCCTGCTCTAGCTCCCAGGGTCACAGCTCAGAAATCTCCTGGATTCAAACCCCACTCATCACATAAAAACTAAGCTCCTGCATTTCTCGTTGGGCAGCATAACTGTCCTGTTCCACCAGAGCCCTAGCTGTAAATTTGTCACTCTGAGATTGCCCTCAGGCTCCATTCTCCTCATTTCATTTGTAACTTTAGCGCCCTCGTGGCCAAGATGGAGTCTGCTCTGCAGGCAGCTCTGGCCAAGAGACGTCAGGTTGAGGAATGAAGCAGGGAAAGTCCCTTTCACCCCAGAGGCACCTGTTCCAACCCCCCCAGAGTGAACACACACATGGCGGACGAGTACAATGAATATCGGAAAGGGAAATGTTTATTTACAGGGGGATGAGAGGAGGAAAACAACAGGGGGAAGTAAAGTGGGAGCAGTAAAACAGGGCTGCCCCCCAGCCAAGGCCCCACGGGCCCAGTGGGAGCACAGGCTGGAGGGGCAGACACCGAGCAATGTGTCTGCACACTGAGTTCAGGGGTCCTGGGCAAAGTTCCAGTCCGGTGGGGAGTCTTGGGGGCTCCTGGTCGTCTTCGGCGCCTGTGAACTTTCCCCAGCAAACCCCTCCGGTGCCTCCGCTGCCGCTCTCTGCAAAGCCCCACAGAGCGGCCACCTCCCCACTTAACTAGCCAGCAGCCTCCCTCCTTATTCCCAGTGCAGAGTCACAAGCCCCAGTACTCACAGCCCCACGCAGCTCTGGCAGCAGTGACACTGGGTCCAGCTCTGGCCTGTCCTTCTCGGGCGATTCCTCCCTGGCACAGGGCTGCTCCTGGCTCCTGTCCTGGGGGGTCCCCAATCGGCCGCCCCGTCCTTCCCAGGCTTCAGGCGGGTTCCCTGCTGCTTCCTTTGCAAGGGCCTGTGGGCTGCTGCCCCTCGCTCCCCCTCTGAGCTGCAGAGACACCCCCTGGAGTGTCCCTCCTTTTTTCTCACTCTCCCCCCCCCCCCAGGATGGCCACCTTAAGATGTACATACATCTGCCAAACTGGACAGTCTCTAAGGAAAAGGATAAATGGACACAAATCAGATATTAGGAATGGCAATATACAAAAACCTGTAGGAGAACACTTCAACCTCCCTGGCCACACAATAGCAGATCTTAAGGTGGCCACCCTGCAGCAAAAAAACTTCAGGACCAGACTTCAAAGAGAAACTGCTGAGCTCCAGTTCATCTGCAAATTTGACACCATCAGCTCGGGATTAAACAAAGACTGTGAATAACTAGCCAACTACAGAACCAGTTTCTCCTCCCTTGGTTTTCACACCTCAACTGCTAGAAGAGGGCCTCATCCTCCCTGATTGAACTAACCTCGTTATCTCTAGCCTGCTTCTTGCTTGCATATATATACCTGCCCCTGGAAATTTCCACTACATGCATCCGAAGAAGTGGGTATTAACACACGAAAGCTCATGCTGCAAAACGTCTGTTAGTCTATAAGGTGCCACAGGACTCTTTGCGCTTTGACAGATCCAGACTAACACGGCTACCCCTCTGATACTAGGATATTCATGAAATCTCTCCATGGGAAGTTTTCAAAAAGAGGCTGGAGCCATTTGTCTTGGGTGGCTTAGACCCAACAAATCCTGCATCTTGGCAGAGAGTTAGACTAGACGACCCTCAGGGTCCCTCCTAACCCTCTGGTTCTGTGCTTCTATGTAAATTTTGATTTTTTTAAAAATGCAGCTTTATTTCCAAGGAGATAAAGATGCTTGCTGGCACCTCATAAGATACAGTTAAGGCCAGAAAAGATGTCCATAACCTAGTTACATCTCTGAAATACAAATGTTTCCCAATGGATTTGAGGACACCACCTCTCAAAAGCAATGGGAAACATGTTGGATCATATTTACTTCTTCATGTTCTGGATTTCATGGCATCACCAGTCTTTGGTTTTCACGTTTAGTTCCACACAACAAGATTTAATAATGATCTTATCACCTACATCCTAAAACACAAAGAATAAATGTGATATGGCACAACAATCCCCCTGGGAATTAGCCAAGTTTCTGCTCATTCAGCACATTCTACAGCTCCTTACACTACCTGCTCCGCCCCCCCTGCCTCCCAAGTCTTACTCCCTGGAAGGCTGGGGGAAGGAGAGGGATGGGTTTAGCAGGGGGGGCATTATGCTGGAGATAGGTAATAATTGGAGATATGCCAATCTCCTAGAACTGGAAGGGACCTTGAAAGGTCATTGAGTCCAGCCCCCTGCCTTCACTAGCAGGACCAATTTTTGCCCCAGATCTCTAAGTGGCCCCCTCAAGGATTGAACTCACAGCCCTGGGTTTAGCAGGCCAATGCTCAAACCACTGAGCTATCCCTCCCCCCTGGGGAGGGATCACCAGGATTTATCAGGGGCATCTTTGGACTGGGGCCGTTATGAAGGGTTCAGAGGCGGTCAGAGCAGCCAGGGGTCACTGCAATCAGGGAGAGGGGGAACGCTGCAGGGGAGAACAATGGGAAATTACCAAGGAGGTTTGTGTGTGGGGCCAGAATGAGGTCAATGGGGAGCTGTTAGCAGCAATAGGGGGTTATCAAGACAACAGTGTCAGGGGGAAGAGGAGTTTGCCAGGCTCTTAGCAGTCAGGGTCTGGGGGATTACTGGGGGTTCTGGAGCTGTTAGCACTGGGGGTCCAGGTTATTGTGGGTCCTTGGGAGTATTACTGGGGGCTACTATCGGGGTCTGGGTGTATCAGCAGTAGAGTGGGGTTGTTGGGGTTTGGTGAAGTTACCTAGGCAGGGGACTTGGTGGGGTAGGGGGTTACCCAAGGGAGGGAATTATCAGCAGGGGGGTTACCCAGGGGTCAGTGGGATTTGGTGAAGCTACCCAGGCAGGGGGGATGGTGGGCCACTAGGTGAGGGTGATTCTAAGTGGGGGTCTCCACAGTTGGGGAGTTAGCCAGGGGCTCAATTGGCAAGGAGGTTACCCAGAGGCGCTGGAGGCTGCCCCAGGGATCAGTTGGGAGTGGGCACAGCTAGGGTTGGGGGTTACCCAGAGGCGCGGGAGGCTGCCCCAGGGATCAGTTGGGAGGGGGCACAGCTTGGGTTGGGGGTTACCCAGAGGTGGGGGAGACTGCCCCAGGGATCAGTTGGGAGGGGGCATAGCTAGGGTTGGGGGTTACCCAGAGGCGCTGGAGGCTGCCCCAGGGATCGGCTGGGAGTGGGCACAGCTAGGGTTGGGGGTTACCCAGAGGCGCTGGAGGCTGCCCCAGGGATCGGGTGGGAGTGGGCATAGCTAGGGTTGGGGGTTACCCAGAGGCGCGGGAGGCTGCCCAGGGATCAGGTGGGAGGGGGCACAGCTAGGGTTGGGGGTTACCCAGAGGCGCAGGAGGCTGCCCAGGGATCGGGTGGGAGTGGGCACAGCTAGGGTTGGAGGTTACCCAGAGGCGCTGGAGGCTGACCAGGGATCGGTTGGGAGTGGGCACAGCTAGGGTTGGGGGTTACCCAGAGGCGGGGGAGGCTGCCCCAGGGATCAGTTGGGAGTGGGCATAGCTAGGGTTGGGGGTTACCCAGAGGCGGGGGAGGCTGCCCCAGGGATCAGTTGGGAGTGGGCATAGCTAGGGTTGGGGGTTACCCAGAGGCGCTGGAGGCTGCCCAGGGATCGGGTGGGAGTGGGCACAGCTAGGGTTGGGGGTTACCCAGAGGCGCTGGAGGCTGCCCAGGGATTGGTTGGGAGTGGGCACAGCTAGGGTTGGGGGTTACCCAGAGGGGCTGGAGGCTGCCCAGGGATCAGTTGGGAGGGGGCACAGCTAGGGTTGGGGGTTACCCAGAGGTGGGGGAGACTGCCCCAGGGATCAGTTGGGAGTGGGCATAGCTAGGGTTGGGGGTTACCCAGAGGTGGGGGAGGCTGCCCCAGGGATCAGTTGGGAGTGGGCACAGCTAAGGTTGGGGGTTACCCAGAGGTGGGGGAGGCTGCCCCAGGGATCAGTTGGGAGTGGGCACAGCTAGGGTTGGGGGTTACCCAGAGGTGGGGGAGGCTGCCCCAGGGATCAGTTGGGAGTGGGCATAGCTAGGGTTGGGGGTTACCCAGAGGCATGGGAGGCTGCCCAGGGATCGGGTGGGAGGGAGCACAGGTAGGGTTGGGGGTTACCCAGAGGTGGGGGAGGCTGCCCCAGGGATCAGTTGGGAGTGGGCACAGCTAGGGTTGGGGGTTACCCAGAGGTGGGGGAGGCTGCCCCAGGGATCAGTTGGGAGTGGGCACAGCTAAGGTTGGGGGTTACCCAGAGGTGGGGGAGGCTACCCCAGGGATCAGTTGGGAGTGGGCACAGCTAGGGTTGGGGGTTACCCAGAGGTGGGGGAGGCTGCCCAGGGATCGGGTGGGAGGGAGCACAGCTAGGGTTGGGGGTTACCCAGAGGCGCAGGAGGCTGCCCCAGGGATTGGTTGGGAGTGGGCACAGCTAGGGTTGGGGGTTACCCAGAGGTGCGGGAGGCTGCCCAGGGATCGGGTGGGAGGGAGCACAGCTAGGGTTGGGGGTTACCCAGAGGTGCGGGAGGCTGCCCCAGGGATTGGTTGGGAGTGGGCACAGCTAGGGTTGGGGGTTACCCAGAGGCGCAGGAGGCTGCCCAGGGATCGGGTGGGAGGGGGCATAGCTAGGGTTGGGGGTTACCCAGAGGCGCTGGAGGCTGCCCAGGGATCGGTTGGGAGTGGGCATAGCTAGGGTTGGGGGTTACCCAGAGGCGCGGGAGGCTGCCCCAGGGATCAGTTGGGAGTGGGCATAGCTAGGGTTGGGGGTTACCCAGAGGCGGGGGAGGCTGCCCCAGGGATCAGTTGGGAGTGGGCACAGCTAGGGTTGGAGGTTACCCAGAGGCGGGGGAGGCTGCCCCAGGGATCAGTTGGGAGTGGGCATAGCTAGGGTTGGGGGTTACCCAGAGGTGGGGGAGGCTGGCCAGGGATCAGGTGGAGTGGGGGGTTACTGAGGGTTGGTTAGCAGCAGAGCTTAGCTGTGGGCAGTTCTTGGGACCTGAGCACTTCTATACCTGGTGCTTGTACAGATGGACGTTCCCCGCTGCTCCCGCATCTGCAGGAGTCCCGGCTGCCCCTGGCCTGTCCCTGCAGCGCCGTACCCATTGGGGTCGCTCCACGCCATGCTGGGACCTGCAGCAACCCCCACTGAGGCACATGAACTCGTTCACATCTCTTGCCACGAGCCTCAGGGCAGGGCTGGCTGGGGGAAACAGAACTCGCTCTCCCCCTCCCGCAGGGATGCAGCGTGTTCTGGAACCCACAAGCCCACCCCCTGCATGCTTACTGCTTCCATGTGGAGCTACCCCCGTTCAGACCAGTCCTCGCCCCTCACTGGGCCCCACCTCCCTCAGGCCAGGCTCTCCTTTGCAAAGCACTAAATCAGTGACACAGAAAAGTAGAAAGTTTATTGCAGGGGTAAAAAGTGCATGCGCCGCGCCCTGCCCTGCCCCAGCATGGATTGCGTTTGGCTGCGTGCCCAGCCCAGGGCAAGGGCGGCTGCACTGACGAGGCAGGAAGAAGGGTCTGCAGGGTCCGCAGCATTACTGCAGCTCAGAAAAATCAAAAGGCTGGAAGTCTTCCCGGAAGGCCTTGGCAGTGGCCTCCGCCTCCTCCCGGCTGGCCGTACACTGCTGCCAGTCCGCTCGCCCGGGAACATTCAGAATGGCTTCGCTCGCCAACACTTCCCTGCCGGCAAATCAAAACACAGAGACCCCCCCCCTGTCAGTGGCTGGAGTATTTTAAATTGCAAATAGATTACCTGAAATAATGAGGTTACAGATTTGGCATATAGCCTCTGTGACAGCAGAGTTTCTGTTATAGCAGAGCACAAGCTCAGTTCATGCTGAATACAATAGGAAAACTCCCATTGAATTCAAGGGGAGTAGATCTACCAAGTCACATTCATAAATAGCCTTGGTAGGATTTGATTTTTTATTGGTAAATGTCAATTTCACCAATCACACACGAAACGATGAAGAAATATTTCCATCAGTTATCATAAAAAAATGCTGCTTTAGTTTTATTTCAGGATATTTACTTTGTATATTTTGACATGTGATGTTGGCAATTTGTGTTAACAGTTTTCATGTACTTTTTCAATGTATATCTACTGTCATTGAACAACTGTCTGAACCCTTACCCCATAACTTCCTGAAACTAAAAATTTAAATAGATTAAAAAAATGTTTAAAAATAAAGCTGATGCCTGTCATTATTATAAAAAATAAAAATCAAATTTTACCAAGCCTACTTCTAAGCAGACAGAATTCCTAGCCAAAAACTTCAATAAGCTGCTACTCAGAGGCACCACCCATCGTTCATGTTTTAAAAAGGCATTTTACTATGGAAAATGAAATGTAAACCACAGAGAATGACTTTATAAGGGATGTCACACAGACATGATTTTGCATCACTACATTAACCTCTTCATTTGAAGCACTGTGATTTTATGATCTGAGGGTGGATAGGAATTGCAGCTCTGGAGCTAGTAGCACATAACTAACTGGAGACACATGGAATCTTTACAAACAAGTATGAAACTCCAGACCTCATTCCTCAAACAGAGAAGAGAAAGAATGGTGGGCCATCTAGTTTAAGCACATTCTGTTCTTTATTCTGCCACCATGCTGCTTCATGGCCTTACACAAATGACTTCACGTCTCCGTCTCTCACTTTCTCCATCTCTAAATACTTATTTCTCTTTTGTAAGTGACTGAGATCTACAGATGAAATAAGTTCTTAAGGAGTTTAGTGTTATTTCAATAAATAAATAAATAAACTAATTAATTTGAAGATGGTAGTAATTCCTCACCTTTCTAGGTCATTAGCCTAAGTCAGGCCTGCACAACTGGTAAAGCGGCGAGGGCCACATTACTCCACAGAAAACAGCTAAGGGCCGAACCCCCCGGGCCCCACGGAAACACCCCGCCCCAGCACCTCCCGGCCCTGCGAAAACACCCCGCTCCAGCACCTCCTGGCCCCGCGAAAACACCCCGCTCCAGCACCGCCCAGCCCTGCAGAAACAAACCCTCCTTCCCCAGTGCCACCCCACCAAAACAGCTGTGGGCCAAAAAGGAAGGCTGGGGATGGGGAGGTGACACTTGATTTTAAATCAACCAGGGGCTCCCAGCTGAAGAGGTGGCTGGGAGCCCTCAGGGGCAAATTAAAGGGTCCGGGGCTCTGGTGGCTGGGGGAACCCAGAGCTTTCCGGGGCTGGGGCAGGGATTTAAAGGGCCCAGAGCTTCTGCCGCTGAGGGGAGCCCAAGCCGTTTAAATCCCAGCCCCAGCCCATCCGCTGGAGCTGCGGCCGGGATTCAAAGGGCTCTGGGCTGCCCGCAGCGGGAATCTCTGCCGGGCAGCCCAGAGCCCTTTGACTCCCAGCCGTGGCTGAGATTTAAAGGGCTCTGGGCTCCCCGCCGCTGCGGGCAGCCCAGAGCCCTTTGACTCCCGGCCGTGGCTGGGATTTAAAGGGCTCTGGGCTCCCCGCGGCGGCGGGCAGCGCAGAGCCCTTTGATTCCCGGCTGCGGCTGGGATTTAAAGGGCTCTGGGCTCCCCGCCGTTGCAGGCAGCACAGAGCCCTTTGATTCCTGGCCGTGGCTGGGATTTAAAGGGCTCTGGGCTGCCCGCAGAGCGCCGTGTGAGGGGGATTTACAATCCCCCCGCGGGCCGTATGTTGTGCAGGCCTGGCCTAAGTAGCCTCAGCTCCCCTCTCAACTGCTGTAGGACAGCATCTTTGGTGGGATGTATCAAGTGTATATTTTATTATACGAAACATGATGAAGTTAAATAGGAGGAAAAACAAACCTTCCAAACTGCAAGGGAAATTTTTTCCTAATTCGGTGAAAAAGCTTCTCTCCAGTATCCAGTTCGACGTAAAAATAAGGTGTCCCCGGCTGTGCAATCTAGAAGAGGGGGAATAAAGGTGATGCTGAAACATTAATCAGCATTTCACACAGTGGGAAAACCTGGATTCCCTGAGCCAAGTTTGAAAAGTACAATAATGCGACTATTGATCATTCGCAGAAAGTAAGCAGAGCAGCTGATTTTTCAATACATAAGGTGTCAAATGTTCAGATATAAAATCCCCCTAAAAAAAACAGAAAATCTAGAAACTGCTTGTAACATAAGTGATTTTGTCGCAACTGCCAGCTAGCAGAGAGGAGGGGAGAACCAGCGTTTTTTCGCCAGCGTGGGGTTAAGTGTTTCCTACTGCTGGGATACACTGTGCACTAAAGATAACACCGATACAGACGTTACGTTTCTGTGCGGCTAACATTGTGAAATCGACCAACAAAAGCCAGCAAACAAAGTTCTAGGTTAACTCAACTTGTTATTGTAGAAAACCTGTTAAAGGGCAGAAGCACAGCTGCTTTTTTCTTAGCTTTTGTTAACTCATGCCAAAACCCAGGGCGTTAGCAACTAGGCTGGAAATTAGAAGTCCTACAAAACACACTGGGAGCAACAATCTTTGCCAGCCATCAGCCCATGCAAAAAGAGACTTAACTGAAGCTTTTGATTGAAAAGCTGTGATATCTGGTTTAACCTGAAACATCGCTCTGTTGATCTGTGACACAAGTCTAGTTTGTGTGCGCCCAGAGTGATGGAACACCTATACTACAATAGTAGCATGTGCTCTTTTTCCTTAGAATACCACACACCTGACTAGCAGCAGCAAAGGTAGTAATACAAGACAAAATGGAGTTTGTGTAGGCCAATTTGGGCCCACGTTCACAGCTTTCAACGTTTCTGTACAACCTCAGGTGTGCAGCACGGTTTGTATTCTCACCACAGCACTATCCTGTCAAGCTACCAACTGGACACAAGGACTTTGTGGCTCCACACGTCAGAATCAAGGTTGGTCAACAGGTGTTCATCGATAAAGAGTATGTCTGTGACACTGTCTTTTTTGTGGAGAAGCCAAAGATTTTTAGCCCTGCCCTTCAAAGTTTCCACAATGCACCCGCACTATGAGACTGAATGTCTCTTGGAAGAAGACCAAGGTCCAGAACCTTGAAGTTGGGTCACCAGAACTCCTGGTGCAGGTGGGGATGAGCACTGATGAGTTCAAATGGTCGCAGCAAACTGGTCATCTGAAGAATAGGTCTCGCTGTCTCCGGCATGAAGTCCATGTCTCTCCTATGGACGCAAACACGTCTCTGCGCTAAGACAAAGTTCAGGATCTATCAGATCTGTGCACTGCCTACACACTGCTATATGGGTCAGAAACCTGGACCCTCCTACAAACAGACTTGGAGCAGCTAGAGGCATTCCATGTGCGCTGTCATCACCAAATCCTGAGCATAAAACAGTTTGACTTTGTGTGAAATGGCATAATCCTGCAGTGATCTGGCCTTCCTCCAATTGCTCACTACATTCAGAAAGGGGCATTGCGTGCTCTTCAGCCATGTCACTAGGAAGGACAAAAACACCCAGTTCACTGTGCTCTCAGACTGATGTGCAAAGGGTGTCACCCTTGACCCAATCTGCCTAGAGATTCATAGATTTGCAGGATTGAGCCAGATCTGGGAACGTCACTCTATGATGTCTGGTACGATGCCATCATCCATTGTCACTCTGGCTGGAGCAACGGTTCTCAGTACACTATGCGCATTTGATAATGAGGATAAAGATGATGAATTTATAAAACACTGAAGGGAAAACTGTGCGTGTCTGAAATCTGTTACCAACTCACTGAGCCTGTTTGGCAGTACATTCACATGAACACTTTGCATGAACACCCCCACTTTCTGCAAACACACACCGAGACAGGCAGCTAGCGTACTATACACGTTTGTCAAACCCCAATTTGGGTGGCTTCTGTCATGCAGGCCTTCATCATTTCAAGATTCACAGAACCATAGCACTGGAAGAGACCTCAAGAGGTCGTCTAGTCCGGTCCCCTGCACTCAAAGCAGGACTAAGTATTATCTAGCCCATTCCTGACAGGTGTTTGTCTAACCTTTTCTTTAAAATCTCCAATGATGGAAGTTCCACAACCTCCCTAGGCAGTTTATTCCAGTGCTTAATCACCCTGACAGTTAGGAAGTTTTTCCTAATGTCCAACCTAAACCTACCTAGCTGCAATTTAAGCCCATTGCTTCTTGTCCAATCCTCAGAGGTTAAGAACAACAATTTTTCTCCTTCCTCCTTGTAACAACCTTTTATGTACTTGAAAACTTATGTCCCCTCTCAGTCTTCTCTTTTCTAGACTAAACAAACTCAATTTTTTCAATCTTCCCTCATAGGTCATGTTTTCTAGACCTTTAATCATTTTTTGTTGCTCTTCTCTGGACTTTCTCCAATTTGTCCACATCTTTCCTGAAACGTGCCACCCAGAACTGGACACAATACTCCAGCTGAGGCCTAATCAGCGTGGAGTAGAGTGGAAGAATGACTTCTCATGTCTTGCTTACAACACTCCTGCTAATACATTCCAGAATGATGTTTGCTTTTTTTGCAACAGCGTTACACTGTTAACTCTCATTTAGCTTGTGGTCCACTATAGCAACCAGATCCCTTTCCGCAGTGCTCCTTCCTAGACAGTCATTTCCCATTTTGTATGTATGCAACTGATTGTTCCTTCCTAAGTGGAGCACTTTGCATTTGTCCTTATTGAATTTCATCCTATTTGCTTCAGACCATTTCTCCAGTTTGTCCAGATCATTTTGAATTCATTTATTTTTATTTATTTTAATTATAATCCTATCTTCCAAAGCACTTGCAACCCCCCCAGCTTGGTATCATCTGCAAACTTTATAAGTGTACTCTCTATGCCATTACCTAAATCCTTGATGAAGATACTGAACAGAACCGAACCCAGAACTGATCCCCGCGCGACCCCACTCGTTAAGTTTACACTAGAGCAACATGGGGCTACAGTGCCTTAACTCCATTTGGAAACTAAAGCTGTGCAAAATAAATCAGGTATCTTGCCAGTAGCTCCTAACACTAATACTCTGTGATCTGCACTAGCTCTGCCCATTAGCTTGTGGGTGGAGGTTCAGTCCTGTTCTGACTTATGAAGCCCTACATGGCCTGGGGCTTGCCTGCTTGTGATGCCTCCCCCCTTGCAAGATACTGACACAAGATCAATGGACGTGCTCGGAGTGCAGCCTCTCTGGTTTACCAGAGAAGATACTGATGGTAGGACTGGGGGCCTCAACTTAGAAATTCATTCCCTCTGCTCTGAAACCCCCTCAACAAGCTCACCCTTAGTGCACGGTGAAAAGCATTTGGAGGATGCTGAGGTTTTAAAGCACGTGTTGTGTTTGGGGTTCTGCAGGACCCAAATGAGGAGACATCCACCTCATGCTGATGACTGGTTTTGTGCACAGCAAGGCAGCTGGGTTGGCTAATGTTGGTTCTGTCTCAGTTTACAACGGTCACGCTGCAGTCACGGCCCAACCCCGTCTTCCAACACTGCCTGCAATGTCTGCCAATGGGCCTGTGGCTCAAGGATCAGACTCCTCAGTCACCAAAGGACCCATGAAAAATAAAACCTGGGAAAGATCATCCTTGACCTTGAGGGATCCCCGACAACGAGTGTAGTTTTAATTGGTCAAGGCTCCTACAGACCAGCATAAAGCATCTTTATGTTTATATGTTGAAACCAAACTAAAATAATAATTTCCACAGCCCAGCCTGCTGAAAATCAAGGCCTTCTACTTTCTAACACAGAGAGGGTATTATTAAACCTTTGCATTGCTTTACATAGTAACGCAAACACATCTGTGTTATTTATTGACCAGAAGCTAGCCAGTAAACGCCTCTGCAGCATGACGAGCTTGTAATACTCCTTCTGGAAAGTGACCTGGGCTTATTCATGGCATCTAGCTGCTTTACAAGGTTAAATAGTTTTGTTCCCATTTCCTAACAGAAGCTTTCTCTGAGCCAGCTTGAGGAAAGCCTCAGCTTTGCTTGAAGTGAACCTCAGTGCGTCAGAGTTAAAAGAAAAAGCTGTCAAGTATCAGAGGTGTAGCCGTGTTAGTCTGGATCTGTAAAAGCAGCAAAGAGTCCTGTGGCACCTTATAGACTAACAGACGTTTTGCAGCATGAGCTTTCGTGGGTGAATACCCACTTCTTCGGATGCAAGTGGTGGAAATTTCCAGGGGCAGGTTTATATATGCAAGCAAGAAGCAAGCTAGAGATAACGAGGTTAGTTCAATCAGGGAGGATGAGGCCCTGTTCTAGCAGTTGAGGTGTGAAAACCAAGGGAGGAGAAACTGGTTCTGTAATTGGCAAGCCATTCACAGTCTTTGTTTAATCCTGAGCTGATGGTGTCAAATTTGCAGATGAACTGGAGCTCAGCAGTTTCTCTTTGAAGTCTGGTCCTGAAGTTTTTTTGCTGCAGGATGGCCACCTTAAGATCTGCTATTGTGTGTCCAGGGAGGTTGAAGTGTTCTCCTACAGGTTTTTGTATATTGCCATTCCTAATATCTGATTTGTGTCCATTTATCCTTTTCCTTAGAAAAAGCTGGGATCTAATTTTTGGCTTGTTCCTACTTTGGCTGCAAATGTGTTTTCCAAGGAATAATGGACCCAAAGGACACAGCAAGCCAGACTGCTGCTAGTTATTACTCATTGATCCAGCAAGAAGGGCAAGTGGTTTCAAATAAAAGGAAGAGGAGGAAATAGTAGCAATGTTTGATTAAAGGCCACCCCAGACCGTCAGCAATTATTGATACAGGGCTTAATGGTGGAGATGCAGAGCACCTACAACTCTCAGTGTTTTCACCTCAATAGGTAAGTGCTCAGCGCCTCAAAGCTCAGGCCCACAGTGTATCACAACTCCCGACTGCTTAATCTGGGCGTGTAAGGCTACTGCTGGATGAAATGCCAAACCAGAAAGGATCAGTAAATGAGAGGTGAAAGTCTTGGTTCATACTTGCTTGATATCCGAGTGCTCTGGGATTTCTAATAATTCAATCTCCTGTTCTTGTGCTTGTAGAATAAAGGACTCTTTAATGTCTTCAGTTGCACAGCAGCTGAGTGGTACAGGAATCACCTGGAGATGGTGGACACAAGAAAAAGACACAAACTAAAAGTTCTTGAAACGTTTTCATGACTGTCCTCCAATACCCTTTGTGGTAGATGAGGCCACTCTGAAACGGTCACAGGTCCACCAGGTAGAAAACCACCCAATGCACCTTCCATAATCCATGCAGCAGAAACTGGTCACTGAGCATCAGTGTTTTCAGCCACTGGCCGAAGACTTGTACGTGTTATAGCACACGCTTGGAAGCTTTCCTGCCTAGCTCAGTACCTTGAACTGAGTAACCCACTGCACATGCCAAGGAAAGCTGCTAAAACCAAAGCAGGAGGAGAGCCTGCCGGCTTCCATGAAGCCCTTCTGATCTTTATCAGTTGAAGATGATAAATGTTCCAGTCTATTGACACTGGCCTCCAGTAAACTCAGCTCTCTGCACTTGCTGTAGCAAGAAAAATTGAACATGTTCAAGTGGCCATTTAAGTGGTCACAGGGGTTTTACCTTTATCCTGCTTCCCATCTGCTGGTCGCAAGATTATTTACAATTTGGGATGCCAAGGAGGAAAACCAGAGAAGGGAGTTTGCCTGCACTTGGGTTGAAATGTGAGCTGTTCCCTTTCAAAGCAGCTTAGATTGTGTTCTTCCACTGGTGTGTTATAATCCTACCTGCAACTGTAGGTGCTGACTTCTGTAATTTCTTTCAAACAACACGTATCTTTTTCCTTTGCTTCTGAAAAACTTCTTCAGGGCAGATTTGTACTTGTCTATTTCTTCCATCGCCTCTGAAGAAAGTTCAACCACTGACTGGTAATGCCCAATAGGTAAAATCAGGACATGATCATTGGATAAGCCACCCTTGGCAAGGGCAAGATAGCACTAGAACAGAACAAGAAATCAGAAAATACATAAGCAACTATTCACAGCAAACCAACTCAGACCTTGCCATGGTTATTCCCCCATGGCTAACCCGGCTCACAGTTGCAAGATTCAAAAGACAAAAATCAACAAAATACCCCAGGCTCTACTTCAAGGAGAGTTTGTAGCAGGCTGTCAATTATCAGATGACTTAAAAAAGGGTAGGGCAGGGCAAGGTCAGGTGGCAATAAATGGGATTTCTGGATATGACGCCGCTTGAAAGAAAATCCACTTGGGAATTTATGGTTGGGTTTAAAATAAAGAATGAATTAATTTGATCCTGGAATAGTTCATAATCAGCTAATTTTGGTTTATACTCCACAGCAGCAGCAGCAGCTTTACGCAAAGTGGAATAGCCAGCTAGCAACACCGTTTAACCCAGAGGAGGTCACGGAATCAGGGCTCAGGTGTTCTTACACCTGAAGGACATAATGGTCTCTAACTAGATAGAAAGTTATCCAGAGAAAAAGATCACCAAAGACATATAAATAAGAAGGTTTAATCATTAAGAAATGCATTTGATTTCATGATATTAGGAAAAACTTTTTCACTCAGAGAGTGGTGAAGCACTGGAATGGGTTACCTAGGGAGGTGGTGGAATCTCCTTCCTTAGAGGTTTTTACGGTCAGGCTTGACAAAGCCCTGGCTGGGATGATTTAGTTGGGAATTGGTCCTGCTTTGAACAGGGGGTTGGACTAGATACCTCCTGAGGTCCCTTCCAACCCTGATATTCTACGATTCTCTGATTTGAGCTGGAATTTTGCAGAGAGCCAGTAGGTTCCACTGCTGAAGTAGGTTTCCATCTCAGGACAGGCTTGGACCAGGTCTGCACTAGAAAAGGTTTGTTAATGTAGCTTGTGACAAACAGGGAATTTTTTTGTAATATTTTTGTGACACCACTGGGTGATGCAGTTTCCCTCATACTTGGCTCAGCTATCCATAGTGGGGGGAGGAAAGGGACGGGAAATGGATTAAGTTTGCTCTCAGGGCAGACTAAGACGTAAGTGTGTGGGTGTGTGGGCTAGCTGGCTGAGCAGACTGAGTGCATCATTAAAAAGATTGGCCAAGGCCAACCCATATCAGTGGAAAATCTGAGAAGACAATGGAAATCCAGTCACCAGCATATTGACATCTAGCAATCAATGACCCAGAGGGAGGAGAAAGAGGTGGGGGAATAAACATGGGCTCTGCCAAAAACTTGGACCTCTTTCACCTGGGAACTGACTAAGGAAGGAAGTCAGAGACACAGAGCCTGAAAATGGGAGTTCCCTACAGCTTGGCTAGTGAATTGCTCTGGGTTGACTAGCATGGACTATGCTTTAATGTTTATGGCTCTATGCTAACCTAAGGAATTCCAATGCTATATTCCAGCAGACTAATACAGCCGACTGTTTTGAAAATGCTGCTTGAGTGCCACTGCAAATACAGCGTGAAGTGCATGAGTCCCTGAAGCGTGTACCAGTCTCTAACCAAGAGTCTCTCTCAGCTGGACTTGGCAAGCAGAGCTCACAGTGTGAAGCAGGAGTGCTGAAGACCTCCAAGTTCAGTCTCAGGAGGCAGGGAGGCCACATAGCCTACCCTGAAGGAAGAGTGAGACCCCTTTGGGACTCTGGCACGCTGAAGGGATTCTGCCAAGAGACTATTCTAAAGCTGGGGTGTAGCACTGATTTTGTGGATTTGTGACACAAATAAAATGGCAAACCCTCCTAATGCAGTCATGCCTTATACTAGCAAAAAAGAAAAAAGACGTGATGTTGTCCATACAGCTACACTGGTTTATCTCACAGAATAAACCATGTTGGTAGAAGCACTTTTTTGCCAATATAACTGCATTTATACTAGGGCTTTGGCAGGTATAAAAATGACATTAAAGAAAAATCACCCTGACTGACATTACTATGCTGGGAAATCTTTCTAGTGCAGATGTGGCCTTGCCGTGGTTCCCTGAGCACAAGCAAAGATAAGAAAAGTTATCTAACTGCAGAGTAGAATAAACTGTCCTGCTGGGAGATCTTAGGGACATGATTTAAGTTGGAATCACAGAGTTACATGCTCACACTCAGGACATCGTTTGTGGTTGATACATAGTCAAAATGGGCTATAGCGCCTCTTGTGTTGAACAGCAGTGAAACTGGACAGTGTCAGGTTTCCTTTGAGGTTTGTGAGAGGATAATCAGAGGTTTCTGTGACCTGTAGCTGCCAGACAACCCTTTTGTGTATAAGTTTAGGATATTTTTAATTGCAGTTTAAAGTCAAGTGTTAAAAAGAAAGTGGCTTTAAATCGTAAGCATCAGTACAACACTGCACTTTTCTGTGAGAAGAATGTGCCAAGAAGTACTCACGTGTGTGCCGATACTAACAACCAAATGTTTCTCAACGTCAGGGCTGGAAAGACAGAACCAGCAGGGGCCAGTTGGCTGACCTTTATTAGGAGAAAAAGAACAAAAACTGTTACCATAAACATTCTTTTCATAGAGATAACAGGATCACAGCTAAGCACTCAAAGGTTAGCATATGGATGTTACTGTAAATATACTTATTTTTGGTGTAAGAACTGGTTGGAAGGCCAGGGCAATGTTTTCTGGTGCCCCGTCTCTTTAAGAACATAAGAGCAGCCATACGGGGTCACACCAATGGTCTAACGCAGTATCTGGTCTTCTAATAGTAACCACAACCGGAAGCTTCAGATAGAATGAACAAAACAGGGCAATTTCAAATGATCCATCTTGTTGTCCAGTCCCAGCTTCTGGCAGGTGAAGGTTTAAGGTTGTGCCCAGACCGTTTTGGCTAAAAGCCATTGGTGGCCTTATCCTCCAGGGGCATACCCAATTCTTTTTTTTTTTAAACTCAGTTATACTTTTGGCCTTCATAAAATCCCATGGCAAGGATTCCGGAGCCTGACTGCACATTGTGTGAAGATGACTTGATCATTTATAACATGCAAGCAGAATAGAGCCCAGAGCAGGAATATATATACACTTGGTGCTTTAATGGAGCCAACTTCACAAAGTTAAAAACAATTATGAGCCCGATAAGTTGGGAGGATGAATTTCATCAGAAAAAGCTGAATGATAATTTGGAATCATTTAAGAACACATTCCTAGATGCTCCAAAAGCCACAATCCCACAAATGAGGAAGCCCACACTGGTTAAAAAAATACCTGGTTTAAGGAGAAGTGAAGGCAGCTATAAAAATTAAAAAATAGTAGGTAACAAATGGAAGAAAGGGAAATTTATAATAATGAATATAAATCAGAAGTTAGCAATTGTAGAAAATTAAAAAGGAAAGCCAAGGGACACAAGGAGAAATGTATGGCCAGCAGAGTTAAGGACAGTAAGGAGGTTTTTTTTTACATATATTAGGAACAAAAAGAATCCTCCTGACAATGGCACAGGTCCATTGCTATTTGGAAATGGTAGAATTACCAATAATAATACAGAAAAGCATAAGTGTTCAGTAAATATTTTTGTTATGTATTTAGGGAGCACACATGATATAGTCCCATTATGTGTGATCACAACACTGCATTCCACTAGTATTTCTGGAATCTGTTAAACAGAAGCTCCTAAAAATCAGACATGTTTTCAGTCAGCAGGTCCAGATCACTTCCATCCAAGAGTTTTAAAAGAGCTGACAGAAGGGCTCACTGAACTGTTAATGTTGATTTTCAATATGTCTTGGATGCACTGGGGTACTTCCAGAAGACTGGAAGAAAACCAACATGTAATTTTTAAAGAGTGTAATAGGATGACCGAGGTCATTAGAGGCCTGTCAGTTTGACAAAAATCCTGGGAAAGATAATGGAGCTGCTAATAAAGGGCTCAATTAATAAAGAATTAAGGAGGGTAATAAATATCAGAGGGGTAGCCGTGTTAGTCTAGTTCTGTAGAAACAGCAAAGAATCCTGTGGCACCTTATAGACTAACAGACGTTTTGCAGCATGAGCTTTCGTGGGTGAATACCCACTTCTTCGGATGCAAGAACTTTCGTGGGTGAATACCCACTTCTTTGGATGCAAGAACTTGCATCCGAAGAAGTGGGTATTCACCCACGAAAACTCATGCTGCAAAACGTCTGTTAGTCTATAAGGTGCCACAGGATTCTTTGCTGCTTCAAGGAGGGTAATGTAATTAATGCAAATCAATATGGGTTTATGGAAAATAGATCCTGTCAAATTAACTTGATATCTTTTTTTATGACATTATATATTTGCTTGCTAAAGATAATAGTGTTGATGTAATATACTTTGACTTCTCTAAGGTATTTCACTTGATACTGCACAACATTTTGGTTAAAAAACTAAAATGATATAAAATTAATATGGCACACATTAAATGGATTAAAAACTGGCTAACTGATAAGATCTCAAAAATGTAACCATAAATGGGGAATAGTCATTGAGTGCATTTGATTTGCAACAAGGTCCCGCGGGGATAGGTTTTTGGCCCTACAGTTTCTAACATTTTTATCAGTGACCTGGAAGAAAACATAAAATCATCACTGATAAATTTTGAAGATGACACAAAATTTGGAGGATTGGTAAACAATGAAGAGGACAGGTCACTGATTCAGAGCAATCCAGACTGTTTGGTAAATGGGGCACAAGGAAATAATGTGCCTTTTAATCCAGCTAAATGTAAAGGTATACATCTAGGAACAAAGAATGGAGGCCATCCCTACAGGATGGGGACTTTATCCTTTCAAGCAATGACTCTGAAAATTACTTGGCGGTCATGGCGGATAATCAGATGAGCTCCCACTGTGATGATGTGGCCAAAAGCACTCTTGGGATGCACAATCTGGGGAATCTCAAGTAGGAGCAGAGAAGTTTTTACCTCTTTATTTGGCACTGATGCGACCACTGCCGAAATCCTGTGTCCAGTTCTGAGGCCCACAATTCAAGGAAGATATTGATAAATTGGAGAGGGTTCAGATCTCTCATATTGTGGCAGAACTTGTCCCTGAAATTATGGATATCAGAGCCATGTGGGCCAATATGGCCAAGTTGTGGTCCATATGGGAAAGGGACATTTGGACAATTCAGAGGAAACCAAGGACCATAATGAGAATAAGCATCCACACATCTAGTAAGAAGATCCTTGTCATTGTTTTTCCCTCCATCTGTATGGCTTCTTTTTTGGCACTTGAACCAGGGAAACCTCAAGGATTGGTGACTCAGGTTCTGGAGTGACCTAGGGTCTGCTGAAGACACAAAAGAATTACTTGGAACTGCAAAATTATTTGTAAAAGACATCTGGATTGAGGATGTTGCAGATGCCTCTTCCCAAACTGAAGATATCTGAGCAGCTGAAACCACTGGTGCAGAGTGGGACTGGATTGAAGCTACTAGTGCCAGCAAAGGAAGCCGCACAGAGAACCATCCTGAGCACTCTTATGCCAGGAGGAACAGTGCTGATGCAGCTAGTTGTCAAAGAGAGAGGATTCCAGTCCTGCTCCTTCCCCCACCTCAGCTGCTTACTTGCTCATGTGTTTGGTGTCATATCTTGGATGAGTAGAATTGGAGGGATGATTCAGAAAGGAAGAAGCTTCTGTGGCTGGTCTGTGTTCAGAGTCCAACATAGCTTTCATGGATTTTTCCATGAGGAAAAGCTTGTCTGGATTGCCTGTCCTTTTGTGCATGCTTCTTGGAAGACCTGCATATGGCACATTTATCCAAGGACAGTAAATGTAGATGCTAGTCAACCCAGAGCAATTCAATAGCCAAGCTGTAGGGAACTCCCATTTTCAGGCTCTGTGTCTCTGACTTCCTTCCTTGGTCAGTTCCCAGGTGAAAGAGCTCCAAGTTTTTGGCAGAGCCCATGTTTATTCCCCCACCTCTTTCTCCTCCCTTTGGGTCACTGATTGCTAGATGTCAATATCCTGGTGACTGGATTTCCATTGTCTTCTCAGATTCTCCACTGATACGGGTTGGCCTTGGCCAATCTTTTTAATGACCCATTTGGTCTGCTCAGCCAGCTAGCTCACACACCCACACACTTATGTCTCTTAGTCTGCCCTGAGAGCAAACTTAATCCATTTCCCGTCCTCCTCCTCCCCCCACCATGGATAGCTGAGCAAAGTATGAGGGACAGTAAAGGCATCTGTCATGGGTGTAGTGAGATGAAAAACCCACGCACGAGGGGGGCGCATGATTTAAACCCTTGTGACCTAATCTGTGCCATAAGAAGATATCCCCCCCCCGCCCTTTTCTTTTGCTGGCTTACTGCTAACAAACTACATAAAACAGTAACAACGAATAACTAACTATAACAAACTACTAACTGCATAGCAAGAATAGTACAAAGGGACACGATGTTGTTCTGACTCAATACTTAAAGGCAGCTTGAAGGAACTGTGTGGCAGCTGGGGTCACTGTACCCTCAGGTGTGGAGGGGCAGGGAAGGGGTGAGAGGGCATGCAAGGCACATCCGCAACCCCTGCTGGAGACGGTTGGTGAAAATGTTCAGAACTCCTGTGCTAGGGCACAGACATAAGCAAGTGGGATCCCCGTGTGCAGTAACTCGAAGAAGTGGAGATTAATAGTAGTGAGCTTACAGAGCCCACACGTAAGGCCGTTTAGCCTCACACCACACCAGCCTTCATACTTTTTTTTTTTTAAGTGATACTAACAGTTTCCCACCAATGCTGACCAACTGCTTAGTATTTTCTACCCTTTGATTGTCTCATTTAGCTTGTAAGCTCCTTGGGAGCAAGGGACCATTTCTTCCTTTGTATTTGTGAAGTGCAAAACATGATGGGGCTCCGTTCTGGACTGGGGCATTCAGATGTTACCACAAAGTAACTAAAAAGAGGAAGTTACTCACCTTGTGCAATAACGACGGTTCTTTGAGATGTGTCCCCCTAAGGGGTCTCCACTGTAGGTGTATCTGCCCCCTGCGCCTCTATTGGAAGATTTTAGGTAGCAGTCTCTGTTCGGCCCACACATGCACCCTCCCTTCCTCATGGTCTGCCTCAAGGCTGTGTAGCACTGTGTGGGCGAATTGCTCCCAGTTCTTTCACCACTGCAGAGTTCCTTGACGGGAATTCCGAAGCAGAGGGGAAGAGGGCAGGTTATGGAGCACCACAGGGACACATTGCAAAGAAATATTGTTACTGCACAAGGTGAGTAACTTCCTTCTTCAAGTACAGCAACTCCTCACTGAACGTCGGCCCAGTTAACGTTGCTTTGTTCTGTCACTGATCAATTAGAGAACATGCTCGTTTAAAGTTGCTCCCTAATAACGTTGTTTGGCAGCCGCCTGCTTTGTCCACTGCTTGCTGGGGAGGAGGGGTTCCCTTCCCCCCCGCTCCTGTACACCATCTCCACAGAGCGGGGGCGGGGATAGGACAGGGCTCAGGATGGAGGAAGCTTGCTGGCAGCAGCTGCTGTCTCAACTTGCTGATCTACAGTACTTAAAAAGTACATCTCTCTCTCTCACACACACACACACACACACACACACACACACACACGGTCTGTCTCTGTCACACAGACTGTGTGTGTGTCTCTCTCTCTCTCTCACACACACACACACACACACACACACACACACACAGAGCACTTTGGAAATTGTTTGTTTAAAACTTATACTGTGCGCGCGCGTGTGTGTAGCCTTTTGTCTGGTGAAAAAAATTTCCCTGGAACCTAACACCCCCCCATCCCCCATTTACATTAATTCTTATGGGGAAATTGGATTCACTTAACATCATTTCTCTTAAAGTAGCATTTTTCAGGAACATAACTACAACGTTAAGCGAGGAGTTACTGTAGTGTCCCTATGGGTGCTCCGCTGTAGGTGACTCCACAGCAGTATGTCCCATGGACAGCTGGGGCTTCGGAGTGGATCCTATTACTGATAACACATGGTATCAGAGTCTGAGTCTTGGGTAATTGCATAGTGTTCTCTGAAAGTATGGCCAGAGGCCCACGCTGCTGCCCTGGAGATTTCAGAGATGGGGACTGTGACGGGATCCCTGGGGTACAACCTGGAACTGGGGTACCACTGTCCCCTCTTAACTCTCCAGCGAGGGCTGCCTCTCACAATGTTTTTGCAAGTGACAAGCAGCAAACCCCTCCAAGTGCTGTCATCACTCAACACAGTGGCATGTGGAGCCCCACACCCAGCTAGATTGCATGAATGCTCCCTGAGCCACTCATGAATCACACAGAGAAAGGCACCAGCAAATCTCCCAAGGCCCCAGCCTTGCACCCCAGGAATATACCGTCGTGCACCACTTCAAATCCTTTCTTGAACAATGCAAGTATTTTGATTAGTTCACCACTTCATCAAAGGAAAGTGGACATGTACCTTAACAGAACAAGGAGTAATGGTCTCAAGTTGCAGTGGGAGAGGTTTAGGTTGGATATTAGGAAAAACTCTCTCACTAGGAGGGTGGTGAAGCACTGGAATGGGTTACCTAGGGAGGTGGTGGAATCTCCTTCCTTAGAGGTTTTTACGGAAAATACTAGCCCAGACATGCCCTGGTGGGCCCTGCTGAGTCTCAGAGTTGAGTAATCCTCCTATTGTGTGATGCCTGCACAACTCTCTTACAGAACTGTACATCCCTTGTTTACAACTCCGCTGCTGATTAATGGTCGTTTAACACCTGCCTGGGTGTTGGTCACCTCCTTCATTGTCACTGGCGAACTAGCAATGGACGACTCCCAGACTTACACCATATTTCAAAGACAGCCATGCAGCAAAATCTCATAACTTTATACACACTAATGAGATGCATATTTTGACAGAACAATGGTTTTCAGCAGGTCATAACCTTTCCTATGAGATCTTACATTGCATGCTTTGAATGACATATCACAACCATATACGAATGCTGAATATGGGGGTTACACTGTGGTACTTTGAGGTACAGTATGTCACAGGGACATCTTTAAGAAACACAACCGAGGTGGAAACGTATCTTGTAGAATGCATGCTACAGAAAGACACCTTCATCTCGCCAGACTTAGCACTTCCCCCTCTGGTGGTGACAGGCCTGAGGTAAATCAGCCCCACTCCGGGCAGTATTTGTCTCCCCTCTCTGTGCTCCTTTCGTCATATTTTCAGGGTAGCCCTCGGGATTGGCCTAAGGGGTGAACCTCCACCAAACAAAAATCTAACAGTCTCACAAACACAAAAATAAAGGGGATACCTTTCCCTGCCTCCTCGCTGGGTTGTCCTGTGTGCCCTGGAGTGTCAGCCCTTTCCTAGCAGGCACTCAGGTTTGGCTGTTTCCCCTCTGGGAAGAAGCACAGCCTCTCACCCTGGAAAAGCTTATTTCCCTGCTGCCACTAGCCTGGCAGCAGCTTGTCTCTCTCTTCCCCCTTTCTCTCACCAGAGGAGGGGTTTTAAAAGATGTCAGGGAGCCCTTGAAAGGATTCAGGTGTTCCCAATTGACCTGAGGTAACCCCTTCTCAACTTGTAGAAAAAAGGGCCTTTTACATTCTAAGGCTGACATATCGGCCTTCCAGCACCCTCTTGCAGCCGTCCAGCCTGACTTTGTCACATATTCTCCCCGCTCTCAACACCACAGGGTTGGGCTACTTGGGTCGAAAAACAGTGCACCACTGACATGCCTCAGCGTTACCACGCTTGGTCTCTGACCTGTGTTGCACTCTGAAGTGGAAGGGTTGTAACAACAGGAACCACCTCGTTACCCTTACATTTCTTTCTTTGTTCCAGTGCACCCATTTCAGGGGGGCCTGGTCAGTGATGAGGGTAAATCTCCGTCCAAGTAGGCAGTATCAGAGGATTTCCGTGGCCCACTTTACCGTAAGGCATTCCTTCTCTACCATGGCATACTTTTGTTCTCTGGGTAGGAGCTTCCTGTTAAGAAACAGGACTGGGTGTTCTTCCTTTCCTAGCATTTGAGAAAGTACGGCTCCTAACCCAGCCTCAGAGGCATCGGTTTGTAGTATAAACTCCTTCTCAAAGTCTGGGGCTACTAGTACTGGGTTATTGCAGAGGCCAGTCCTCAGATCGGCAAAAGCTTCTTCAGTTGTGCCGGTCCATTTCAATATTGCTGGGCCCCAAGCCTTTATCAGATCTGTCAACGGGTATGCTAGGTAGCAAAGTGGGGAATGAATCGCCTGTAGTATCCAACTATCCCCAGGAATGCTCTGACCGGTGTCTTCCAGATTGGTCAGGCATCTTTGTATCACCTCTAACTTGTTCAGTTGGGGGCAGGCTTTACAATGCCCCTCCCTATGATGTACCTGAGTTATTTGGTTTCTGATAGCCCTATTGCACATTTGGGGGTGAAACCTGCCTTCCTCAGTGTCCAGTACTGCTTGCATCTTTTCTAGGTGCATCTCCCAGTCTGGGCTATGTATGATGACATCAGCGAGGTAAGCGGCTGCATACTTGCCATGTGGACGTAACAGCTTATCTATGAGCTGCTGGAAAGTCGCAGGAGCCCCATGTAACCCAAAAGGGAGGACATGTACTGGTACAATCCTTCTGGTGTAGAAAAAGCAGCCTTCTCTTTGGCTTCCTTGGCCAGAGGGATGTGCCAATAACCCTTGGTCAGGTCAAGGGTGGACAGGAATCGTGCTTTTCCCAATCACTCAATTAGCTCGTCTATCCGAAGTATACGGTAAGCATCGAACCGCGACACCTCGTTTTATTTTCAGAAGTCATTGCAGAATCTCATGCTGCCATCTGGGTTAGGTACCAGGACACCCTTAGGAATGCCATCTTAATAGATAGGTGTAATAGGGAGCAATTAGCCACAGGCTCAAAGGGTTATCTGGTCAGGGTTCTAAAACTAGATTGAGGTCTCAGGCTGGAGTGGGTGGTCTAACATGCAGGAAGAGGATTCCCATGCCTTTAATGAATCTGCATGTTGTTGCATGGTCAAACACTGAGTATCTGTCCATGGGATGGTAGAAGGCCGTTATAGTCACTAGATGAACTTTAAGTGAGCTAAGAGAAACCCTGGACCATTTGAGGTCTCGAGAATATAGTCCAGAATCAATGGGAGGGAGGAAGATGACAGGTCCAATTGCTTGGAATCACACCAAACTTGGAATTGTTTTCACTTTTGAAGGAGGGCATGATGAGTTGCTGATTTCCTACTGTGCAGTAACACAGGGATAGCTCAGTGGTTTGAGCATTGTCCTGCTAAACCCAGGATTGTGAGTTCAATCCTTGAGGGGGCCACTTAGGGATCTGGGACAAAAATCTGTCTGGGGATCGGTCCTGCTTTGAGCAGGGGGTTGGACTAGATGACCTCCTGAGGTCCCTTCCAATCCTGATAGTCTATGAGTCTTTTACCCACTCAGAGCATTCACTCTGTAGGTGTTGGAACCAAAAAAGAGTCAGATTGAAGCCAGAGGATCCGCATGTTGGGGTGAAGGACCCTTCCGTTGTTCTAAGAGAGCAGATGAGGAAGGGGCAGAAGAGGAATCGGAGGACATACTGGAACCTAACTTGTCTCGGCCAGGAGGGGGCAATCAGAATAATCTTCTCTCTCTCTCTCTCCCCAACAAGACCCTGAATAACAGAGGACACGGAAGAAAGGTGTACAGTAGGTCCCTGCTCCATAGGAAGATCAGGGTGTCCCCCAGGGACTGTCTCCTCAATCCAGCTCTGGAGCAATAGCAAGGACTTTTCCTGTTCCGGTAAGTGCCAAAAAGGTCTATTGTCAGGGTCCCTTATAGGCTGAATATATTGTGAAGCATTGCAAGGTTCGTTTCCCATTTGTGATCATGGGAGAAGTTTCAACTAGGGCGGTCAGCTGTCACATTCTGTATCCATGGTGCCTAAGATGAGCACCAATTAAAAAGCTGTAGTGCTTCCACACAAAGGGAGGGTGATCTGGCACCCACTTGATGTAGAACATGCAGGTCACACTGTCTGTCATGACCTTTGTGTGAGTATCCCGGATGAATTGGAGAAAGCGTATACAGATATTTCTGACAGCTCTTAGCGCCAAGAGATTGAGGTGGAGGACTGCTTCTGAGGGAGACTGCTTGCCCTGGACCTTGTGGTTGTTCAGATGGGCTCCCCAGCCTATCAGGGAGGCGTCTGTTGTTAGGGTCAGCATTGGTGGAGGTTTGACCCCGGAGGGCATCAACAGGGGCTTGTCTAACCCATCCCTGTACAGGGAGTAGACAGATTTGAACCACATCTGCAGACATCTCATGAATAGCCAGGCATTTAGCGTCATGAATGTGCATGCCACCATGTGCCCAGGAGCTGGAAGCAATTCCTGGCCATTTGTGGGCCAGTCTGGACTGTCTCTATGAGGCTCCACAGGGTGCTGAATTCATGCAAGAGGAGGAATGCTCTCACCTACACCAAGTCCAGTTCAACCCCAGAGAAGCAAGCCATCCAGGAATGGGTAGATGACAATACCCAACATTCGTAGGTGTGCCACTACAATGGCAAGGACCTTGGAGACCATCCTGGGTGCGGCTGAAAGGGAGCACCCTGTATTGGATAATGGTTTTGCCCACAGGTGAACCGAAGAAATCTCCTGTGAGATGGTCAGATGGAAATATGTAAGTAGGCATCCTATAGGTCAAGGGCCAAAAACCAATCTCCTTGCTCCAGAGATAGAATAGCTGCTAGAGTGACCATCTTGAACTTCTGAGCCTTCACATATCTGTTTAGTGCCTGTAGATCTAGTATGGGCCTCCAACTTCCCTTTGACTTGGGTATCAGGAAATACCTGGAGTAAAAAAACGATGCCCCTGAGGTGAGTGGGGACTGATTCTATGGCCCCTAGGTGGAGCAGGTGATCTATTTCCTGAGGCAACAGTGTCTCGTGAAAAGGGTCCCTGAAGAGGATGGGGAGGGAGGATGGGTGGGGAGGAGGGACGTGAAGCGGATGGAGTAGCCCTTTGAAACAATCTCCAAAACCCACTTTTTGGAGGTGTTGTTCTTCCAGTTCCTTAAGAAATGAGTCAGGCAACTACCAAATGGGCACAGAAGCACCGTATCGGGCAGCTGATCGCATTGCAAGAAGTGGTCATTCGGGGCCTCAACCAAGGAGTCAAAATTGGTGTTTAGAAGACGAGGGTTGAGAGATCGAGGGAAGTTGATGACTTCCTCCTCTGGATCCGGGGTCTCTTGCGCTGTGGTTCATAGTAGTGCTGTGATGGAGGGAACTGGGGTAATCAGGATCTGTGAGGTGGTTGTGATGTAAATTTCCTCTTCTGCCTTGGTGTATAGATATCCAGGGAGCATAGCATGATCCTCAAGTCTTTCAGGGTGTGGAGCGACATGGCGGTCTTGTCAGTGAATAGTTTGGGCCCTTTGAACAGGAGATCTTCAACCACTGCATGCACCTCTCTGGGCAACCATGAGAGGTGTGACCAGGATGCCCGACTCATTACCACCGCCATCAAGACTGAGCAGGCTGCTGCGTCAGCCACATCCACTGCAGTCTGTAGCGCTGTTCTTGCTAGTAATTGTCCCTGTGTGATGATGGCCTGAAATTGTTCTTTTTGTGCTTCCAGTAAGTGGTCAATAGAAGTACTCAGTTTTCAATAGTTCATGAAAACATATTTGGCCATTAGGGCCTCATGTGAGGCCCTGAATTGCAGTGTCACAGATAAGTATGCCTTTTGTCCAAGGAAGTCTAGCGTCTTCCAGTGTCTATGTAAGGGGTGGATCTGGAGTAATACTGCTTTCCCTGAGCATTGACTGCATCCACCACGACATAGTTTGGCTGAAGATGGGTGAAGAGGGGAACGCAATACTTTTTATCGGCCCTTTTGGATGTTGATACAACAGAGGCTGGTGTCTGCCATATGACCTTAGCTGGGGCCAGAGGAACCTCGGTGACTGGAATGGCGATTCTAGAAGAGGAGGAAGCGTGTAATATCTCCAATAGTTTATGCTAACCTATGACGCAGTGAAGAAGACAACGGAACTGCTATACTTTCCGTTCAAGGCCAAAGGCAGTCGAGAAGCAATTGAGGGTGGTTTGCTCACACAGCGCTACATAGCCTTGAAACAGACCACGAGGGAGGAAGAGCACATGTGGGGGCCGGACGGACAATGCTATCTATAATCTGCGATTAGAGACGCAAGGACGCAGACACACCTACAGCGATGCACCCATAGGGACACTACTCAAAGAACAACAACTACTACTACTCAGGAATATTTTGCTCTCTTATTTTTCTAGGGTAGCTTCCAGGGAGTTCACCAAAAGCACCAATGGCCAGGTACTCACGGATTTTCTTAGGCTGCTTGAGCTGGGAATGCTGTCCTCCCTTTCCATCTGATGGCCGCTTCTTTCCATGCTGTTTGCTCAAATCAAAGAAAAACTGACAAGCTGGTTCTTCCTGGTCAGAAAAATAAAACCAAAGTCAATTGTGCTCTGTCTATATGATGAAGCCCCACCTAATATACAAAGAGATCCTTCTGAAAAAGCTGTTTGTTACTCAGCAGATAAGTGACATAATGGTTTGATCTTCTCTCCCACTAATACAATGAAGTCCATCTGCCTAGTAACCATATCCCCAGGCTGGGAGACTTGTCTAAAACAGTTATCCCGTTCCCTATTTCAGCGGCCCCTCTTACTTTCAGAGCGGCTGTGTTTTATGAAATATTCAGAAGGCACAGAAGCACTTATGGGAGAAGGAAAGAAAGGGTGCATGGGGGAAATGGAACTGGTGGAGTGCAGGGCTGCACTGACAATTTACCAGGACTCTAAGGGCTATATTCTAACTGACAGAAACCAGGCCAACCGCAGTCACTCCAGCTTCACTGTGGAGCCTGCCCTACATGGGCCCAGTATGCAAAGAAGCCCATGGAAAATAGGTCCCAACAAGCAGCCTAGTCACTCACACTGATTTGGAGCATGGCCTGCAGTATCTACACACCGTTAAAGGTAGGCAGCAACTATGTGCTACACTACAGAATACCACAGGCCACAATGAGGCTGTTCCTGAGATTGTGCATCACCCCAAACCATCCCTCAGACATTCAAAGCACTTTGGACAGAAACACTCAAAGGTAACAAACCCAAGCGCTGTTTTATGCTGCAGAAGAAAGCAGCAGCTCACTCACACAAAGGCTGAACATATTGTACCTCTGCACCTGAGAGCATCTTTGGCTTATGTGCTTCTTTCCCGGATTTCTGATATGGGTTTTCAGTGACATCTTGTGGCTGTTTCACTAGCTCTGCAGGGTCCATTGAGCGCATTGGGAGAATACTAAATGCATAGAGATACTGGAGAAAACAAAAATGATTCAGCAACCCAAAAGGCACTGAAAAGGAACAACTAGCTTCACAACAAGAATTCAGTTCATTTTACATTTCCATTTTTAGAACCTTTTTGAAAAGCAGCAGCAGATCTGGAAGTAGTGCCCATTAAATGGATTAGAGAAAATAACAGGGAAAAGTGATAAATCTCGTTCTTCTATTATTCTGATGACACTTGTTCACAATTCTGCCCCTCGCTCCCCTAAATCTTTCCCTCCCTAAGGTTCCTTGGACCCCAGGTCCCAACACCTCCAAAAGCCCGACTGCCCTGCCCGTGTCCTCCCAGGCAGCCGTGGTGGCAGCAGCTGGGGAGCCTGAGAGGAGGACTGGTCCCCGGGCAGGCGGGGGAGACTCCAAGGTGAAGAGGTGTTGGCCCCGGCGCAGCCCAAGCACCGGAGACTGACAGGTACCTGCCCCTGCCCGATCCTGGCACCACCTGCCCCCCAGCCCAGTGAGTGTTACCTGCCCCACCAGCCTCAATGCCCTGCCCCATACTGTCAGCAGGCCTGACAAACTCACTGCACCCCACATGCGTCTTACAGGGCACTTACCCACAAAGACGAATGTGGAAGGGATCTACACAAGGCTGGCAACTTGTCAAGAGTGGGAATGTTTTCTTTGTTTTTAACCTCATCTACCAAACATTATGGGGTATTACTTGAGTGATGAGATTCCAACTTTGCTCTGTTGCAAGTCTGTATGTAACTGTGACATCAGAAAGGCCCCATCATTCAATGTGTGACCCCAGCCATACTCTAAAAATAAATTAGATGTCCAAAGTCATGCTTGTTTCCACAATATCTATATCTGATAGAAGAAAATAATCAAGCATTCGCCATTACCTTTTTCTTGCTTGTATTGCCAACGTTGGCAAGAGCTATAAATCTGCTCACATGCTGTGCATTCTCCTGTAGGACCACATGGTTTCTTTGGAAAAACAAACATTTTAAAGGTATTTTTGACAAAGTTATTACAGCAGAAGCTACTGTTTGCAGATCACTACCGCTAAGAACTAGTACTCCCGGGGGAACACTGCGCACGCGCAGAATTTATGTCCCCTGCAGGATTTATTCACTTCCCTGCAGAAAAATGACTTTCTGATGGGGAAGCAAAGGGAAGCCACAAGAGCGGTCATGCAACCCTTCCCAGCAGCGTGTTTCAGATTTACCAGAGAGGTAAATCACTGTGGGGCAGGAGGCGGGACTGGGGAAGACCCAGCTGGTGGCTCCTACCCTGTGCCGGGCTCAGCTGCTAGTCCTGGCTGGGCTGGGGGAGGACAGGACTTTCTCTTTCCCAGCACAGCATCCGGGGTGGGTAAGACCCACTCTCATATTTCTCCCCTGGCTGCAGGAAGCACAGAAACTCCACCACACACACACACACACATACTTCCTGTACCCATTGCTTCTCAACTACAGGGGGAGGGATCTGCTCCCCCATCCACCCAACCTCCGTGCAGCCAGACCCCCTCATACCCAGACCCTCCTGCCGAGCCTCATCCCCACCCCCTGCACTCAGAAACCCTCTGACGAGCTCCACTCCCCTTGTACCTGGACCACCCCGATGAGCCACCCACACTGGGATCCCCACCCCACCAGCATCTGGATCCCCCACTGATCCCCATAGACCTCCCACCAAGCTCTATCCCCCCCACACACACTCAGACCCCCCTGTGCAGAGCCCTATCTTCACCTGGACTCCCCTGCAGAGTCCCATTACCATTACACTCAGAACCCTCCCAACAAGCCCCTGTGCATCCAGATCCCCCCCACACTCAGATCCCCCACTGAGCCACCCACACGCAGATTGCCCCACACAGAACCCTCAACCCACACATGGATCCCCCCACAGTAAGCTCTTCCACACTTGGATTCTGCCTTGCTGAGCCTGCCTGCCCCACGCAGAGGGGCAGGGCCCTGGGGTGTTTCTGGGGCAGGCTGGGTCCTTGTGCCGTGTCAGGGTTGGGTGCAGCCTCACCGCTGAGTCCGTGTCCCGGGGGGAGCTGAACAGTGATCTCCCACCTCCGTGCAGCCAGGGGCCTGTGCTCCCCAAGGCCCTGCTGGAGCCGCCACATTTATTTGACAAATAAAATTTGCAAAATTTTAAAATATTGTGTGCAGAATTTTTTATTTTTTGGCACAGAATGCCCTCAGGAGTAAACCAGCCAGGGAATCAAATATACAGCCTGTTGTAACTTGTTGCTGGATTTTCTTCAAAGTAAGTTGCCTGAGTAATGGCATAAAGATGTGGGTAATGTGGAGCTCAATTCTACAGAGTACTGAGCATTTTCACTCTGATCCAACAAAGTACTTATGCTTGTGCTTAACGTTAAGCATACAAGTACTCCCAGTGGTATCAATGAAATTACTCACATCGTTAAAATTAAGCACATTTTTAAATGCTTTGCTGGATTAGGGCCAAAATGCTTAGCACGCTCCAGAATTAAACCTGAGTCCACCGATGAGAAGTTCTGATGGCAGTAGCTTATCAGACCTGAAAATTTTAATAAAAGCCACTTTTGAATGCAGAGAAAAAGGATATTTAAGTATTTTAAAACCTACAACTTGAGGATGCTTCCTGCTGGTTTGGCAATAACTCAATCCTGGGCCAACACATCGTCCTTAGACTTTGCTTCATTTTTATTTACAGGTCCAATTATTACACTGGAGACAGAAAACAGCCTCAAATATTGTTTCATTATTAATTATAACTATTAAAACAATTCTCTGACTCAGGGTTTCTGTAATGGTTCATAGATTCTAAGGCCAGGAAGGCCCATTATGATCATCTAGTCTGACGTCCTGTGTAACACAGGCCACAGAAAAACACCCAATCTTGATTTAAAAATTTTCATTGATGGAGAATACACCACAACCCTGGATAAATTGTTCCAGTGGTTAGTTACTCTCACCATTAAAAATGTATGACTTATTTCCAGTCTGAATTTGTTTAGCTTCAGCTTTCATAGAATCACAGAATCTCAGGGTTGGAAGGGACCTCAGGAGGTCATCTAGTCCAACCCCATGCTCAAAGCTTTCAGCCATTGCATCAAGTTATACTGTTGTCTGCTAGATTGAAAAACTCATTATTAAAAATTTGTTCCCCTGGTAGGTACTTATAGACTATAATCAAGTCACCCCTTAAATTTCTCTTTGTTAAGCTAAATGAACTGAGCTCCTTGAGTCGATCACTATCAGGAATGTTTTCTTGAAGGGCCAAAATCCCAATAATACATATGTAAGATCTTGACCACAGTCTCTGTTAAGAATCTTTCACATAGACCCAAATTCCACCGCTTGGTCTGAGGCATAAGGCCGAGTTAACAATGGACAACACATGGCTGAAGAAAGCTGGGATAATCAGGAGATGACCTTGTTTGTTTTAACTATACATAAAATAAGCTGAGAGCATCACTCCAGGTGGAGAGCAGTAATTGGGAGGCTTATCACGAGTTATAGGCACATAACTCACTAACAGAAGCCTTAAAGTCTGCTCCCTGGTTCATGAAGAGATAACGGTACATACTCCCCGAATGCCTACCAGGGTTCAGGGAGAGGCCTAACATGATAGCATGAGTTATGGCATCCTCCCTTACAGATGCCAATCCTAGTTCGCAGAAACGCAGTTGTAAACCATACATGATTGTCACTGCTGCTTACTGTTCTTTTTGTTTAAACCCTGTGGGCCATGCTGTCTGGAAAGAGCGCCGTCATTTCTATGGACCTGAAATCAGGATTCAACTTACACGTTGCAAGAGGAGAATTTTGAGGGACAACACCTGTGTACTAGCAAACATGTTAACCTGAGCTATGGGTGGAGCCATTATGTAATGTTTTAGACTATTGGCTTATTGTGCTAATTTTGTCTTGCTGCTAGAACCTATCCAGGGGCTCGGGAACTCCCACCCCATCGCTTCTCTCCGCCCACTGGCACCCTATATAATCTATTGTAATCAATTGTTTAGCAGTGTCTCACTGAGCCTAATAAGCAAAGGGACACTGGGCCAGCGCTGTGCGTAATAAACCTCATGCTTCTGTTCCTTCATTTCTAATCCTTTAATCACTCTTCTGGCTATTCTCTGAACCCTCGGCAATTTATCCACATCCTTCTTGAATTGTGGGCACCAAAACTGGACACAGAATTCCAGTAGTGGTAGCGCCAGTGCCAAATACAGAGGTAAAATAACCTCTCTACTCCTACTTGAGATTCCCCAATTAATGTATCCCAGGATTTCATTCGTTCTTTTGGACACAACATCACATCAGGAGCTCATCTTCAGGTGATCGTCTCCCACAACCCCCAAATCATTTTCAGAGTCCTTGCTTGCAAGGACAGAGTCCTCCATCCTGCAAGCATGGCCTATGTTTTTTGTTCCTAGATGACAGGATGGCATGCATAGTAAAATACATATTGTTTCCTTGGGCCCTGTTTACCAAGCAATCTAGATTGCTCTGAATCAGAGATCTGCCCTCTTCATTACGTGCCACTCCACCAATTTCTGTGCCATCCGCAAACTTTATCAGTGATGATTTTATGTTTTCTTCCAGGTCACTGATAAAATGTTAAATAGCATAGGGCCAAAAACCAATCTCTAGGGACCCTGCTGCACACAGACATGCTGTGATGACTGTTCCCCATTTACTGTTACATTCTGAAATCTTATCAGTTAGCCAGTTTTTAATCCCTTTAACATGTGCCATATTAATTTTATATCATTCTAATTTTTTTAAATCAAAAGGTAGTGCAGTACCAAGTCAAACACCTTAGAGAAGTGTAAGAGTATGATATCAACACTATTATTATACATTTGGTTGCTAAAGATATCTAAAAAGATAGTTAATTTGATAGGATCTATCCTCCAAAAACCCATATTGATTTGCTTTAATTACATTACCCTCATTTAATTCTTTATTAATCAAGCCCTGTATTGGCCGTTCTATTATCTTGCCCAGGATTGATGTCAAACTAACAGACCATTACCCTTTTCAAAAGTTACACATTAGCTTTATTTCAGTCTTCTGGAACTATCCCAGTGCTCTTAGACACATTGAAAATCAACATTAATAGTCCAGCGAGCCCTTCAGTCAGCTCTTTTAAAGCTCTTGGATGGAAGTGATCTGGATCTGCTGACTGAAAAAATGCCTGATTTTAGTAGCTTCTGTTTAACAGACTCCAGAAGTACTAGTGGAATGCAAAGAGTGTTACAATCACATAAAATGGGACTATATCACGTGTTCCCTAAATACATTCAAAAATAAAACAAAGTAAATTTTAGAGCCTGCAAGTCCAGTCAGTTCTACTCCTTGTTCGGCCAATCGCTCAGACGAACAAGTTTGTTTACGTTTGCAGGAGATAATGCTGCCCACTTCTTGTTTACAAAGTCATCCGAAAGTGAGACCAGGCGTTCTCATGGCACTGCTGTAACTGGCGTCGCAAGGTATTTACATGCCAGATGAGCTAAAGAGTCATATGTCCCTTTGTCATAAACAGATAGTTAAGGGTTAATGTCTCTTTTACCTGCAAAGGGTTAAGAAGCTCAGTAAACCTGGCTGACACCTGACCAGAGGACCAATAGGGGGATAAGATACTTTCAAATCTTGGTGGAGGGAAGTCTTTCTTTTGTGCTCTTTGTTTGGGGGTTGTTCGTTCTCGGAACTGAGAGGGACCAGACATCAATCCAGGCTCTCCAAATCTTTCTGAATCAGTCTCTTATGTTTCAAACTTGTAAGTAGCACAGGCAAGGCGTGTTAGTCTTATGTTTGTTCTCTCAATCTGTAAATGTTCCTTTTTGCTGAAGGATTTTTACCTCTGCTGTAACTGTGAACCTGAGGCTAGAGGGGGTTTTCCTCTGGGCTATATGAATCTAAGTACCCTGTAAAGCATTTTCCATCCTGATTTTACAGAGATAATTTTTACCTTTTCTTCCTTTAATTAAAAGCTTTCTTTTTTAAGAACCTGATTGATTTTTCTTTGTTTTAAGATCCAAGAGGATTGGGTCTGAACTCACCAGGGATTGGTGAGGGGCGATGGTTAATTTCTCCTTGTTTTAAGATCCAAGGGGTTTGGATCTGTGTTCCCCAGGGAAGGTTTTGGGGGGACAGAAAGTGTGCCAGACACTGATTACTGGCTGGTGGCAGTGTTACCAGGTCTAAGCTAGGAATTAAGCTTAGAAGGGTCCATGCAGGTCCCCACATCTGTACCCTAAAGTTCAGAGTGGGGGAGGAAACCTTGACACCCTTCATGCTTCAACCACCATTCCAGGGGACATGCGTCTATGCTTATGACTGATTCTGCTCGATAACAATGCAAAGCAGTGAGGACCGACGCATGTTCATTTTCATCATCTGAGTCTGATGCCACCAGCAGAAGGTTGATTTTCCTTTTTGGTGGTTTGGATTCTGTAGTTTCCGCATCACAGTGTTGCTCTTTTAAGACTTCTGAAAGCATGCTCCACACCTAGTCACTCTCAGATTTTGGAAGGTACTTCAGATTCTTAATCCTTGGGTCAAGTGCTGTAGCTATCTTTAGAAATCTCACATTGGTACCTTCTTTGTGTTTTGTCAAATCTGCAGTGAAAGTGTTCTTAAAAAGAACACATGCTGCGTCATTATCCGAGACTGCTATAACATTAAATATATGGCCTAATTTGGGTAAAACAGAGTAGGGGACATACAATTCTCCCCAAAAGAGTTCAGTGACAAATTTAATTGATGCATTTTTTTTTAAATAAGCGTCATCAGCATGGAAGCATGTCCTCTGGAATAGAGGCCGAAGCATGAAGGGGCATATGAATGTTTAGCATATCTAGCACATAAATACCTTGCAATGCTGGCTACAAAAGTGCCATGCAAATGCCAGTTCACTTTCTGGTGACATTGTAAATAAGAAGCGGGCAGTATTATCTCCTGTAAATGTAAACAAACTTGTTTGTCTTAGCGATTGGCTGAACAAGAAGTAGGACTGAGTGGACTTGTAGGCTCTGAAGTTTTACATTGATTTGTTTTTTAGTGCAGTTATGTAACAAAAAAAATCTACATTGGTAAGTTGCACTTTAACGACAAAGAGATTGCACTATAATACTTGTACAAGGTGAATTGAAAAATACTATTTCTTTTATCACTTTTACAGTGCAAATATTTGTAATCAAAATATATCCTTTGATTTCAATTACAACACAGAATACAATAAATATGAAAATGTAAAACAATCCAAAATATTTAATAAATTTCAATTGGTATTCTATTGTTTAACAGTGTAATTAAAAAAGTTGTGATTAATCACAGTTTTAATTGATCACGTACATTAACTGTGATTAATCGACAGTCCTAGTTATTTGCAATGTTTACAAAATCCAAGGACGTTTTAGTATTGGTAGCATGAGACCTCCAGCATATGTCACTCAAACGAAAGTCCTCCATGATTACACATTTATCTCTTCTCTTTGCACATTATAGATTGGTGCGTAAGGAAGCATCCTGCTCCATGTGTGAGCTGGCCTGTGGCAGAGACCAACTAGTACCCCATCTTGTTCTTTATCTATTAGAACATAGATCCACAAGCAATCAAGATAATTTTCTTCTACGTTATCAGTGACTCGGAAAAAGGTTATGCCATCCTCCCTCCCCGCCCAACACACCAACACACACACACACACATATCTTTTGCTTGCACGATCCTTCCCAAATAGGTTATAACCACTGGCTTTAACATTTCATAACATTTGTGACTCATCCAACCAGGTTTCATTTATATCGGTTAGATCAAATTTATCCTCATAAATGAGCAATCCCAGTTCCTCTTGTTTTGTTACTCAGGCTCCAAGAATTCAGAAAATTTCAAGAATTCAATTCCAAAATTTCTTCTCTTCATGTCATTTGGCTCCTTGCTTAATTTTGTTCTCAACATCTCAATTTTGTGCTAACTAAGCACTCATATCGTCCCTCTTTTTACCATCCCCTTTTAACATAAGAACAGCCGTACTGGGTCAGATCAAAGGTCCATCTAGCCCAGTACCCTGTCTATCGACAGTGGCCAATGCCAGATGCCCCAGAGGGAGTGGACCTAACAGGCAATGATCAAGTGATCTCTCTCCTGCCATCCATCTCCATCCTCTGACAAACAGAGGCTAGGGACACCATTCCTTACCCATCCTGGCTAATAGCCATCTATGGACTTAACCACCATAAATTTATTCAGATCTCTTTTAAACGCTGTTATAGTCCTAGCCTTCACAACCTCCTCAGGTAAGGAGTTCCACAAGTTGACTGTGCGCTGCGTGAAGAACAACTTCCTTTTATTTGTTTTAAACCTGCTGCCCACTAATTTCATTTGGTGACCCCTAGTTCTTGTATTATGGGAATAAGTAAATAACTTTTCCTTATCCACTTTCTCCACATCACTCATGATTTTATAGACCTCTATCATATCTCCCCTTAGTCCTAGCCTCTTTAATCTTTCCTCGTATGGGACCCTCTCCAAACCCCTAATCATTTTAGTTGCCCTTTTCTGAACCTTTTCTAGTGCCAGTGTATCTTTTTTTGAGATGAGGAGATCACATCTGTACGCAGTATTCGAGATGGATTTATATAAGGGCAATAATATATTCTAGTCTTATTCTCTATTCCCTTTTTAATGATTCCTAACATCCTATTTGCTATTTTGACCGCCTCTGCACACTGCATGGACATCTTCAGAGAACTAGCCACGATGACTCCAAGATCTTTTTCCTGCCTCGTTGTAGCTAAATTAGCCCCCATCATATTGTATGTATAGTTGAGGTTATTTTTTTCCAATGTGCATTACTTTACATTTATCCACAGTAATTTAGTTTAACTTCCTCCTGGCTACTTAGCCAGCCTGTCCTCCAGGAGGTGAAGGCTATACAAACTACACAGGCCTCTCCCCCCATAGAACATGGACCAACGTTCCACGGAACCAAAGCCCTCCTACCCAGCAATTTACATCCAGACTCTTCTGCCTTCCTTTGCACAAGGGACATGAAGGATCTCAAAGAAGATTGATTGGACATTCTTCTTCAGCATGCTTCGAGTTCACTGAGGTCATCTACTATCTCTGAGATGTATCCCAACACCATGCTGTTACTGCCAATTTGAACCATCACAAATGGATTCTTCCCCATAGACTTAAAAAGCTTATTCAATCTTAGATTAACATCTCATGTCTTGGCTCTGGAAAAGTAGCACACTCTCCGGTTGTCCTCCTGTCCCTTGCAGAATACTGTTTCAGTTCTTCTGAGTATTGAATCCCCAAAAAGGACTGTCTGTCTTCCTTGGAAAATTGGACACTCTTTGTGGGTAAGAAAAATCAAGCTTATGTGTGGGTGGCAGCTCGGCCCAACCTATATGTCCCATACATACAATCATAGATTAGGGTTGGAAGAGACCTCAGGAGGTCATCTAGTCCAATCCCCTGCTCAAAGCAGGATCCACACCAACAAAATCATCCCAGCCAGGGCTTTGTCAAGCTGGGCCTAAAAACCTCTAAGGATGGAGACTCCACCACCTCCCTAGGTAACCCAGTCCAGTGCTTCACCACCCTCCTAGTGAAATAGTTTTTCCTCATATCTAACCTAGACCTCCTGCACTGGAACTTGAGACCATTGCTCCTTGTTCTGTCATCTGCCACCACTTTGAACAGCCGAGCTCCATCCTCTTTGGAACCCCCCTTCAGGTAGTTGAAAACTGCTATCACATCTCCCCTCACTTTTCTCTTCTGCAGACTAAATAAGCCCAGTTCCCTCAGCCTCTCCTCGTAAGTCATATGCCCCAGCCCCCTAATCATTTTCATTGCCCTCTGCTGGACTCTCTCCAATTGGTCCACATCCTTTATGTAGAGGGGGGCCCAAAACTGGACGCAATACTCCAGACATGGCCTCACTAGTGCCAAATACATCTCTCCCTTCCCTTGGGCCTGCTGGAATTTGAAAGGTGTCTTTCATAGTTTCCACACTGAGGACCTGGTATTGATAGGAAACTTCTAGGTGTGTGGAATTCCTCCTGCTTCTCTTCCCTGTGGTGGCCAGTCTGCCTAACTTCATCTGTCTCCAACCATGTAGAATGCTGCCGTGACCGCTTGGTGAGGAAATGTGTTTTGTAAAATCCACAGTAGCAGTTATTCTATTTGTAACATAAGTTCATAGGGACGTATTGCTGACATTTATTATCAGCAATGGGTCAACTTCCTAGTGTAGATGGGGGTTATGGCCACAAAATATGCTTGAGATGAAGTCAGGGTGTACACTGGAATAAATTAAGGTACCTACAAGCTATAATGCGGCTTTAGCAAATTATAATTTTAGAACTGCTTCCCATACATGCTAGAAAACCAAACTTTCTTATAAAATAAGAGTGGTTTCTCAAGGTCCTACATACCTATAAGGAAGTCTTTCATAATAGGTCTTCTCCAATGCAGCAAAGTGATATCTTGGCTTCAGACTTGTGGCTAGACTAGATATTAACACCGAGCCACATCTCTGAGTATCCATTTCTCCCTATAAAAGGCAAATAAAGCATTAGTCTAAAATCCTCTGGGTTTGCAATGCAGAGAAAAATGGTTCAGCATAGAGTTTCTTTGTTCTGTGTATTTTAGAGATTTTGTGCTCTGCACCTCTGCTGAACAGCAGCACGTTCGAGCCAGAGTTCGAATTCTCCCATAGATGTTGCTTGCAGTGGGGCTTGAAAAGCTCAGCTATTGAGCCAGCTCTTCCCGCTACCAGAGATTGTACAAAGCAAAAGCTCTGGCACAGAGCTCAGAAGCCCTGGCAGTAGGTGGCTAGATATAATCCCCAGATACACACACTCTCCCATATCCCCCCTAGTTAGCTGCCCCCCGGCCCCTTCTTTCTCCCCCCACCTCAGCCCAGTTCTCCATTGGACACCCTCCATGAACAAACAAGAGACTGCATAATATCTGTGCTCCCCCTTCTTGTCCCCATCCATGAGAGCTCCCCAGCCCTCACCCCATGCCCTCCCCACCCCATGCCCTCCCCACTGCTACAAGCACTGGCCCAAAATAACCATCTAGGTAAGTCAAGCTGGGACTCTCCGCCAGCAAACCATTTGTGGAGCCACAGATTAAACATGCAAACCTTTAAAAACAGTCAAACTATTTCTTCAAACCTTGATTACTTTGTTAATATAAATGAGATTTTCAAATAGAACAAGTACAAAGTTTCTAGTTTTGGACTTTAAGTGTTCAGAGAGAAAAATGTGTGTTTAGAACATATGGGGGAAATTATTTTTCCCATGTTCACTTAACTCAAAAACTGAACATTTTTGCTCCAATTTTCATCCTCCACTTCCAACAGCCCCCATCACCACACCCCTTCTCTAGGCATCACCAACCATGACATTTCTCCTTCCAAAATATGTTTGAAAATGTTAAGAGCAACTGAAAATGGGAGCTTGACTGGAAATTGGAACTCAGCTTTATAGTGGATGCTTCCTGCGTTGACTACAGTGAACTGATGTGTAACAGAAAAGTCAGTAGTGCAGGAAAAAATGTGTTGACCTTCACTCAGGTAAGAGGTATATAAACTTCAGTAGCATCACAGGGTGACTAGCCCTATAAGAGTGTTTGTGTCCAGCCTCATCTGTGCCTAATTTACCACCCAGATCACTGGCCAGAGTCCAGAGACCATGTGATTGACAGCCAGGCCTGCTGGGACTTGCTTATAAAAGGCAGCCTGTGCTCAGTGAAAAGAAAGCTAGCAAGAGCAGCACTATGCTAGCAGGTTCTCCAGGAAGTGGGGCCTAGGAAAGGACCAACGGAAACTCCACTGACCTCCACACAGCAAAGAAGAGACCATGGGAGCAGGAGGTGCTGAGAGAGAGCAGAGCGAGACTCTCCAGAGGCAGCAGACTGACAAACAACAGGTCATGTAGGAAATGGCTGAGGGAAAGTGAATTAGGTGGTTAGGGCCAGAACCCAGAGCAGACAAGTCCTACGTATGGGTGGTGGGTATATAGTCCTGCACGGACGACAAAAAGTCAAAAGTGCCCTAAGAAGGGTAAGGGACTATTGAGCTCTTGGGGGAGTCAAAGAGCTATTCTGAGCCCAGAGGGGGCTGGAAGGGTTTATTTCTTTAGTTGGACTTTTGGCTGTCCCCAGAAGAGAGACTAACTTTTAACCAGAGGGTCAAGGGCACCACAGCAATGTACCAGTGGAGAAACTGAGGTAGCAGATGTGCCTCATCACTAGGGAGAGGTAAGCTGCTGTTATGAGAAGTCTGCAAAAGGCCTGGGGGTGAAATCAGATTATTCAGCATACTTCACACACATGAAACAAAAGAAGTTACAAGATCCGCAAGTCAGCTAGTAAAAGATTCAAAAGATTAATTGGAATTAAAAACGTCTCTAATTTGTACCACAAACAATCCTAGTGTGGAAAACAATGAGTCCACAGGAAAGAGGACAGCTCATTGTCTGAACTCAAGAGGACACCATGGGCCCTACTTACCCAATTCAAGAGCCAAGATAAGCATCCTCAGAACAGAAACCAGTCTGACAAGCCATTTTTAAAGCTTTTTTTTTTTAATCTACAAATAGCTACAGTGAGTGGAAAGTGCACATTTAACCCATTTCAAGTGAATTTGAATACTTACAGGTTTATTTCCAAAATTCCCTACACCTCTGGGCCAAGGGGATGTCAGCAAGATATCAACACCTTTGAATTTTGGAGTAGATAATAAAGATATTTTCAGTTCTGACACATCTTTGGAGCTGAAACTGTAGGCAGGAGCTGGCTCACTCAGGGATTCTGTACCACTCAGGTAGGCAATCTGCAATCCTGAGGTGCCGCTGAAAATACCCTTACGACCTGTAGTAAAACACAAATGAAATTAAGTATTGTAAGAAACTACTTAAATATGTCATCCTAAGAGGAGGTCAAGTTTTGCAGTCCTTGCTTATTTATTCAGTCTTTGCTTATGAGGAAACTGACTAGCTCTGGTAATGCATTAATTGCAGTCAGGACTCCAGGATTTGGCTCAATGACTGGAAACCCCTTTCCATTTAAAATACTCGGGGGGATTAAAGAGGCTACAAAAATAGAAAACACAATAATAATGGGGGATTTCAACAAAACCCATACGACATGTCAGCTTAGGATGGGATGCAGAGATAAAATTTCTAGACACCATCAATGACTGCTTCTTGGAGCAGCTAGTTCTGGAACCCACATGGGGAGAGGCGATTCTTGATACAGTCCTAAGAAACACGTGGAATCTGGTCCAAGAGGTTTTCGAATGAATGATAAATTCAGCAGTAATAAGTGTGGCAAAGTACCTGCTTCTCCCCAGCTCCCCCAGTTGCTTTTCCCTTTTGGCTTGGGCAAACACAAGCAAAAAAAGCCTTCGCAGGGTCTCTGGCAGATCCTCCTCTCCTCCTCTCCCTTGCCCTTGCTGTTTTTCTCCTTCTGGGGACAGAGTGCAGTCTTCCTGGCAGGAGAGCAGAGGAGCCTGCACCTACCTGCTTGCTGCTTCTTCTCTGCTTCTCCCCCCCTCCTGTTTCCCCTGCCAGGAGGTTAAAAAAAAAACCAGCAATTGGGGCCAGCTGAACCACATTAGTTCCTCTGGGTAACCCTTCCAGCAGCTGAACCTTTTTTTCACAGCTGCCTCTCCTCAATGGATAAGGAGAAGCCTTTTAACCCCCCTGGGACTAATTGCTACCCCCCCTTTGTAGCCATTTGGCCTGGGTTTGCCACATAAGTCACTAGGACCAGAAGGTATTCACCCAAGAGTTCTGAAGAAGCTCAAATATGAAATTGTAGAACTATGGTATTAGCTTTGATATGTAAACTATTGCTTAAATCATCCTCTGTACAAGATGACTGGAGGGTAGCTAATGTAATGCCAATTTCTTAAAAAAATGCTCCAGAGGTGGATCTTTGCAGTTACATAGGCCGGTAAGCCTAACTTCAGTACTGGGCAAATTGGCTGAAACTATACTAAAAGAAGAGAAATATGAGTCACACAGATGAACATGATTTGTTGGGGAAGAATCAACACAGTTTTTGTAAAGGAAAATCATGCCTCATCAATCTCTTAGAATTGTTTGAGGGGGTCAAACATGTGGAGAAGGGTAATCCAGTGGATACAGTATACTTAGAAAAAGCCTTTGACAAGATCCCTCACTAAAGGCTCTTAAGCAAAGTAAGCAGTCTGCGGATAAGAGGGAAGGTGCTCTTATGGATTAGTAACCGGTCAAAAGACAGGAAACAAAAGGGTAGCAATAAACAGTCAGTTTTCACAGTGGCAAGAGATAAATAGAGGGATTCCCAAGGGTCTGTACTGAGACCAGTGCTGTTCAACATATTCATAAATGATCTGGATCAAGGGGTAAACAGTAAGGTGGCAAAGTTTGCAAAGGATACAAAATTACCCAAGGTAACTAGGTCCAAAGCAGACAGTGAAGAATTACAAAGGGATCACATAAGACTGGGTGACTGGGCAACAAAATGGCAGATGAACTTCAATGAAAATATAATCCCAACTATGCATATAAAATGATGGGGTCTAAATTAGCTGTTACCACTCAAGAGAGAGATCTTGGAGTCACTGTGGATAGTTCTCTGAAAACATTTGCTCAATCCGCAGCCTCAGTTAAAAAAAGCTATCAGAATGTTATGAACCATTAGGAAATGGATAGCTAAGAAGACAGAAAATGTCATAATACCACTATATAAAGCCATGGAATGCCCATCCCCTGAATACCACATACAGTTTTGATTGTCCCCTCTCAAAAAATATACATTAGAATTGGAAACAGTACACAGAAGGGGAACAAAAATGATTAAGGGTGTGAAACAGATTCCATACAAACAGAGATTAAAAAACTGAGATTGTTCAGCTTGGAAAAGAGATGACTAAGGGGTGATATTATAGAGGTCTATAAAATCATGAGTGGTGTGGAGAAAGTGAAAAAGGAAATGTTATTTACCCCTTCACATAACACAAGAACCCGGGGTCAGAGGATGTTGTGAAGGCCACAAGTATAACTGGGTTAAAAAAAGAATTAGGTAAATTCACGGAAGATATGTCCACCAATGGCTATTAGCCAAGATGGTCAGGGACACAGCCCCATGCTCTGGGTATCACTAAGCCTCTGACTACTAGATGCTTGAACTGGCCAACAGTGGATGGATCACTCAATTGTCCTGTTCTGTTCATTCCCTCTTAAGCATCTGGCACTGGCCACAGTATTACCCAGTATGGCCATTCTTCTCTTCTGTGTATGGACTAGCCTTCCCAAGCTAGCTTGAATCCAGCTAGCCTGGGTAACAATAGCAGTGAAAACAGTGCAGGGCAAATTCCAGCACAGGTAGTACAAGCCCAGTTTGGCCCTAGGTACGTAGCCTGACTACTAGCCCACTCTGAAGTCCGTGCTGCACTGTCTTCAGCCAGCATGAATCCACAGCTGTTGTAGCTCGCACTAGCTGAAGTGGACTAGCTCATGCACAGTTCTGTCGTGTGGACATACAATAAATGCATAGCTGAATTAGGAAGGAAAATTCATTCTGCACATATGCAATGGACAGTGTTCTTTTGCCATTAACTTGTTTCCCAACAATTTTTTCCCCAAAGTTGGCAACTTCACAACTTCATTGAAACTTGTCCAACAAGCTCAGTTTGACAACCCAAATAGCTCTGTTGAGCTCATAAGAAGTTGAAAATGTTGTAAAAGTACAAAAGATGTCTTTTTGTGTGGCTTATCCAAAAAAAAAAAAAAAAAGCAGAATGATTTTATTAAGGTTTCAAAAACAATTCATCTTGAGCCTCAGTACGAGACTCAGTACGAGAGATTAGTTGGCATGATTTCTGAAGGAAGGTATCAACAAGTGAAGAAATGAACAAGTGAAGTTTGGAACGAAAGGGCCATCACAACCTAAATTAAGGCACCCCTACAGCAACATTTTAATACTCCCATAAAGAGCACATCGGATTCCCAACACAGAAATAAAATCTATACCATTACCTAAGTATGTAATGTTCTCGGCTAGTTCACAGCCATTGACATCTGGAAAATAATGTACCGTTTCCGGGTTATTGGCACCCAAGACATATGTTGGAATAGGAGCTAGAGAAGAAATACACATAATTAGTTCACTTGTTTCAGAACTGTGACGTTTATTTGATTCTGTATTTACTATTATAAAGTAAAGATTCACTACGGAGGAAATATACTATTGTTACGGACCCAGAAATTGAGTTTGTTAGATCCTGTCCATTTCATGGATATTTATTAACCACCAGTTAAAACACACACACACACCCCTAAATTGAACATTATAGCACATACTAATATAGTATATTAAAGTACTGTTTGTTTTTTTTAATTTGGTAGATTTCAAGTTGACTGTGTCCCTTAAGAACATCTTCACTGATAATGCCAACAAGATTAAATGACTCTCTCATCCCCGTCCCCATCAACTGTAATCTCCCCCCTCAAGAAAAGCCAGTATAAATAATCAAGATTTGCATGACACCTAGGAGCTCATTAAGCTTTGGCCTGAAGAACTAAAAGATTGCCTATACACAACTTGCACCAGTTTCACTTAAATTTGTTTAGTTAAAACAGTGCAACTTGTGTGTGGACTCATCAGTTTAGCTTTCAGGTACGACAGTAAAAAGACCAAACAATGTTAACGGCTTATTGAGGAAATGCACCCAAGCACCAGGATTACCTCAGGAACTGTGTACAACAGAAACCTCTCAGAGACAGCACTACACAATGGGAACTGTTTGACCCAGGTCACAGCAAAAGTGGGGAGAAGATATAAAAGGGGGAAAATGACGTTATGGGTTGGGGGGGGGAGGCATCACTCTTCCTACAACAACACACCTGGAAACACCTGAGGAACAAAGACTGAACTGTGGGAAGTGATGGATTTTTAGCCTGTGTATGAAAACCTGGGAAAGCCCAGGCAACTTGTGCCTTAAGAATCTGCCAGCCTGTTTATCACTCAGGGTGAGAATCTGCTTATTTACATCCTACCTATCTAGTGTGTTAATTTACTACGGTAATCTGCTTTGATCTGTTTGCTATCACTTAAAATCTCTTAAAATCTATCCTTTGTAGTAAATTTGTTTTGTCTCTGAAACCAGTGTGGAACTCATATTTGGGACAGAAAGCTATTGCATCTCTCTCTCCACATTTAGGGAGAGGGTGATTTTTTAGAGCTTACGCTATATAGCTCTCTATACAGCACAAGACGATACAGTTTGGGGTTTACACTCCAGAGAGGTTATGCACTGGTGTGCTGTGCAATTCCTTAGCTGAGCTCTCCCATGCAGAGCTGATCTCAACGTGTGTGTGAATATGGCTGCACCTGGGTGTGTCTCTACTTGTGTGTGTGCTGGAAGGTGGCTTGAGAGCCTGTCACAGCAGCACAGAGTAAGGGGAACCCAGGCGGGTGGGACAGGCAGGCTCAGTGGTATCCCAGTGGCACCCTGGAGGGAACCCATCACAATAGACTACACTTAGTTGCAAGTCAACGTGTTTTAATAGTTACCAACTACCGGGAATCAATTTTTCTTTAGGAAAATAACTAAAAAGTACCAATGTAAAACATTATTAAAATCCATGATTTAAATCAAGATTTCCTGCTTGGTGACTAAAAACTGGCAATTTTAAATCAATCCACCCTGGTGCCCAACGTCTCAGACAGGTACACAGCCCCTTCTGCCAGTCACATCACCTCATCTATATGTTTAGTGAGCTTGCTTGATCAGAGCTAATGCAGATACGTCTACAAGCTGGGAACTGTACCCCCAGCTTGAAGTGTAGAGATACTCTACGAAAAAACAAGGTAAGGTGGCAGCTTTACAGATATTCACAGATAAGCTTCTCTCATAAATGTGGTGATGGGAGCAGGGAGAGGGAGTGGGGGATAAGGAAATGGGTAGTTTCCCCTACACGGGTGGAGAAGGGGGTCTATGCTGGAGTAATGAGAGGCTCAAAGAGAAGCAGATGGGCTCAGTAAGTCAAACGGCATTTCATACTTGGAAATATTTTGGTAGAACAGCTGCATGGAAACAGAATCCTCACGTGCCTCTATTCTGGGCACAGAGTGTTCAAAGCGCCCATGGCCCTTTGTTATGCACTCCCAGCAGCAGCAAGCAGTGCTGAGCACATTGCCTTCAGCTTCCGTAACCCATAGCTGAACGGCTCTGACGCCCACCACAGCCCGTGCCCTCTCTGGCCATCCCTCTATTCAGTCCAGGATCGTACACTGAACAACTTAATAAAGCAACAAAGGAATGAGATGTGTGGTGAAGATACTGTTCATCAACTCCAAAGCCACGCGTGCAGCCACATCCCACTGGGTTATAGTCATCTAATATACAGGCCCTTTCCTTACCTTTCTTGGCACATGTCCGATACTCCTCCCACTCTGTCTCTGGAGTAGAGCCAAAGAAGTTCCCAACACACAAAAGCAGCTAAAATCATTTAAAAAAAGTAACAGAAGAGAACCATTGTAAGAACGGGGAAAGGTTTACGATGTTAAAATATCTAGGCTGTCCTTTTCATTACTTTCTTACTGTCACAGCATTAACAGTGATTTGGGTACAGTGGCTTATCGCCTGAGATTTAGTTGCATCTGATGTATGTAAAACAAGAAATTCCTTAGCAGTTATGAAGCACATAAGGAAAAAAACCAGGGAAAAAACAGCTGAAATTACAAGATCACGTAAATCTTCATTGTGAGAAACTCCCTTATTCCTTCCCGATGTACAGAGTCTTCTCCAGGAGAAAACACTTCCTAGCAATCTCTCCAATAGCATCCTACTATTATTGCAAGCATCCTTTTAAGCCATGATGTGCAGAGACCAGTATCACAAGATGCACAGAGTGGGAGAAAGGTTACAGAAGTTTACCATGACCTGTCACATGAAATTAAGTGAAAGTTAGAATCAAAGAGAGTGTGTTTAAGTGAAGTGAACTGTGATAAGGAGTCTCAAAAGACTCCTGGAGTCTAGTGCATAAAGTTGTTTAACAACAAATTAAGATGCTAGGACGCCATGAAGTGCTGATAACTGCAATTCACCAGAAGTGTATTTGTTTGGTTCATTTTGATGGGGGCAAGGGATTCCTTTTCTGGAGGGGGAATATCGGTTCCTGTCTTGAGCTTGCAGCCTGGACAGCTTGCAGGGGAGGGACGGAGGGAGCTTCACCATCACAGCTACTACCACCTGCTGGGATCTCAGGATCTACCATCATTTTTTCACCAGTTTTCCTGGTGTATTTTAATGATGGTTGTTACAACAGGAGAAAGGGCCAGAACATATTCTACCTGAACCCCAGACCACATTTAACTGTTTACTGTTACAACACTAATCAAGGGGTTTGAAACACCCTAGACTCCATTATAACAGCATCAGTCTGAGCTCTCAGGTTCTGTTAAAATCTCATCCTGTGTTTCCCAAAGACATTCACATAAAAGAAAAGTGAAAAGAATAGCAAGAGATAGGAAAATGCAGATTTTGTCTCTTGACTGCAGTTCAGTTGCTGGACAGCTGAAGGCGAAGCATACAACTTAAGTACCTGACTTCAATCCTCTGGCTTCAACTTTCCACTCTCCAAAACAAAACTTGCAAAAGCTGTGGGAGGCAAAAATGCAGCCAAGGATCAGGCTGCATTGGCAGAGGCAACTTAAACTTTCTCAGATTTCTATCACAGCTTCAACAACCACCATTAAACTCTCTCTGGAGAACTCCCACAGTAGCATGAACTTCCTAGACACCACAAGCAGTTTCAAGAATGAACACCTACAGACTATATAGAAGAAACCCAGGGATCACCATATCTACCTTCACGGATCCCCTAGCCACCACAAACACACAAAGACATCTGTTATCTACAACCAGGCACTCCGATACGTCTGAAGAGAAAGTCTAGAATAAACACCATTACACACTTAAAACCACCTTCACCAAACAAGGAAACTCCATCAGAGAAGTAGATCACATCATGGAACAAGTTATCCAAATATCCCAAGAGAACCTGCTTCAGTACAGAAGTAAACCCTCACCAACCAAATACCCCTAGTTGTCACCTATCACCCCACATTGCTACCTATACAGAGTATCACCAAACAAGTACAACCTATATTCGATGGAGACCCCATTGTCAAAGAAGTCTTTCCTGACTTCTGGCCTTCAAATAACCCTCCAGTCTCTCCAAGCTCATCATCAGAAGCAAGCTCCTCATAGACCAGGACACATCAACTCAAAGCAGCACCAGACCCTATCAGAACAGAAGATGCAAAACATGTAGCCGTGGAGATATGTCTGCAAGATCAATGCCCACCCCAACACACCTTTCAAGATCCATGGGTCCTACACATGCCTATCACAACATGTGGCAGACCTCATCCAGTGCATTAAATGCCCCAGTAACAACTATGTAGATGAAACCAGATCATCACTACGCTCTTGAATGAACTCACATGAAAATGAAAAAAAAACAAAAAACCCATATCACCTGTGGGTGAACACTTTTCACAAAATGATCACTCCATATCTGACCTATCAGTTCTCAATCTCATAAGAAACCTCCACAACACTTTCAAAAGACAAACCTGAAAGCTTAAATTCATGACTTTGCTAGATCCTAAAAATCATGGACTGAAGAGACACTAGATTTATGGCTTATTACAACAATCTATAATGCGCTAACAACTTCCCCTCAGCTGCTTCTGCATCCCTTCCTTCCTCCCTATGACTGGAGGGGAGTTAACTGGCCACTTCACTTTGTTTAACATAAGTAGTTAACATATATTTGAAGGGATCATTCAATCTGTCACGCCTTGTATTTAGATGTGACACACTGAATAAGGGCAGGTCTACACTACAAATCTCTGGTGAAGATGCTCCAAGTCCATGGCAGAGAGCTCTCCCATCAGCTTAATAACTCTCTCTAACATCCTGGGACCAACATGGCTACAACAATGCTGCAGGTAACAACACTTGTCACTTAGCTCACTTTTTTAAATAACAAATGTAACATAAAATGTTTTCCAGTAAAGACCTGCTTGCTTTCACCCTCTTCAATTCAGAGATTTTTTTTAAGAACCCAGTACCTTTGTATCAATTTTCAGTCAGAAATCAAAAATCAATTTTGGTAAAATAATCCTAGTTCTACACTTTGATTAATATAGAATGAGCATGGGGCTAAAAGCCAGAATTCCTGGGTTCTATTTCTGGCTCTACCACTCACTGAGGCCTGGTCCTACACTTAAAATTTAGGTTGACATAGCTATGTCGCTCAGGGGTGTGAAAAACCCACCCCCACCCCCAGAGTGCCATAGCTATGCCAACCGAATCCCCGGTGTAGCTGTTGCCTAGGGAGGTAATTTTCTTACAACAATGGAAATAGCCAGGGGTTATGCCAGCATAGCAACAGTGCCATAGCTATGGTGGGATAGTCTCTGTAGTGTAGACATACAAGGTCTCAGTGAGAGACCTTGAGCAGGTCACTGCATCTCTTTGCTTCAGTTTCCCATCTGTAAATATGAGGATAATAAGACTTATCTGTGGCACCAACTTTAAAGAGATGTTGTGAGTATTAATATTTGTTCAATGTTTTAAAGATGCAAAGCACTGTGTAAATACTAAGCTTCTATTTCACATTATGTGCAAATATTCTTTTCAAGTAACATTTAGAGGCATCAACACAATGAGCATTTGGCTTTATTTAACATTATCGTAGGTCAGAAATTTTTTCACTTGCCAATAGGAGGCAATATACAGTGAAACACTTCTAATCTAACAGACCACAGTGCAGAAGCAGAAATATAAATCTTACATCAAATTCTCCACTTTTCTTCTGAACAGCTTGTACTCTATTGAACAACATATCAAATTTTCCTTCAACATCCCCACAGGCCAGTCTAGGGAGAGAAATAAGGACATGACAACACGCATAATGAATTTGTGTATCTTTAATATTTGAATTGGTAACATTAAAAATTGTGACCCTGTCTTTCTTACAGTCAAGGATTCATATACACACTTCAACCAGGAGGTTGTGGAAAACTCTGCCTAAAATATAACTACTGTCTAAATGCTTATTAACTCAGATACATTTTCCCAGAACAGGTATCTTAGGAGTTACCAGGAGACAGATGGCCTGCAACCTCTGGGGAGTGGGGAAACACAAGTGCTGCTTAATGCATCTCTCTCCATAACTGATAGTATTTTTCTACAATCTTTGTTATATTGTAGTATATGATACCATGTAATTAAAACTTGTATTGAAATGCACACACAAGGGGCTGATTTAGGATTGCATGAGCAGCTAAAACAAGCATTTCTTGACTTTTAGTTGTTTAAACCATGGAATATTTTTGCTCTCTTCACAATTTTTTTTCTGAACTGTCCTACATTTCTAGTTTTATAAAGAGATAGAAAGAAGTGTTTGACACCTCTTCTGCGCACCATTTCCGTTACAAGCTACGGAGCCTTTCAACGCCTCAAGGCTGGTGCAGAGCTAAGCACCTAACAGCCCTGCAAACGGTTACATTAACCGGCAATGCGGAGCGGATTTTCTAAGAGATTAAAAAACCAAAACACTGAACGAGCTTTTCAGTTACCACACTCAGGGCGGAGACTGGAAGCGCTCGGACAACTGCAGCGGCCGAGAGATGTCGCTGCCCCCGCAGTTACTGCCCCGGAGGAGCGCGGCGCGCGGCCGGCAGCACAACCGGGGCCCGAGCCCCGGCCCAGCCCGCCCGGCCCCGGCCCCGGCCCCGGCCCCGGCGGGATGCGGCAGCTCGACCGTGGGCCGGCGCCGGGCTGGGAGCGGGGGGCGCCACGGGCCCAGGGACCCCCAGTCCCGCCCCGCCCCGCCCCGCCGGCTCCCCCCGCAGCCCGGCCCCCGCCTCACACTCTCAGCGGTTTTCCAGCCATTGCAACGCCGCAGCAGGGGACAAAAAACCCCAACCCGCCCCGGCCGGAAACCAGAGCCGCGCTCCCCGGGTACGTCCCCCAAACCCTCCAGGCCGGAAACCAGAGCCGCGCTCCCCGGGTACGTTCCCCAAACCCTCCCCGGCCGGAAACCAGAGCCGCGCTCCCTGGGTACGTCCCCCAAACCCTCCAGGCCGGAAACCAAAGCCGCGCTCCCCGGGTACGTTCCCCAAACCCTCCAGGCCGGAAACCAAAGCCGCGCTCCCCGGGTACGTTCCCCAAACCCTCCCAGGCCGGAAACCAGAGCCGCGCTCCCCGGGTACGTTCCCCAAACCCTCCAGGCCGGAAACCAGAGCCGCGCTCCCCGGGTACGTCCCCCAAACCCTCCAGGCCGGAAACCAGAGCCGCGCTCCCCGGGTACGTCCCCCAAACCCTCCAGGCCGGAAACCAGAGCCGCGCTCCCCGGGTACGTTCCCCAAACCCTCCCCAACCGGAAACCAGAGCCGCGCTCCCCGGGTACGTTCCCCAAACCCTCCCCGACCGGAAACCAGAGCCGCGCTCCCCGGGTACGTTCCCCAAACCCTTCACCCGGCTCGCCGTGCGCCCCACTCAAACCGTTCCCACCAGAAGCAAGAGCCGTGCTTGCCGGGTGCCTCACTGAAACCCTTACACTGAATGTAACAGCCCGTGAGACCCGTAGGGGCCCCGCCGACGTGATGCACAGTGATGTTAGTGAGGCTCGGACTCAGCCCCCTGCCGTTCTCTTAAGCCAGCCAGGGACGTGGGGCTTAGATGAAATAACTGTCAGGTGGGGCCCCCTGGTGTTACAGACCGAACGCCAAGAATCGCTGTCAGTGGCTCACAGTCACACTAGGGGGATGTAGCTGGACGAGTCCCACATGGGTCAGTGTGGGTCCAGCACCCCACCCTGGGGACTAACTGGCCGGGCAGCAGAGCTGTAGAAAGGATCTGGGGACAGGTTACACTGGTTCGCAAAGTGAATATGAGCCAACGATGTCAGGCAGTTGCCAAAAGGCTAATATCTTTCTGGGGCGTATTAACCGATGTATCGAGCCGTTATCTGAAACTTGGACAACCTATAGACACCACTTGGAAGTCCTTAAGAGGCACCATCAATGCTGCCTTTGTAAGATTTTGAAGATCAAATGGGAAGACAGGCGCACCAATATTAGTGTTCTGGGAGAGGCAAAGACCACCAGTATCGAGGCAATGATCATCCATCAGCAATTCCACTGGACTGCTCATGTTGTCTGGATGCCAAACCATCGCCTCCCAAAACAGGTCCTGTTCTCTCAGCTGAAAGAAGGGCACCGTAACGTGGACAACTGAAGCATTATAAGGACTTGCTATAGGAAAACCTAAGAAAGTGTAATATTGACATTGACACTTTGGAGACACTTGCCCAGGATCACTTAAAATGAAGTGAAGTCCTATGTGATGGTTCCCTGCGTTCTGAACTTGCTCACTGACAAGCTGAAGAGGACAAGAGGCGCAGGAGGAAGGAGATACTGGCTTCCAGTCATGGTCAACAGCCTTCTGCTAAGCCTGAAAACATCTCCCCTCATTGTAATAGAACTTGTGGTTTAAGGATTGGCCTTATTAGCCACCTGAGGACCCATAACACCCATGGAAGATGATCATACTCGGTAACGAGTGATCTCCCATCATCCAGATATGAGACATGGGAGTTAATTGTCCTGCTTTCCTCAGCACTGACGAGGCCTCAGCTGGAGCACTGTGTCCAGTTCTGGGCACCACACTTTAGGAAAGATGTGGAGAAATTGGAGCAAGTCCAGAGGAGAGCAACAAAATTGGTCAAAGGTTAACAACACCCGACCTGTGAGGAAAGTTACAAAAAACTGGACGCGTTTAGTCCCAAGAAAAGTAGACTGAGGGGGAACCTGACAACAGTCTGCACACGCACTAAGGGCTGTTATAAGGAGGATGGGATCAGGTGTTCTCCATGGCCACTGAAGGTAGAACAAGAAATATTAGGCACAGAGGAGGTTTGGGTTTGATATTGGGGAAACTTTGTGACTCTAAAGACAGGGAAGTGTCAGAACAGGTCACCAAGGGCGGCTGTGGAGTCCCCACACTGGCGGTGTTTAAGGACAGGTTGGATGTTCTAGGGTTACTTGGGCCTGCCTCGGAGCTGGGGACTGGACTAGATGACGTCTCCAGGCCCCTTCCAGCCCAATGTGGCTATAATTCTGTTTCAGGAGCCATGGAATTGATACAGCGCGAACCATCGGAACCACTTCCTGCCACCAGCCCCTGTTCTTCTGATGCTCGTTTATAAAGTCACAGCAGTTCTCGGGGGAGGGGGGGTGGGGAAGGCTGTTATCCAACAACACCGTCTGAGGCCGGAGGCAGAACAGGAGCTTTGTTGCCTGTAGCAGGGTGAACGTTCAGGCTCCAGGCCAGCACTGCCCTGTTCAGGGTTTTCCACTGGGAATGGGACGCAGCAGCGGAGAGGCAGAGAGAGGCCTCAGAGTGGCAGTTTGTGGTTAGCGAGAGAGAAACCCAGGCTGAAAACTCTGTTAGTGCCTGAGACTGGAGTTCCCAGAGTGGGGTATGGAACCACCAGGAGTCCTAGGCTGAGGCAAGGCCTGCTGGATGCATCGGGCACCAAGAGGCTCCTTCTCCTTGGGCCAGCGCCCATTCGCACGTGCGCAGGGCAGCTCCCTGGGCCAAGCTCCCAGCCCTGAACTCTGGCTCCCCTGGGCCCTGCTGTGCCCCTGCGGGAGCAGCACATGTCTCTCCGACAGCCCCTTCTCGAAGGGTGGGAGAAGGGCTGGCAGCAGGCGGCAGAGGCAGGATTTCCTGCCAGCTCTCCAGCCAGCCAGGGCTCTGGGGGATGGGGCGGGAGGCCAGCTTCTCCTGTGTGCCCATCCCTGGCTAATCAGGGCTGTGGAGGCAGGGCCAGCCTCAAAGCACTGCTGCTGATCCGTCCAGTGCGGGTGTCACACCTTAGACTAACCCAGACTCCCCCTGGCTGCTCTACCTGGCTCCTGGCTGCTCCCCTCCAGTCTGGCCCAAATGCAGCCACCAACCTCACTGCCTGCTCCGGTGGCTCTGCCCACGCCACCCTGTGGTGCTGCCCAGAGGCCGATTAAGGTTTATTGGGGTGCTGGGTACGAAGAACATTTGGTCTCCCCAGTTCCCCTCACCATGGGGTCCTGGCCCTTGGTCCTCCTCTTCCCCCCAACGCTCCACTCCCAGGCCTGGCCAAGAGCTGCCCAGGGAGCCCGAGCCACAGTGGGGAGGCCCGGACCCTCCACTTACCCTGGGCAGCATTCCCTGGGGGTGGGGATACAGACTGTGGGCTGCTCTCAGGCTCCCTGGCCCCCCACCCCGGGCAGGTGGAGGGTCCAGGGCTCCCCACAACTGGCCCTGGCTCCCTGGGCGCCTCTTACCACAGCCAGGCTCCAGCTTCCAGCCTGGCAGGGGACAGAGCCACAGGGGAAGAGGACAAGCGGGGCCACAGTTCTGGAGCCGGGGCACCCTCACTTCTGCACAGGTTCCGGCACTCCTGCAGGGGCCCCCAAATTGGCTGGCGCCCCTGGGAACAGGCCCCATGGGCCTGTGCATTAATCTCCCATTGGTTCTGCCACCCTTTACTCATACGGATAACAGCACTTCATCACCCCTGCACTCAACACTATTGTGAACTGTAACCCAACAGCAGCCAAAACGGATCCCTTTGGCAAGCCAGCTCCATCGGCTCATTACCTAGGCACAGTAAGTGTGTCTGTGCAAATACAGCCTGCTCCTGAACGCTTCCCCCCAGCTCCCGGCTAGATGTTAGGGGAGAGCTCATTCTCCCCCTGCTTACGTTGCCAACAAGGGGCTTCAGTAACATCTAAAGACTGTTAAGCCAGGGATTTCCCCTTCCAAAAAGACCCTTTAAGCCAAAATAAGGAAAAGTGACCTGTAGCAGGGCAGTAATCGCACTCCTAGGAGAGAAGGTTCAAGGCAGTTGAGGTCGGCGGCTCGAGGAGGCAGCCACAGCTTTGGCCCTGATATAAGAGCTAAGGGAGGATTGGGACGGGCCTGGCTGCCTGGGAGCTCAGGGTGCCTGGGGCAGAGCAGGGCTGGGGAAGGGCAGGAGGAGCTGGGGAGCTCCAGCTTGGCAACTCCCCAGGCTGAGGCCTTGGTAAGGCCCAATATGGCACTGGGGCTACAGAGGTGCAGCCCGGGGATAGGCAGAAGCAGCTGATCCAACCCCTTTGCCAGTGATGAGTGGCCATGACAGACTGCGTCTGCCCCAGGGAAAGGGGGCTAGATGATGACTGGCAGTAGCCACTGAGGCAAGGTGGGCATAGGGGGAGGGGGTTCCCCTGGGAAGGGAGACCCAGAGTGTGGGGGCACTGCTTTGGGACAGCACCCCAAGCTAAGGGGCACTGGGATCTGCGAGGGACATGGGAACCTGAAGCAGGAGAGACACGGGCCAGCAGGAGGCGCTCCTAGTGCTGGAATTGAGCTAATTCCTGAATGACCAGCAGGAGGCGCCGTGCCAGTGAGTCAGCAATCTGCTACGTGGCCAAATAAACTAGTTAATTTGAAGCAGGAAAACAAGAGTTCTGTGATTAAACCCCTCAGCCCCTTAGAAAGGCACATCAGGGGCAGGCCCTGGAGGGACGAGGGGAGGGGAGTGCACGGAAGGAGGGGTCGTGTGGGCGTAAACGCAGAACAGTCTAGTTAATAGCCCCTAAGTGCACTTTCTGCACAGAACTACTGCAGCTTCCCAAGCCCCAGACTGCACAAAGTCTGGAAATGGACAATTCAGGGGTTCAGCCAGTTCCCCCCAGTCATATCACCAGGGTCACTGCACAGGCTTGGCCTGGCTGCTCTGCCTTAGCTCTGCCCCCTGGCCAGGCTGCCCATTGGTCTGCGAACAGCCCTGGAAACGGGCTGGGATGCACGGTTGGACAAGGGATGTTTTTAAGAAGATCTGCAGTGCAGGCTGCAGAGCAATGGGAGTAGAGGCCAGGTGCCGTTCTACATCTGGAAAGTAGCTGGACGTGTTGTCAGTTTCAGGGGACAAAGCTGAGTGGCCGGTGTCAGACGGTTGGAGTGGAAGGTCCTAGACCAGTGGGGCAGTGCTGGGTTCCTTTCATTGTCCGTCTCCAGACGTCCTGACGTTCGGTGTCTACAGGCCTCATTGGTTTGTACAAGAAATGTAGTGATTGCTTTGGACGGTAGATGGACCCACTGACACACTTTCAGCATTAACGCTTCCTACGGGTTGTGGGGAGGGATTGCTGAACAGTTTGCATTCCCCTCTCTAGAGACCAAACAAAACAATTCCCAGCCCGGGGCAGAGCCATTCTCCAGTGTTTCTCTCTTGTGCTGTGTGTACATGAGCAAACGGCCTGTTCGTCTCTCATGCTGCCCCCTCTCCTGCAGTATTTGCCATTTCAACAAAGCTGACTTTTTCCCACTGAAAATTTTGCTTTCCCTGAAGCCATATTTCTGATGGGAAAAGTTTTGCCCAGCTGGAGCAATTTCCTTGGTTCACCCGGTCACTCCTGGAAATAATTAATACCCGTTGTTGGGGGAGGTTCCAGAGAGTGCCGGTGTGTATCTCAGGAGCCTGAATCTCACTGACAGGGCCAGCCTTAGGGAAATGGCGCCCTAGGCGAACTTAGCAGGGGGTGGGGGGTTAGGTCCCGGAGACTGCCAGCAACCCTCCCCGCCTCCCACTCTCCGAAGGGCTGTTCTCCTGCAGCACTCACTATGCTGTGCCAGGGTGAGGGGCTGGTTAGCAGGGGCTGCCTCCGGGAGGGGCAGTTCGGGGGGTGGGAGGCCCCAGCACTCACCTCCAGAAAGGTTCCCTTCATGTACATCATGCACAGAGATGTTTTCCCGCAACCTCCATCCCTCACAATCAAGACCTTCAGCTCCTTGTTCCTGGAGGGAGCAGGTGGGCTCTCGCTCTCCTTAGGGGCGCAGGAGCCCGTGCCAGGGATGGACCCATTCGCTACTGCCATGTCTGTGGTGGGTAGACAGGCCCTAGGGTGTGGGGGGGGATGAGCTCCTCCCCGCACACATGGGTCCCATGGGCACTGACAGCCCCCTGACCATTGCACCCTGGGCGGTTGCCCACCCCCAAATCCAGCCCTGCTCACTGACTTGCAATGGGCTCTATGCTCCTAAGTAACTCCCACCATTTTTGCTTGTTACCATGTGACTGTCCTGCTGGGACAGCCCTTGCAGGAGACAGCCCCTGGGTCTGTGACCTCTTCACCAGAGCACGTGGCCAGGCAGAGCTGGGGGCAGGGCTCTGATTCTCAGCCTGAGGAGTGGCTCTGCCTGCTGATCCGTGTCTGCCCCACAGGCTCTCTGGGTATTGTACCCCTAGTCTCCTCGCCCAGCATCCCAGTCTCTCCTCCCCGAAACGTGAGAAAGGACTGGTGGCCCAAAGAGTTATTTTTGGTGCCGTTGGCAGCAATGGGCCCATCCCAACAACCCTACACTAGGGCCTGATCCAACGCCCACTGAACTCAATGGCAGATTGTTATCAACTGGCTTTGGACGAGGACCTACTTGCACATGTGGACAGTAATTCAAGGTACTGATTAAAGGGCCCCTCAGGCCCCTGCTGCAGCTACCCAGATGTCGTCAGACGTGCAGACCTGGCTTTCAAATCCTGCTAGGCCATTGCTGAAAATTCCCTCATAGCAACCTGCAGGCCCCTAAGACTGTGGGGCAACGAACCCAGCCAGGTCTGGCAGCCCAACTCCCAAGGCAGGAAGGCTGAGAATACTGGGAATGGATCTACGCAATACGGTGCCCACGAGAGCACAGCAGAGAATAAGTGGCACGGAACAGAAAGCTACCAACTGGAGCCACCACTTTTTAAAATGCCTTTTTACTCCAAAGCTTTAATCCCTGCTAATGAGCAGTAGAGTGGGTGTTTATAAAAATCCTTCTGTGTCTCTGGATTTCACCACCCCTGTGACCTCTGGAACTGCACATGAGTCTAAGAGCAAAAGACACTGAAAAGTCACTATGGATCGGAGGCATTTACTCTCCCTGGAGCTTCTACATCTGGATACTACAGGTTTTGCAAATGATTCTTCTGATTACAAATATAACAAAATCAATTCAACGCAAAGCACAAGTGCCCAGCAGAGATTAGCTCGGAAAGTGCACGAAAGAAAAGAAAAGAGAAAGTTGCCCCATTTTGGATAAACATGATACTTCCCCCTCCAAGTTGGATGTGAGGTTTGCCCATGACACATCCAAACCCTTTTCCCTCCCTTCGTGGAGCAGGGGTTGGCCTCACTGCAGACAGGAGGGTGGGGAAGGGGTGACTAACAGTAAGACGCTGGTTTGATGAGGATGGCGGAGGCTTGGCAGTTCCCACTACAGAAACTACCCCAAGTGATGCTCGCTTTGACGTTCAGTCGAACAGAATAACAAGCCGAGTACCACCAGCCCCCACCATAGCTAGACGCACAGTTCCCACCATAAGTGTCCTGATCCAGGTCTTTAGTGGAGAACTTCATGTTGTCATGAACGGTGGTTGGATTGTTTGAAGTCATGGCGTCCCCTGCAGTCCCCGTGTAAGAGCCCAGCCTCAGCCTGTAGCCGTTGGACTCGTCTTCCAGACCGAAGAGGTTGTAGTCTGCGTATTTCATGGTGCCGGATGAATCGTGGATGACAAACCTGACCTGGTAGACCTTCTGCTTGGCGATCCGATAGATGTACTCCATCCCCAGCCAGTAGTCATCCTGCACGTTGCCAAAGCCGTACTTGTAGGTGCTCCAGGACTCGGCCCAGGTGATCTGCGTGTCATGCCGGTTCCGCTGGAGGACCGTCCAGCCCTCGCTGGTGCTGTTCAAGTCACAGTAAACGACAATCTGGTGGAGTCCTGTAGGCTGGATCACGAAGACACCGCTGACCCTGTTCCAGGTTATCTCGCTGCAGTCCTTGGGCCAGACTGTGCACAAGAGAGAGATCGCTTTCACTAAACCCCCAGAACAGAACCCTGCTCAGCTCTTTCCACCCTGGGTCAGTGAGAAAGGGCCCCTCTGGTGTGCCACAGACAGCAGTGTCTGCTGCTTTGCCAGCCCATTGTCAAAGATGCTTCAACAATGGATGCAGACGCTGAGCCCGAACCTGCTGGCACAGCCCTGGCGTTAGGTCCTGCCACCCGCTCCTGGGCAGTTTATTCTCTGACTAGCTACTTTGCACATGCACAGGCAGGTTTCCCAGAAGACAAACAGGCCCCTGTTCATACTCTGCAGGGGCTTTCGGGGAGGTGTTTAACACAGCAGCCATGATGCGTGGGACACTGCAAGCTAACAGCACTGTCTGTCCTGTGGGGTGACTGTTTTACAGCAGCGGGTTCTGTACCCCCTCAGCTCTCAGCAAACTGCTGTGCCAAGGGCTCTCCAGCACGGTCTGTGTGCTGAGGCCACGGACACCAGCTGCCAGGGAAAGGTGGGGACTGCAGAGTCAAACGATCTTGCCACTCATCCCAAATTTTGGCTGCAAACTCCCCACACCTGTAGTAGTGAGGGACACGGCCCAGTGGGTCACAGCCGTGGGTCCTGGATCCCCCCAGTCTATCAGTGGTGCCACTTTTCCTGCAGAAAGATCATGATCCAAAGCTTCTCTGCAGGACATGTTACAGCCTGTGTGTATCAAGCCCTTCCCCCACGCCCTCCCACACTGAAATCTGCCATCAGCCTGTATAATCCCTGGGGATTCTCCTATGGCCGGGTCAGACATTGCATCCCAATGCCTTGTTATGCCCTGCAGGTAGAAGCTGTGGGAATAACCATTGTTCTTGCATCTCATTTCTGCAGGGCGTGGACAGGTGAAGTGTGGGATACTCTTACCGTGGGCCTCTGGTAACTCCAGGTCACTGGCTCGGCTGTGCCGCAGGTTCCCTTTCCCCTGATCTGTAGGGACAGGAATTGGGAGATCTGCCTGACATGAGGAGTTTTCAGAGACTGTCTCCCCAGCACCAGCTCCACAGCAGTGTTAGCAGTGCATTCACCTCCCCTTCTCCATGTCCCTGAAACCCTCATCTGGGACAAACCGTTCTTCTGCAAACCCCCCTCACTGCTCTACCTGGCTCCTGGCTGCTCCCCTCCAGTCTGGCCCAAATGCGGCCACCAAACTCACTGCCCGCTCCTGTGACTCTGCCCACACCACCTTGTGCCTTCCAGTCCCTTCCCTGGCTCTGCAGCTCCTCCTGCAGCAGCTTCCAGCCCCCGCGCCTCCCCTCGAGCTCAGCACAGCGCCGCCCTGCCTAGCTCGAGCGCTGTGTTAATTCTGCACCAGTCGCCCTGCTGCCGGAGCCCCCATCTCATCCCGTCTGCCCCCTGCCCCGCTTGGGCCCGCGCTGCACCAGTTCACTCCTCCACACCCCCTCTGCTGCTCAAGGCAACCAGCACCTCCTGGCTTTGTGCTGTGCTGCTCCCTGCCCTGCAACGGGCCAGCCCCTGTGCGCCCCCCAACCTTCCTCCCCTCCCTCAAACCGCCAAAGAGCTCAGCATGGTTTGAATAGAGAGCTACGGGTGGAGTGTAATTTCTCCCAGGTCCTTCAGACCCCCATAATCCCCAGGCAGCCAGTGAGTGAGGGCCAGGGGTGAGGCCTATAGAAGCAGACACATGACACACCTGCCTTCAGGTCCTTTGGGTGGATGTTTCTGATGGCATGGGTGGGTCCCTGTAAGATGTTCAGGTTGTGTATTTCCAGGGTGAGAACTGGGGCTGACAGGGCCAGCAGGCCGGTGAGGAGCAGGAGACGAGGGCACTGGGCAGCTGCAAAAGGGAAGAGCCGGCGAGAAGCTGGGAACACAAACCCGCCCCTCAGGAGCCGCGACTCGGCCAGGGAACGGCACAACCCTCCCGCCGCACCCAGCACAGACTGGCACCGCTGCCCTCGCCCGTCAGTCTGGCTGGGCAGCCGGCCACTGGCCAGGCATGCTCAGGGCAGAGAGGAGACGCTAGGAACCGGCCCCGTTGGGCCAGAGACTCCCAGGAGGGGGGAGTCTGGGATTCGCCCTGGAGAAATGTTCCTGCCCCACAGAGACACCCCTGTGCCATGGAAATAACCGGGAGGGAGGGAGAGTGGGTGAGAGAAAGGGAAAATGGAGATTGGGGCTGGGGGAGGGGGGGCACTGAGAGCCCGGGGATGGGGGTCGTGAGGGGTGGGGGGGTGGCCACAGAGCCGCAGGGAACGGACCCCTGTGGGGCGGGGGCGGGGTGGGTACTGGGAGTTCCTCCTGAAGGGACGGTGGTTGGCCAAGGTCACTCAGCCCCAGGATGTGGGAGGGGGACTGGCCAGCGGCACTCAGAGCCTGGGGGACTGTCCAGGGGGGCACTCAGAGCCCCAGGAGCTGGAGGGGGGCACTGGCCAGGGGCACTCAGAGCATGGGGGGGCTCTCCGGGGGGCACTCAGAGCCCTGGGAGGTGGAGGAGGGGCACTGGCCAGGGGCACTCAGAGCCTGGGGGGGCTGTTCAGGGGGCACTCAGAGCCTGGGGGGCTGTCCAGGGGGGGCACTCAGAGCCCCAGGAGCTGGAGGGGAGCGCTGATCAGGGGCACTCAGAGCCTGGGGGGGCTGTTCAGGGGGCACTCAGAGCCTGGGGGGCTGTCCAGGGGGGGCACTCAGAGCCCCAGGAGCTGGAGGGGAGCGCTGATCAGGGGCACTCAGAGCCTGGGGGGGCTGTCCAGGGGGGCACTCAGAGGCCCAGGAGCTGGAGGGGGGGCACTGGCCAGGGGCACTCAGAGCCTGGGGGGGCTATCCAGGGGGGCACTCAGAGCCCTGGGAGGTGGAAGGGGGGCACTAGTCAGGGGCACTCAGAGCCCAGGGAGGGGCTGTCCAGGGGGAGCACTCAGAGCCCCAGGAGGTGGAGGGAGGGCGCTGGTGTGACGAAATGGGACTGGTTTTAATGTTCCCTCTGAATACTGGGCGGGGGGGGGGCTCAGCTCTGGCCGACCCTCTGTTGCCTGGCAACTAATGGCCAGGCCCTGACCTCCTGGCTCGGGGCAGAGACTCAGCCCAGAGAGGAGGGGCTGGAGGGGGGTTGGGAGTTTTTGGAAGATGGAGGGGAGCCCCGAGGTGGCTCTGGCCTCCCAGCGGGGCTGTGGCCTCTCTGGGGCCCCAGATGGACCTAACTAAGGGGGGGTCTTGCTGTCTGTACTGGCAAGACCTGTTGTGGACTGTGTTCCTGTCATCTAAATAAACCTCTGTGTTACTGGCTGGCTGAGAGTCACGTCTGACTGTGAAGTGGGGGTGCAGGACCCTCTGGCTTCCCCAGGACCCCGCTGGGGCGGGCTCGCTGTGGGAAGCGCACGGAGGGGCACATGCTGAATGCTACGTGTGAGCTTCCTGCCCTGCAGACAGTCTGCTCCAAGGGAGAGGAGGCTCCCCAGAGTCCTGTCTGGCTTTGTGGGGAGCAGTTCCAGAGCATCGCCCGGGGACTCCGTGACAACTGGTCGGGGGCACTCAGAGCCACGGGAGGTGGGGCTGAGGGGAGGGATTGGCCAGGGGCACTCAGAGCCGGAGAGGGTCTGTCCAGGGGGGCACTCAGAGCCCCAGGAGGTGGGGGGGGGCGCTGGTTAGGGGCAGTCAGAGCCCCAGGAGGTGGAGTGGGGGCCACTGGCCAGGGGCACTCAGAGCCTGGGGGTGGCTATCCGGGGGGGCACTCAGAGCCCCAGGAGGTGGGGCTGAGGGGAGGGACTGTCCTGGGGCACTCAGAGCCTGGGGGGGCCTGTCCAGGGGGGCCACTCAGAGCCCCTGGAGGTGGAGGGGGCACTGGTCAGGGGCACTCAGAGCCTGGGGCTGTCCGGGGGCACTCAGAGCCCCGGGAGGTGGAGGGGGAAGTTGGTCAGGGGCACTCAGAGCCCTGGGAGGTGGGGCTGAGGGGAGGGACTGTCCCGGGGCACTCAGAGCCTGGGGGGGCTGTCCGGGGGGGGCACTCAGAGCCCCGGGAGGTGGGGCTGAGGGGAGGGACTGTCCCGGGGCACTCAGAGCCTGCGGGAGCTGTCCACGGGGGACACTCAGAGCCCCAGGAGGTGGAGGGGGGGCACTGGCCCGGGGCACTCAGAGCCTGGCGGGGCACTCAGAGCCCCGGGAGGTGGAGGGGGAAGGGCGCACAGGATTTCAGGAATTCCCTGGCAGTGCAGAGCTGCTGGCGGCAGGGAGGAGCCAGCCCTGACAATCCCCAGTTGGCATCCCTGGCTGGGCTAGTGGCTATGGGGGCCCGTGGCCAGGCTGCAGCGGAAGGTGACTTGCAGGAAATGCCTCAGCCTCTGCCTCCTGCTGGGAAGGGCCTGGGCCAGACAATGACCCACCGCGCAGTGTCCCAGCTCCCTGCCCCGCACCGGCAGGGCACAGCCCCTCCTCTGTAGGGCGGTTGGCATGTACCTAAGTGCTGCTTCCTCCGTCCCCAAAGGCCTCTCCCAGCCGGTCTCTGGCAAGCCCTGCCGTTCAGTACGCCACAACCCCGGCTGTGACATACCGGGGGGGGACCCATCGGGGGTGGGGGGCTGTCACACAGCTGGGGAGTTTCACCCAGCTGGACAGGGGTGACACGTCATAGACTCTGTCTCCCTGGAGCTGGTGACTCTGATCCTCTGAGTCTCAGCCTGGGTGTCTCTCTGCCCTTCCCCCCAGTCGCCCCCGGACCAGGTGGGAGCGCCCCACGTTGAGTTCTGGACCCACAAGTGCTGGTGGGTTACAATTCCAGCTGACCACGCCCACCCAGCCCTAGTGCGGAGCAGAAGGGCCCAGCGCTGCCCCACAGCCCCTCTTACCCATCACCTCCCCGCAGCACGTCTGTCCCAGGCTGAATGCTGCTGCTCTGTGCAGAGAGGCCATCCAGGTGGAGGCAGCACGTGGCTGGCACTTATAGCTCCTGCCGTATGAGGGGCAGGTGCTGCTACCGACTGCTCCCCCAACCCCCGCCCTGCTGCGCTCTGGGGATGGTGCCCTGCTGCGGAGCTGTCAGGTGTCTTCAACTGGAATTTGTTTGGAGAGCAACTGCGCTAAGGAGCCTTATCAGCCCTGGGCAGAGAGTACCTGGGAGCCTGCCTGGGTCGGGCGGGTCTGGTACAGCCTCCCCCCAGATAAGGCTCCTCCCTGGAACTGCCACCCATGGGAATGAGGAATGATTCCCTCCGAGGTAACACCCGGGGCAGCCAGGGCAGGGCAGGGCATGGCCTGCTCCCCTGGAGCATTAGGGCTTTCAGGCTTCAGAGGTGTCAGCAGAGCAGGTTATGGTTGTACGTTACAGCAGCGAAGAAAGTTGGGGGGCAGAGGAACTGAGTGCTCTGCCTCCCCCCATGCCTGGGGCCTGTTTGCAAGGCAGCAGTCACACTGTCCCCTTTATCCAGGGAGTGCCCACTACACCCATCTCATGTAGTCCTCGGCACAGGGAGGGGGAGCATGTTCCCAGCTGAAGGATGTTCGTCCAAGACTCACCGACCCCTATTCCTGGATGAGTGAGTGAGCTGGGAGAGAGGTCGCCATGTAGCCTGCACTTGTCAGTGGCTTCTGGATTCTTCTGAGAAAGGGTTAATCAGGGGCTTAGTTTAGTCCACACTTGGCTTTCTCGGCAGTGCTGGACTCTAGTGGCAGGGAGGAGTCCAGCTCGCACCCTTTCACCGGCAGGGAAAGTTACCCAAAAGTTAGGCTGTTCTCACAGGCTGTCGTAGTTACTGTGACCGTGGCAGGGAGGATTGGTGCTTGTAGGACATCGGATACCTTCCCTCCTCCGAGAGCTGTGCAGTAACCAGAACATCCCCAACAGGGAGAGGGTTTTGAGGGCCCTGGGCTCCTGGGAGCCAGGGCTTCTCTTGGCAGCCTGGAAGTCCTGGTGCCCCATCCGCCTGCCAAGCAGGCAGAAAGAGAGGTGGGCAGGCGGGCGAGCTGGCAGGGAGCCAAGCAGCTCTCCGTGCAAAACCTGCCTGCTTTCCGTCTGAAGCCTTGTCCAAATCGACGTGTTCCCACGAAACGTTTGGATTTTGACAAGCTGGCAATTTCTGATGGAAAAACAGCTCCACTGGCAAGTTCTGACCAGCCCCTCTCCTGACCGCACAGGAGCCCTGCATGTTTGCTGAGCGTGGAATCAGAACAGACTTGACTGAGGTGTTTGTGCCCTGGTAGGGTGACCAGACATCCCGATAAAATCAGGACCGTCCCGATATTTAGGTGTTTGTCCCACGTCCCGACCGATCTTTGGTCAGGACGCAATTTGTCCCAATATTTCGCCGGAAGCACGCTTTTTCTTTTGTTTTTGCTCCGCCGGCAGCACTCGGCTTTTTTTTTTTCTCCACGGGCGGACACCGCCCCCCATGTGTCCCGATATTTTCTTCCTCTCATCTGGTCACCCTCTGCCCAGGGATGCCATCTCAGGCCAGCTCCCCCAGCTCCCCGGTGCTCACATTCTACTGGTGGTGACGTCTGACCCTGGCGAGATGAAAGGCCTCTGCAGGTTGTTTCCAGCAGTGTGAGCTTTAGCTGCAGGCTTCTGTCCCCAGCCATGCCATGACCGAATCTGTCTAGCCAGGCTGGGCGTCCTGCCTCATATGTGGTCAGAAGTCACATGGGCCCTTCCACGGACTAGGTGGCAGCATCTGGCCTGGGGAAAACACAGATATGTGCCATGTGCTCACCCCAGAGATTTCTGTCTTTCTGCAAACTGAAGAGGCCTCTCTCCTGTAGCTGCAGCCGAGGTTGCGAGGAGGCCAGCAGGTCCTTTGGCCCCCTGCAGACTGGGGGAGGCCCTGACCAGTCTCTCTAAAGGCCAGAAGACCCTACGTAACAGGTGGGGAACAGGACTGTGACGTTACGTTGCTGCTCCATGGTTCCTTTCTCCTCAGCTGAAGAAGAAACTGAGCCCTGAAGCAAGGCTGCAGACTGGCCTGGCCGTGGGGCTGACCCAGTATACACCGGAGGGTGGGAGAAGGAACAGTCAGGCTGGTGGGTTCCTGCTTCTAAAAAGAAAAAAATCAGAGCATGTTTTTACATCCTACTTTTGACTCCCCGGCCAGTGGGTGTGATCATTCCAGGTCGAAAAGTCAGCCTGTAATGCCCGGCTCCTGCTCGCTGCTCCGATGGAGACTCCACGTCCCCTCTGCTCCCCGTAAGGCAGGGGAACTGCCAGCCACTGCCTGTTACTGTCTGCACCCAGCAGCAACACTCCTCTGCCTCCCGCTGCCCTCTCCTCTGCTGAGGTCCCCCGTCCCCTGCTCTGGGACCCTCTCTGCTATGGGGTCAGACATGCGGGGAGAGCAGGGCAGGTCTGCGCCCTCAGCCCCTGGGCTCTCGCCCAGAGCTCTGCCCGCAGGTCCAGCCCTGAACATCACGGCGTCAGAGGAGCTTCTCCCACTATCACGGCAGTTCCTCCTGTCGGTGCCCAAAGCGCGGGACTCGCACTCAGCCCCTGAGAGTTGGGAACATTGCAGAATGGCCCAACCCTGTCTGCTGGGAGAGGACGACCACCCCACCTCCCTGGCTGGGGGAGCTGCCATGATCCCCCCATCTGCCAGCCTGAGCACTGTCCTCTGCGCACAAACCCCCAGACTCTCCCCTGCCCCCCACATCCCCCTGAGCCTCCCTCCTGCCCCCATTCCCCTGTACCCCCCTCAGCCTCCCGCAGCTCCCCACACCCCTGCCCCTCAACCTTCCCCCACATTCTCCTGCCCCCACATGCCCCTGCACCTCCCTGAGCCGCTCTCATGGCCCACATGATCACCTCCAACCCCCTCAGCCTCTCCTCTGCCCCACCCCCATGCCCCCCTCAGCCCTTGCCCCCCTCAGCCTTTCCCCTGCCCCCCACACCTCCTGGCCCCCTCAGCCTTCCCTGCTGCCCCACTCAGCCTTCCCCCAGCACACTCTGTCTCCCTCAGCCTGCCCCCACATCCCCCCTGCAACCCACTCAGCCTTCCCCCCACATCCCCTCACAGTCCCCAGTCCCCATGCTCTGTCCAGGCCCCGAACCATACGGCATCAGCCAGGCTGCCTGTGGGCTCGGCTTCAGCCTCCTCGAGCCCAGGGGAGGTGGCAGCCGGCGGGAGGAGGGCAGCCTGCCTGCCACACGCGGACAGAGCGGGGGACGTGGCGGCCCTCGCGCAGGCCTCAGCCCCGCTGGCAGCAGTGGGAAATGGCGAAGGGACAATTGGCGAGTTGGCGCCTTTGGCCACGTTTCCATGGGACAGGTGAGAAGCCCCCACAATCCCAAGTCACGATCAGAGCGTGAGGGCGGCCGCGCCGCTGCCCCTGCTGTGCATGGGGTCGGCCCAGCCCGCCCAGCTCACCCCCCACCTCCTGGCCGCTCCCGCCAGGGGCTCCGTCTCCATGCCCAGGAGCCCTCCAGCAGCTGGAGAGAAACGGGCTTGCAAGCTGCCAGGCCTCACTGTGGGGGAGATGCGTTGACTGGGCAATCGGCCAGAATCCATTGGAAGCTGCTTTACTTGTTGGTTGGGGCAGCCAGACTTAATGGAGCCGACTGCAGCTGGCATTTGGGGTGTGTGGGCCGGGGGGAAGAGGCAGCATGAATTGCACATGGGAGATAGTGGATAGTTCTCTGAAGATGTCCACGCAGTGTGCAGAGGCGGTCAAAAAAGCAAACAGGATGTTAGGAACCATTAAAAAGGGGATAGAGAATAAGAAGGAGAATATATTATTGCCCTTATATAAATCCACGGTACGCCCACATCTCGAATACTGTGTACAGATGTGGTCGCCTCATCTCAAAAAAGATATACTGGCACTAGAAAAGGTTCAGAGAAGGGCAACTAAAATGATTAGGGGTTTGGAGAGGGTCCCATATGAGGAGAGATAAAAGAGGCTAGGACTCTTCAGCTTGGAAAAGAGGAGAGTAAGGGGGGATATGATAGAGGTCTATAAAATCATGAGTGATGTGGAGAAAGTGGATAAGGAAAAGTTATTTACTTATTCCCACAATACAAGAACTAGGGGCCACCAAATGAAATTAATGGGCAGCAGGTTTAAAACAAATAAAAGGAAGTTCTTCTTCACACAGCACACAGTCAACTTGTGGAACTCCTTGCCTGAGGAGGTTGTGAAGGCTAGGACTATAACAGCGTTTAAAAGAAAACTGGATAAATTCATGGAGGTTAAGTCCATAAATGGCTATTAGCCGGGATGGGTAAGGAATGGTGTCCCTAGCCTCTGTTTGTCAGAGAATGTAGATGGATGGCGGGAGAGAGATCACTTGATCACTGCCTGTTAGGTTCACTCCCTCTGGGGCACCTGGCATGGCCAATGTCGGTAGACAGATACTGAGTTAGCTGGACCTTTGGTCTGACCCAGTACGGCCGTTCTTATGTTCTTATGAGATTCATTCATTGTTTGCATGACGGCACAAACTCCTCCTCACCCCAAAACCTGGTCCCCAAACTATCACACTGGAGCACATCACACTAAGCAAACTGGTGCGACGTGCAACAAAATAAAGGTGTCCCATCTCGTGGCCTTTGTCACACATTTCAATGGCTTGTGCCACGTGCTGGCAGGTTGCAGGGTCGAGAGGCGTGCATGCGGTGAACCGCCTGGGTGCTCTTTTCCAGAAATATACGGACATGGAGCTGTTCCCTCTAATGCACCAGTTCCTGCCCCCTGTATCCCAGCTCTCTGGCTGGGATACAGAGAGCAGCTGCCTTGACAGTCGCTGAATGAATCCAGTTTGATCCTCTTCCCTGTGGTCCAGATGCAGCAGCAGCACAGTCTCACGCCAGCCCACCCCACTCAGGTATCTCCTCACCCGGCCATGACCTGTAGAGACAATCGGGGGGTCGGGGGGGGCTGTTCAGTCTCTGTAACCCCACATGCTAAGCTGGGGTTAGTGATACCAAATGGCACTGCAAGTCCGAGGGGGGTGGGGAGAGGGGTTCCCACTGGGTGTGTGGGTTTGGTGAAAGGCGCCTACAAAACATTGGATCTGCCCAGTGCTTAAAGACAGAGCTGACTGGACTCAGCTGGAAGTCCTGGTTTCTTCTCAGTGATCCCTAGAGCTGAAAACACTGTGAAGCCAGTTTCCATGGGCACCGTAGAGCTGGTGCTGTGGTGAAAGACGGTACAAGGGTCAGCAGCCGTGAGGTTCCCCCTAGCCAGGGAAGTCACTAAGAGCTGGACTCACGCCGGGCTGGAGGCCCCTCAGAGCATGACATCGCAGCTCCAGGCAGAGACAGCAGCATGGAGCAGCAGCGGTGCTGAGCAGAGGCAGAGGCATCCCTGGCCTATGCCTACTCTCCCTGGCGCAGGAAGTGAACCCCCCCGAATGCCCCTGAACTCTTGAACTCTGCTGAGCTTGGCCAGTAAACTGGGTGTGGGGGCAGCAGAGGGGAAATGTGAGGGGTGCACCAAAGGGACATTCGTCCATTGGACTCTCTCTCCCCAAGGTGGGAAACTGAGGCAAAGGGCTGCTGCCCAATGGATTGTAGGGCAGGCGTTTCATTCACAGTTCACATACTTCTGAGTCAGTCTTGTGGTGGTTTCCCCAATTCATGCTGCATTTCTTTCTCCTCTAAATAATAAAGTTCTCGTGTGTTAGACATAGACTGGGTGCTTGCGACTGGGGAACAGCTGCCTGTTAGGGGCGTGCTGGTCAGTTTCCCAGATTTCTGGGAGGGTCGCTCCAGCTGGTTCTGGTTTGCAATGCTAAGAGGAACTCTAGATCCTGACTCCAGTCCTTGTCGCTGCCAATACCACCTGGCACAAGTGTTACACCCCCATCACGTTCTGCACAATCCTCATTCCTGCCATCTCCTCTGGCTTGATCCTCTCCATTTCGTGTGTCCTTTGTCTGGAGGGCCGATGATACGGTAACACCGCAGAATCCCGCTGATAAATTAAATCCCTGGCTCACACCTGCCCGACTTCAGAAACGTTGGCATTCTCGGGGAGGAGGGAGGGAGCCCAAGAAGTCTAGTATCTGTGGTAAATAAAGGATGAGCAGACGTTCCGGTGGGGGCTCCCTCCCGGCCCACAGGCCAGGCATGAGGCCAGCAGTTGAAAAAGCAAGATAAGCTGGGTGTGGAGTGGCGCTTTCCCCATAAAGGGATGGAGCCCTGGCTCTGGTTTCTGAGGTGGAAGTGGAACGCTTCAGGTTGCTAATTCGTCAGCTCAGCTGCAGCCTCGGGATGGGTGAGTGTTATTGAAATGCCCAGCATTTCACACAGCCTGGAGAGGTAGGGCCAGAGCCCGGGGTGGTGGGCACCCGAGCCCCAGGCGGTGTGCGCATAGGGGGGAGGTCTATCCGGCCCCTGTGGGACACCATGTGCCCTGAGTGCCCGGGCACAGGAAGGAACGTGCCCAGACAGACGCAGTAACTACCGCATAGAGAGGGGCAGCCTGCACTCCTCTCAGTGCCACCCCTGAGCGTGAGCAGGTGCACAAGAGGGAGGGGAGCCCTGGTGCATCCTCGCTTTCCCGACCCTGCCTGGCCGAGGCACAAGGGATGGGGGCACAGGTACATGCTGCTTTTCCTTTGAAACGGAGCAGCATTTCCCCCAGCAAGTGCATGCTGCAGCATGAGCCTGGCTAGCTAGGCGTCTGGCAGTGCCTCCTGGTTGGTAAAGAGTGCCCCCGGGGCCATGGGGTACCAGGAGCCTGGCAGGGATCCCCAGCCCAGCACTCTGCTGGACCCTAGGCAGGAATCCTCCCTCCCTGCCCCAGGGACCTTTGGGCACTGGGGCCAAAGTACTTTAGAACAAAATGGAAGTAGCATAGGCCATGTTTTAAAAATGGGGAAACTGAGGTATGGTGCAGTGTAATGAGTTTTCCAAGGTCACAGGTAGAACTCCGGCCCTCTGTGTCTTACACCAGCGTCTACTATTACCAGATTGTTATTTCATTCAATTCCAAACATTGTAATTCTGGCTTGTCAGACTCACTGAAATCCTTCTCCTCTAAAGCTTTAACCCTTTGCCTGCCATGGGGTTACGCATCTCTCTTCTCTCTCACAATGATACCTGAGATTGCTGGCAGCGTGCCACAGTTACTTGGGCTGTGACATTGTCTGAAGAATTTGGGTTCCATCTCCAAAAGGAAGGTGTTTCCAGTGAAATCTGTCTGTGGATCATATCTGGGCACTGTTTCCATTGGAACAGCGGTTTTCTGCGTGTCGTTTACACTGTGTTCTCTCTCTATCTCTCTAATTTATTTGCACGTTGGTATCATGGTCACTTGTGGGGTTAGTTTGGTCACTTGTGGGGTCACTTGTGGACTTTTGGGGTTAGTTGTGGACTTTCTAACTTTGCAACCCCACATGAATACAATGATGACTGACAGAAAGGACGGTGCCAGACTCTGGTGCGGCTTTAACCTGCTCTGGTTTGATCCCCCCTGCCACACCCAACAAAAAGCTGCCATTTTACAACTGTAATGGGCCGGCAGCAGCCGTGATGAAACTTGGGACCTCTGGAGCTTAACACAGGAGCCTCTGCGGCAGGGTTCTCAACCTGTTTGCCGCTGGGGGCTGCAGATGCAGTGCTCTGTGTTACACAATATCTAATACCAGGGCCAGGATAGATATACCTGGGGGTGGGGGTGAATCAACTGGTTTCTGTACAAGAGCCTGGATTGCTCTGGGCTGCTGATCCCTGCAAGGTCATTGTGACTCCCTGCGCTCAGTGCTGGAAGTGGCCTGGGAAAAGCATGGGTGGGGAGGGGAAGGGGTGTCTATGATAATCCCAGCTGAAATAAATGGCCTGCATGTGGTAGGGCAGCACTTGCAGTGCAGCCCTCAGTGACCCAGCTCCATTTTGAACTCTTTTTGGCCGGGACTGTGGCCCCTGGCGACTCTGCCCACTTTAAGCCTGGCCTGAGCTGGGCCCACAGAACAGCTGCAGTGTCAGCAGCGTGTCCCCCTCTGGGCTGCTGGGCTGCAGTGCAGGGGGCAGCTCTGTGCCTGGCGTGTGGCACGCAGCAGCTCTGTGCCCTGGGCACCGTTCACCTGGAGCTCGCTGGGCGGGGGGGGGGGGGCAGAGCTCTGCCGGAGGCTGCCCAGCTGCGGTCTCTGTGTGGTTGAGCGGGCTCTGCCCTCCGGCTGGTGATAGTGACGGTGGACGGGGTGCAGCTGGGACAGAGGGGGTTGCTCCGAGCGCCGCTCAGTGCAGCAGGCACCAGGAACATGCCCTCAGCCCCACGTGGGGCTTAACACTGGGGCACTGTCCAGGCCAGCGAGGGTCACTGCTGCGGAGGCATTAGAGCCCTGGAGCAGAGACTGCGCGGGAGGGGAGGGGGAGAGGGCTGCTCCCCACCCTGCCTGCTGTCAGGCACGTGTCCCTCCCTGCCAGCTCCAGGCAGTCAGGGGCAGGGGTGATCCCACCCACCAAGCCTGCTTGGGAACCTGCCCACAGGACAAATTTCCACCTTGCACCAGCTGTGGCTGACAAATAATGGTAGAAATGTGAATGCAGTGCCTTACAGGGCAGCCTCCTGCTCTGGCTGTGAGCTCCGGGTCCTGGCCAGCGGGGACGGGCAGGCAGGTGCTGTCTGCTGCAGGCAGCCCAGGACTCTAGAGGCTAGCGGGGGGCACGTCCCCCCATTGCTCCGGACGCCTCTGGCGCTGACGCCCAGCAGAGGAGGCAGCACTCCCCTTGTAGTGGTGCAGCGCGGGGAGAGAGGAGGCAGCTGGCTGCCAGCTGAGCTCCTTCCCCATCACAGGGGGCTGCTTCGCCTGCCCTGCTGGCAGGGAGCGCTCCAGCTCCAGCGCCCAGGACCCGGGAGCCAGGCAATCAGAGCCGCAATCTTTGCATGTTTTTAGCATGCAGCTGGGTCCCAGCTGTGTGCTAATCGGGCCGGCTGCAGAGATGGAGACAGTGGCAGGGCCGGGGGAGAGGCTTCACCTCGTCTCCAGAGACTTGGGCCCACACACCCCATGCTGAGCCCCTTTGAACATCCAGCCATGTCCTGCAGTGCCTACCTGGGAGCTGAGCTCTTGTGAAAATCTGGCCCAGTAGCTGATGAGCCCTCTGAAAACTCTGGCCTTAGCATCTAAGGGTAACATTTTCAAGGGTGGCTAAGTCACTTAAGTGCCTAAATCCTGGTGACGTCTAGTGGGATTTAGGCACTTGTGATACTCTCTCCTGGTCTCATGTCCAGCGGTTTCTGTCCCCTGCAGGGTTCCAGTCCGGCTCTCTCCTGCTTCTGTCTGCGCTGTCCATGATGGTGCTCGTTTGCGTAGCCCCCGTGCAGGGCAACAAGAAGGTCGAGAGGGGTGAGTAGAGAACCCGTCGGAGAGCTTCTATCATCTGCCATATCCGAGATCAGGGCATCGTGGGCCTGATCCTGCTCCTCTCCCCCATACCGGTGTCACCCCCATATCCACTTACCCACTGAGTGCACCTTCCAGCCCCCACCAGCGCTGGGCCCAAGGAGACGCTGAGTTCTCCGAAGGGTTAACAAGGCCAGCCCGCGCTAGTGAGCGCAACACTCCCATTCGGAGGCCTCCAGCGCCTGGGAATGGGCCAGCCGGGGTGGGGGAGGTGCTGCTCGACTGGCTGTTTGCTTTACGCAGCTTCGTTATCCCGCCGCCGGCAGTGACTGAAGTGTTGGTGCCAACCGCAGGGCAGCGCGTGGGACCCAGGCACCCCCGCCCCCAAACTGGCTGGGAGTTCTACACTTCAGTCTCCCCAACTCCTGCACTAAGCAAGCTAAGCTGTCCCTTAGGGCTCGCCCCGGCTAACAGCTGGGGAGCTCTTGCTCATGCCTAGATCCTTGCCCCAGAGTCCAGGCTGCCCTGCTAGGGGGGTTCATTCCCTTCTCCCCACACCTCCATCAGCTCGGGGAGCTGCTCGGGGGCTTGCCCAGGCAGGCCGGGGGCTGAGCCAGCTCCAGAGGTGGCCCTGAGCCCCTGCCCCCTGCAGTGCTCAGCAGCTCCTCCTCCTCGGCTCAGGAAGGAGGCTCAGCTATGGGGGAGGGGGCCAGAGGTGGTGGGGCACACGGGGATTGTCTGGGGGGCAGGGGAGCTGGGGGGCTCAGGCTTGAGGGAGGACCCTGGGGAGGGGAGGGGCAGTTATACCAGTATAGCCACAGTGCTATCATTCTCCCAGGACCGTTCTGGACAATTTCCACCCCAAAGACAAGCCCCTCGAGAGGGTGTCTGGAATTTTCAAAGGCACCACAGGGAGTTGGGTGCCTAAATCCCACTGGATTCCAATCGCAGTCAAGTGTCAAACTCCCTTAGGCTCTTTGAAAAATCCCATTTAAATTGTCACCTATGGGTTTCATAATTAACATTCTCTGAGATGGATCTGGCAGTGTCTCCCCCACCCACCTCAAACTATTTCGTCAGCAGTACAGACTCCGGAAGGATACAGAGCCTTGCTTTACACTTGATTAATCTCTTCAAAGTTTCTTCAAAACCAGCAGAGCAAGAAACTATTCTTATTTTATTTTGTTTTTTTGGTAAAATGAAAGTGTAAGATCTGGAGCCAGATTATGTGGCCAGGAATGGCCGGGGCGGATTCTGTGGCTGTAGTATTGTGAAATACCTGCCTCTAAAAACCCAGCCTCCAGTTACCCCAGGCTGATTTGATCGAGCTGGCTAGCCCCCACTTAACCTGATGTTCATGGCATTTCAGGGTTCCCCAAAGACTGCAGCTACATTCCCAGGGACAGCGCCAGCGGGGTCCATGTCATCCAGCCGGCAGGCTCTCCCCCTCGGGTGGTGTGGTGTGACATGGACACCGAAGGCAAAGGCTGGACCGTTGTCCAGAGAAATTCTTACAACACAGAGATCACCTGGAAGGAGTCCTGGAGCACCTACAAGTACGGCTTTGGGAACGTGCAGCAGGATTACTGGCTGGGCAACGAGTACCTGTCCCTGCTCACGCGGCAGAACACCTACAAGGTCCGCTTTGTCGTGGAGGACAAATCCAACAACACCCGCTACGCAGAGTACGACATCTTCAGTGTCGAGGATGAGCCCAGCGGGTACCCGCTGAGGCTGGGCAGGTACTCTGGGGACGGCGAGGACTATCTCACCACCTACCACTCCGGCCTCGGGGGCATACACGACAATATGAAGTTCAGCACAACTGACAAGGATCAGGACCAGACCAGTGGGAATTGCGCCAGTAGCTATGGAGGCTGGTGGTACGACAAGTGTCAGAACATCCTGCTGAATGGGAAAGGCTACATCTACTGGGCAGGGTTCTGTAAGAGTGGGGAGTGCAAGACTTCCCTCATCCTGGTTAAGCCAACAGACGTGTGCTGGGTCCGGCAGGAGGAGCCCATCCTCCTTGGGAGCCGGCGCCGCTGAGAAGGGGAGACAATATTAGATCAGACACAGAGCGCCCTCCCACACCTAATCAGTGCAGTCCCTGCAATGCCTCCACTCTGCTCACCCCCTTCCCTGTTGGCTTCTGCATGGTAAATCCCCCAGAATAAACTCTGAGAGCTGCCCCCGCCGGTGTGTTCGAATTACATGAAGAGCGTGATTGGGGTGTATCCCTGGACCCCCGCTTCCACTCTGCCTCGCTGGAAGCATGTCACTCACTACGACTTTGGGCCCACACGTACCTCTGCTTCCCCCAGCCCTGCCACTGCCCCTTGGCATTCGTGATCAATGAATCATGGCGCTGGATTTCTAGCAACTGTTACTGAGCATTTAAATGGGAGATGACTCAAAGCCAGGACTTTACATCTGAATCCTGCATGTATGAGCAGTGGTGAGTTTGGGTTCAAAAACCTGGCCTCTGTGTTTTTAATAAATATGGTTATTACATGAGAAAACGTTGCACCAATAATTAATTGTGGATAAACCAATGAGATTAGATAGACATGCAACGAAACCACACGATAAAGATATTGGTGTCCCTCTTCAACCCAAGGGGCTAGTCAAAGTTTGGGGTCCTGGGCAGGGGCGGCTCCAGGCCCCAGCACGCCAAGCACGTGCTTGGGGCGACATGCCGCGGGGGGCGCTGTGTCGGTCGCTGGGAGGGCGGCAGGCGGCTCTGGTGGACCTCCCGCAGGCGTCCCTGCGGAGGGTCCGCTGGTCCCGCGGCTTCGGTGGAGCATCCGCAGGCACGCCTGCGGGAGGTCCACCGGAGCCGCAGGACCAGCGACCCGCAGAGCACACCCCACAGCATGCCGCCGTGCTTGGGGCGGCGAAATGGCTAGAGCTGCCCCTCGTCCTGGGGATGTTCCAGTGGGGAGCAGAAATTGGGAATGGAGTCTGGTAATTTTTTTATGTCTTGTTTATTTACAAGGAACATACATAGTCCTGCTTCTCCAAACGCAGCAGGAACCAACAACAGGGAATAGCCTCCCTGCTCTCAGCGCCAAGCCTCCGTAGCCAGCACCTGGCCCAAAAGCTCTCTGTGCTCCTCCCAAGATCACACCATGCTCACAGGCTCTGCTCAGCTTTCCTGCTCTGCCTCCGTGTCTTGGCTGCACTGCCCGGCTTGTCTCTTTCACACACTCACCAGGTCAGAATGATACTCGGTGGAATCTTCTTCCCACCTGGTGGTAGTTTCTGGGCCCACTCCATCATGGCTTGTTCTACACGAGGCCCCCTTACCTGTTGCTTCCAACTGTCGTAAATGAAGCGTGCATCCTCACAGCTGAGTCAATGAGATTTTAACTCCACCCATAGCAACGTATAATCCAGCTCCTAGCAATGTATTTATCTGTCAGGCTGACATCCTCTGAGCATTTCCTGCCTGTTTGGCTTCAGTCTTCACTTCAGTAAAAGTTACTTGTGACCAGACGCTGCACACCATTAATGCGAACAGCCCGGGGCAGGAACACCACCCCAGACAGGGGAAGAACAGGCTAAAGAATAACTACATGGATTCAAGTCAGCTGGGCCTGATGAAGCTCACCCTAGGGCAGGGCTCCTAAATCGTGGGCCGCAGCCCAAAGATGGGCCAGGACGTAGTCCTGGCTGGGGCACTGGCAGGGGTGAAGATGGGGGTGGGGATATGAAGGGGTGTTGCACCCCCCCAAAAAAAACCAACCCCTGCATCTTTCCATTCCCCTCCTGACCATGGCCCTTCAGTGCATTCCCAGGACACATGGCCCTGTCTAACTGGCCTTCCTGACAGAGCCTGCCTGGAGACCGTGCGTAGGGGGGAGTTTGGTGGGGCAGGTTTGGAAAGAGGGATTTTTTCAGGGGGAGGGAAGCTGGGAGCCATGGAGGTGCAGCTGGAAGGTTTCCTCCACCCCTTCCTGGGGTGCAGACAAGGGGGAGGGGGTTGTTATTTTGCAGTTGGGAGTATCAGGGACCCCTCCCCCCGTGCACTGAGCTATCCCCTCCAGCTCGGGTTCTGGTGGTGAGGTGGGGATGTGCTGGTTTGCAATGGGGGAGCGGAGGATCTCCCTCCCCAGGGCACCTCTCATCTCCGCTGTCTGTGCTGGGAGCCACCCCCACCCCCCACTCTGCCCATTGCAGGCTGCGCCCGGTGCCCTCCCCAGCCAGCCGGCCCTCACCAGGCTGGAGCATGATGCTGCCAGCGGGAGCCGCCTCAGCCTTTCCCGGGCAGCCGGCTCGCTCAGCCGTTTTGCTGACTGGGGGCTCCCCTGCCAAACCCAGGGTTCCCCTGCACCATTCCCCTCAACTTGGGGTCCCACCCACACCCCAACTCCCCCCGGAACATGGCTACCCCTCCCCTTCCGCAACAACCTGAACTCTTCATACGCCACAGCCCACCCCCGCCCCCTCCCCATGAGCCACCCGTGAGCAGCGCCCTCCATCTCAGACCAAACTGCTCTCGGTGTCACCCCCACCCCCACGCCCCAGGGCCGGGCTGGCGCTCTCTGGGGCTGGACCCCGGCTGTGACTGGGGTAACAGGGCCTGCTCCTTTCTCTGCCCGTCTCCCCCCAGCTGGAGGGGGCTGCAGGAGACCCAGGCCCTGGCGCTGGAGCAGTTCCAGGGCTGCTGTGCCTGCCACGGGTGGCGGGCAGCACCGAGGGACCTCAGCCACCTCCCGCTTTGGCTCGATCTGGGGGGTGAAGTCCAGGCTCTCGTTGCCCCTGGCTCTCCAAGGGAACGGGTGCTGGGCACTGCTGTGGGGAGCAGGGGTGGCACCTGCCCTCAGGCCGCAGCACGGAAGGGGCAGGGTCGGGAGGGGAGGGGAAGGATGCTCCCGGCTGGTACATACCAATTCCAGCTATGGAATAATGAATCATTTTCCTGCAGAAGTGTGAGTGGGGGGCCGCAGCGCCCGGTGCAGCTGCACTGCTGGGCCTCATACGTAAGGATCTAGCTGGAGCCATCTCAGACCCAAGCTCAGTGAGGCTCTTGGCGAGCTCCTGGAGGCTGTCAGAGGGCGCCAGGGACGGGCGAAGGGCGAACACAGCACCTGTCGGGACCAAGGGGACCAAGGAGGAGCTGGGAATTCCAGACCAGTCAGCCCCACTTCGAGGCCTGGGACGATACTGGACTAACATAGGGACCAAGCCCCTTGTGAGCCCCTGGAGGGGAACAGGCTGATGAGCCGGGCTGTGGGGCTACGGTGTATAGTGCCGCAGCCTGGGTCTTTCCCCACCTGCCTTCTCCCCACACATGCTCCAGGCTACTCAGCCCTCATCAGTGGCCAGTGAATACACTGGGGGTGAGGGGGGAACTGCCAGGCTCTGCTGCCCAGTGGGCATGGGTCACTGTTTTTGTCCTGGCCCGAGGTGGAGGAGAGGCCTCAGGGGTGGGGGGGTCAGAGAGTGAGCCCCCCTCGCACCCTGAAGCAGCGGCTCCTGGGCCCTGCTCTAGCAACTCAAAGACTTGTTTGGTGGGTTACTCTGAACGGGGGCGGGGGGGCGTAGCCATCTGACCATGCCAAGAAGACAAGGGGGAGGGGACATTGGGGGTCCCCGCCCTGAGTAACACTCCAAAGTGCAGATGGGATGCTCCTGCCAGGGCCAAAGGGGTGAGGGGTCCAGAGGGCGGGGGGGAGGGTGTTCCTGGGGGAGCCATAGAGGAGTGGAGCACTTGAGAAAGGAAGAAGGGGGTTGGTGCAGCTGGGAGCTGGGGGGCTTTGAGCTGCTCTGTAGAGTAAATGGACATGGGTGTTGGGGGCAGCAGAAGAGCCTTGGGGGCACAAGGGGTGGTGGAGTGGCAGGGGGCACAGGGCAGGGGTGAAGAAGGGGGCGGGGGAAGGAAGTGGTTGGGGATGGTGAGGAGTGGGGGCGTTAAGAGGTGGGGTTATTGGGGAATGGGGCCAGGGGGGAGGGGCTGTGGGATTTTGCCGAGTGGGGGGATGGTCTGGGCAGTGTGATTTTTATAGGGGTGTTTGTGGGATTGTGCAATGGGGTGGGTTTTTCGGGGAGCTGGGATTGGAGTGGTGTGGAGAGGCAATGGGAGGGAGGGTGCCTGACAGGAGGTTTGGGGGAGTTGGATTTATTTGGGGTTTTGGGGTGAGTTTAGTTGTGGGGGTTGGATGGATTGAAGAGGGTGGCTGGGGGATTATTTGGGGATTAGATGGGGCGGTGGGAGGGGGTTTAAGCAGAGGTGGATGGGAGTTGGGCAGGTAGGTTGGGGACTATACAGAGGTTGACTGGGGCTGAGGAGGGGTTATTTGAGGGTCTGTGGTGGGGTTGGGTGTGGGCTGAGGAGGAGGGGTAATTGGGGGTCTGTGGGGGTTGGGGTTGGGCTGATGTGGGGTTTGGGGGTCTGTGGGGGTGTTGGGTATGCACTGAGGAGGGAGGTTAATTGGGAGTCTGTGGGGGTTAGGTGGGCTGATGTGGGGTTTGGGGGAGAGGTCTGGGGGGGTGGGCTGAGGAGGGGTTTGAGGGGGTCTGTGGTGGGGGGGATGGGTATGCACTGAGGAGGGTGGTAATTGGGGGTCTGTGGTGGTGGGGGTCTGTGTGGGGGTTGGGTGTGGGCTGATGTGGGGTTTGGGGGAGGGGTCTGTGGGGAGGTTGGGTGTGGGCTGACATGGGGTTTGGATGGGTCTGTGGTGGGGGTTGGGTGTGGGCTGACATGGGGTTTGGGGGTCTGTGGTGGGGTTGGGTGTGGGCTGACATGGGGTTTGGGAGGAGGGCCTGTGGGGGTTGGGTATGCACTGAGATGGGGGTTAATTGGGGTCTGTGGGGTTGGGTTTGAGCTGATGTGGGGTTTGGGGGTCTGTGGGGGTTGGGTGTAGGCTGACATGGGGGTTTGGGAGGAGGGGTCTGTGGGGGTGTTGGGTATGCACTGAGATGGGGGTTAATTGGGGGTCTGTGGGGGGGTTGGGTGTGGGCTGATGTGGGGTTTGGGGGGTCTGTGGGGGTGTTGGGTGTGGGCTCAGGAGGCGGGTTAATTGGGGTCTGTGGGGGGGTTGGGTGTGGGCTGAGAAGGGGGTTATTTGGGGGTCTGTGGTGAGAGTCCAGAGGAGAGCACTGATCAAAGGACCTGTGAGGAAAAACTGGGGTGGTAGTCCTGGGGTTGGGGGTGGGGGCTGACATGGGGTTTTGGGTCTGTTAGATGGGGCCTGGCAGTGCTGGGCTGATGGCTGGGGTTGGGGAGGGGTCTGTGGGGAGGTTGGGTGTGGGCTGACATGGGGTTGGGTGGGTCTGCGGTGGGGGTTGGGTGTGGGCTGACATGGGGTTTGGGGAGAGGGTCTGTGGGGGCATTGGATGTGAGCTGATGTGGGGTTTGGGGGTCTGTGGGGTGTTGGGTATGCACTGAAATGGGGTTAATTGGGGTCTGTGGGCTGGTTGGGTGTGGGCTGATGTGGGGTTTGGGGGTCTGTGGGGGTGTTGGGTGTGGGCTCAGGAGGCGGGTTAATTGGGGTCTGCGGTGGGGGTTGGGTGTGGGCTGAGAAGGGGGGTTATTTGGGGGTCTGTGGTGAGAGTCCAGAGGAGAGCAACAAAACTGATCAAAGGACCTGTGAGGAAAAAACTGGACGTGTTTAGTCCCAAGAAAAGTAGACTGAGGGAGAACCTGACACCAGTCTGCACACGCACTAAGGGCTGTTATAAGGAGGATGGGATCAGGTGTTCTCCATGGCCACTGAAGGTAGGACAAGAAATATTGGGAACAGAGGAGGTTTGGGTTCGATATTGGGGAAACTTTGTAACTCTAAAGACAGGGAAGTGTCAGAACAGGTCACCAAGGGCGGCTGTGGAGTCCCCACACTGGTGGTGTTGAAGGACAGGTTGGACGCTCTAGGGTTACTTGGGCCTGCCTCGGAGCTGGGGACTGGACTAGATGACGCCTCCAGGCCCCTTCCAGCCCAACGTGTCTATAATTCTGTTTCAGGAGCCATGGAATTGATACAGCGCGAACCATCGGAACCACTTCCTGCCACCAGCCCCTGTTCTTCTGATGCTCCTTTATAAAGTCACAGCAGTTCTCGGGGCGGGGTCTGTTATCCAACAACACCGTCTGAGGCTGGAGGCAGAACAGGAGCTCTGTTGCCTGCAGCAGGGTGAACGTTCAGGCTCCAGGCCGGCACTGCCCCGTTCAGGGTTTTCCACTGGGGATGGGACGCAGCAGCGGAGGGGCAGGCAGAGGCCTCAGAGTGGCAGTTTGGGTTAGAGAGAGGAACTCTGCTGGTGCTCACATGGCCCAGAACTGCTCCTGAAGCCTGTCTGGCCCAGGGTGGGGTTTACACACCCCATCAAATGAGTTGCCATTGCCTTTGGAATGCCCCAATGATGCCAAATAACAGGATTTTCAAAAATCTACCTGGTAAAGACTCTTCAGCTGCTCCTGGCATGGGGCCTCTTCCCTCCCCTCTGCAATACCCTGCGTCTGCTTTATTTCTTCTCTGCCATCTCAGCATGTTCCTCCCAATGGCACCAAGCCTGTGGCTTGCTGAGCAACCTTAAATCCTACTAGCTTCAGGGACTGGTGGGTGGTGAGGGTGCTCAGACTTTGCAGGGCTTGGCTTTGTTTTGGGCACTGGTCAATAACTGTGGCCCAGCATCTTTGCATCTGCTGCTCCAGCCTGGCTGATGCTGAATTTCCATAGTGCAGAGGTTCAGCTGGGACAGGTGTCCAAAATGTTGATACTTGTCTCAAGATAAGTAGGATGTGGTTAGTCTGGAAATCTTATCATAGAATATCAGAGGTGGAATGGACCTCAGGAGATCATCTAGTTCAACTCCCTGCTCAAAGGAGGACCCCTCCCCAGACAGATTTTCCTCCCTGATCCCTAAATAGCCCCCTGAAGTTATGAACTCACAACCCTAGGTTGAGCAGGCCATTGCTAAAACCATCAAGCTATCCCTTCCCCCTTCGTCAGGTCAGCCCTTCTCACCAGTTACTGGCGTATCTGGGGTTTGGCCTTAATGGAAATCCTGGGAGAAAGCCTCATGCTACTGCTGCTTCTGGGTCCGATACAAACCAGGAAATACAGGACCACGGTTAATGAGAGCAGCTCAAAAGATCATTTTTGCTGAGCCCAGCCCTGCACAGATTTCCAACTTAGGTTTGCATTTTCAGCAAAAGTTCTTGTGGTTATTTTCTCCCAACCCCTTTGTGCCTCCATAATAGCCAGCCACCCCATCAGTCGCATCCTGGCGAGCTCCAGGGACAGGGCTGAGGGATAGAGGAGCAGATACACGACACACCTGCCTTCAGGTCCTTTGGGTGGAAGTTCCTGATTGCACGGATGAGTCCTGTTTAGATGGGCAGGTTCTGTGTGTCTGTGGTGAGAACTGGGGCTGTCTGGGCCAGCAGGCAGGTGAGGAGCAGGAGACGAGCGCATGGGGCAGCTGAAAAGGGACGAGCCAGAGTGAAGCTTGAAACACAAATGCAGGGGCCAAGAATCCCAATTCCCCCATCCTGGACAGAAGAAGTCAAATACTCACTGATGGACATTTGGTTCAGATTCTGGGACTGGTTCCTTGTGCAGCAAGTGAAGTTAACTGCACCTCCGAGCCGTGACAGAGCACTGTATAACCAGAGTCTGGTGGCTGTCTCTCACCCTGGGCTCTCCCCAGGATAGGCTGTTGTTCACACTAGTAAAATGATGTTAAAATGCTGAGAAGGAGCAGGGAAGAGGCACAAAAATGACTTGTGGCCTGGCCAGCACGCCTTCGAGCAGGCAACCCGAGGGACTGCAGCTAGCAGTTCAGAGGTCTGTCATTAAGGTCTCTGATCACCCAGCAGGAGGAGGTAGCCCGCATTTCACGTTTTTGCTCTAGCGGACAAAGGTGTAACGAGAGCTAGCAAAGGTGATGTTAGAAACATCAAAATTGGAAATCAGTGTCGGTGTAGAAGAGTGCCGGGACATCACCCACCGGAACCAATTGTGAGGGGACATGGGAATTCACTGTCACCTGGCCTCTGGGGATGGAGGCAGCACATGGCTGGCACTTATAGCTCCTGCCGTATGAGGGGCAGGTGCTGCTTCCAACTGCTCCCCCTAACCCCCGCCCTGCTGCGCTCTGGGGATGCTGCCCTGCTGCGGAGCTGTCAGGTGTCTTCAACTGGAATTTGTTTGGAGAGAAACTGTGCTAAGGAGCCTTATCAGCCCTGGGCAGAGAGTACCTGGGAGCCTGCCTGGGTCGGGCGGGTCTGGTACAGCCTCCCCCCAGATAAGGCTCTTCCCTGGAACTGCCACCCATGGGAATGAGGAATGATTCCCTCTGAGGTAACACCCGGGGCAGCCAGGGCAGGACAGGGCATGGCCTGCTCCCCTGGAGCATTAGGGCTTTCGGGAGTCAGAGGTGTCAGCGGAGCAGGTTGTACGTTAAAGCAGCAAAGGCAGTTGGGGGGCAGAGGAATTGGACTTGCACTTGATCAGCTCAATTTGAAAATGTCTGTCAAAGGAAATTCAGATGTATACATCTGACATGTACACACAGTCACATGTGCACACTAGCACATGCACACACACATCCACGCACACACACTGTCCCTGGAGCTCCCCAGGATGCGACTGACGGGGTGGCTAGCTATTATGGAGGCACGAAGGGGTTGGGAGAAAATAATCGAGAAGCATTGCTGAAAATGCAGACCTAAGCTGGAAATCTGTGCAGGGCTGGGCTCACGAAAATGATCTTTTGAGCTGCTCTTTTTAAGTGTGGTCCTGTACTTCCTGGTTTGCGTCGGACCCAGGCAGGAGACTGGGCTGCTCTCAGCTGTAGAAGCCGTTGGAATGAGCCAGGTCGGAATGAGCCAGGCACTCAGGACCTTCAGGAGGAGAAGTGAAACCCACGTCTGCCACCAATCGCCCCAGCAGTCACTGATCGACACCAAACCACGTCCTTCCAGTCAGGCAGTTTCATATGCACACATCAGACCCTTGGTTTGCCACTCAGACACCACGGTGATGGGCACAGTGAGGACCTAGAGAAGTTAAACAGGCAGACAGACAAGGAAACAGTGGCCCTGGCTACAGGTGTGTGTGTGGTGCAATTGCTGGCTGAAGGCACAACCTTAATTCCTGCATCTCCTGTCTGTCAGCTCTCGGCTATCATTCGCTTGGCAGCCTGAGCGCCGATTTCTAACGCAGCGTTTTGCTCTGGCCTATTGTTGTTCTCATCGCCGGGGCGCCTTGGCCCCGGTGTCAGGAGCGGTGCTAAGGAGGCTGCTTTTCAAAGGTCTCTAACTAGGGTTGCCAACTTTCTACTTGCATAAAACCAAACGCCCCTGACCCAGCCCCTGTCATGCCCCTTCCCCGAGGCCCCACCCCCACTCACTCCAGCCCACCTCCCTCAGTCGCTCGCTCTCTCACACCCTCGCTCACTTCCACTGCCTGGGGCTGGGGGTTGGCGTGCAGGAGGGGGTGAGGGCACCGGCTGGGGATGCGGGCTCTGGGATTGGGCTGGGGATGAGGGGTTTGGAGTGCAGGAGTGGGCTCAGGGCTGCGAGTGTGAGGTCTGGGAGGGAGTTTGGGTGTGGGAGGGGGTCCGACCTGGGGCAGGGGGCTGGGGGGCAGGGTGTGAGGTCTGGGAGGAAGTTTTGGTGTGAACATAACATAATAACATAAGAACGGCCGTACCGGGTCAGACCAAAGGTCCATCTAGCCCAGTATCTGTCTACCAACAGTGGCCAATGCCAGGTGCCCCAGAGAGAGTGAACCTAACAGGCAATGATCAAGTGATCTCTCTCCTGCCATCCATCTCCATCCTCTGACGAACAGAGGCTAAGGACACCATTCTTACCCATCCTGGCTAATAGCCATTTATGGACCTAGCCACCATGAATTTATCCAGTCCCCTTTTAAACATTGTTATAGTCCTAGCCTTCACAACCTCCTCAGGCAAGGAGTTCCACAAGTTGACTGTGCGCTGCGTGAAGAAGAACTTCCTTTTATTTGTTTTAAACCTGCTGCCCATTAATTTCATTTGGTGGCCCCTAGTTCTTGTATTATGGGACTAAGTAAATAACTTTTCCTTATCCACTTTCTCCACATCACTCATGATTTTATAGACCTCTATCATATCCCCCCTTAGTCCTAGCCTCTTTAATCTTTCCTCGTAGGGGACCCTCTCTAAACCCCTAATCATTTTAGTTGCCCTTTTCTGAACCTTTTCTAGTGCTAGAATATCTTTTTTGAGGTGAGGAGACCACATCTGTACACAGTATTCGAGATGTGGGCGTACCATGGATTTATATAAGGGCAATAATATATTCTCAGTCTTATTCTCTATCCCCTTTTTAATGATTCCTAACATCCTGTTTGCTTTTTTGACCGCCTCTGCACACTGCGTGGACATCTTCAGAGAACTATCCACAATGACGCCAAGATCTTTTTCCTGACTCGTTGTAGCTAAATTAGCCCCCATCATATTGTATGTATAGTTGGCGTTATTTTTTCCAATGTGCATTACTTTACATTTATCCACATTAAATTTCATTTGCCATTTTGTTGCCCAATCACTTAGTTTTGTGAGATCTTTTTGAAGTTCTTCACAATCTGGGAAGGGAGGGGGTCCGACCTAGGGCAGGGGTCCAATCTGGGGCAGGGGGTTGGGGTGGAGGGTGTGAGGTCTGGGAGGGAGTTTGGGTGTGGGAGGGGGTTCCGACCTGGGGCAGGGGGTTGGGGTGCAGGGTGTGAGGTCTGGGAGGGAGTTAGGGTACAGGAGGAGGTTCTGACCTGGGGCAGGGTTTCTGGTTGCGAGCTCCGGCCAGGTGGCACTTACCTCAGCCGGCCCCCGGTTGGCAGCACACCGGCCCTAAGGCAGGCTCCCTGGCTCCGCACAGCTCCTGGAAGCAGCCAGCATGTCCCTGCAGCCCCTCGGAGGAGGCATGGCCAGGCAGCATTGTGTGCTGCATGCACCCGCAGCTCCCATTGGCCATGGTTCCTGGCCAATGGGAGCTGCAGAGCCAGCACTCGGGGTGAGGCCAGCGCATGGAGCTTCCCTGATTGCCCCTGCGCCTAGGGGCTGCAGGGACCTGCCGGCCGCTTCTGGGAGCCCCGTGGAGCCAGGGCAGGAAGGGAGCCTGCCTTAGTGCCACTGTGCCGCCGACCAACCGGACTTTTAATGGCCCAGTGGGTGGTGCTAACTGGAGCTGCCAGGGTCACTTTTCGAGCAGTCGAAAACCGGACACCTGCCAACCCTGCGTCGAAGGCCCTGATTTGTGAGTGAGCTAAGCTCCTCCTGCGCTAAATGAGCTTCCTTAACCTTTTCCTGCACCCCATCCCCATCCCCCCTCCTTTACCTGCTTCATCTGCCCTGTGTGGGGTGTTGTGCCCCTAGAGCATGAGTTCCCTGCCACAGGGCCTGTCCTCTTGTCCCTGGGGGCTCAGTGCCCAGTCCTAGGCACCCTGCCTCCAGGCTGCGTGTGACGAAGTGGGAATGGTTTTAATGTTTTCTCTGAATACTGTGGGTGCCTCAGTTTCCCCTATGCATTTCTTAAGTATCTAGGTGGTGGGATAAGAGTGTGTGATTGCTGCACAGCCCAAGAGGGAAGGGGTCTGCACAGAGAATGGTCGACACCCTGTCTCCTGGCAACTGATGGCCTGGGCCCCTCCCCTGCAAGGTGCCAACTGAAGGTGTTGGAGAACAAAGAGATCAGGGGCCTCCTGGCCCAGGAAAGAGACAAAGGCCAGAGGAGGGGCTGGAGAGTTTCAGTTTGGAGCTGGCTCAGGAAACAGAGGGAGGCCCAGCATCGGGTCTGGGCTCCCTGCCCCCAAGATGGACCTGACTGAGGGGTCCTGTTCTCTGTACCTACAAGCTCTGGTTTGGACTGTGTTCCTGTCGTCTAATAAACCTTCTGTGTTACTGGCTGGCTGAGAGTCCCGGTGAATTGCAGGACGTGGGGGGTGCAGGGCCCTGGCTCCCCCACCCTCCGGGTAACGCTGCAGTAGGAAGCTGTTATCACTGTCTGAGTCGTGTTATCATTATCTGCCCTCCGGCCTTTGGGTGGGTCCATGCTGCGGATTTGCTTGTGTCCCACAGGGTCTAATGGCCCCTCTGCCCAGCCCGGGGCTGGAATCCCGCAGGTTTGTTATCCTGGGGGAGCTCAGCGTCCATGTGACCAGTGCCAGGGAAATATGGAGCCCGCCCTGCTCTGGGGCACACCCTGGATCTGACTGTCAGCCGAGGGGCGAGCACCGGGCATATAACCAATGTTCTGACTTGAGCCCAGCCTCATGGCCCGGCGATCCTGGCCTGTCCTCCCCCACAGGGGACAGACCCCACAAAGATGGTTGGCCTGGAGGGGGTTTGGCTCCTGTAAGTTTTCAGGCGATGCTGGCAGGGCCGGATTCGAAACCACAGGCCAAGGGGCCACTGAGCACAATCACACGGTGACCACAGCCACAAGCTGCTCCCCATCCCTGCTGGATGAATGATGTCGCGTGAGACACAGAGACAGCGCTTGGGAGCCACAAACCCTCTGCCAGCCGGGCAAAGCTGGGAATGTGACAACAAGACAACACACCTGCCTTCAGGTCCTTCGGGTGGATGCTCCTGATGGCATGGGTGGGTCCCTGTAAGATGTTCAGGTTGTGTATTTCCAGGGTGAGAACTGGGGCTGACAGGGCCAGCAGGCCGGTGAGGAGCAGGAGACGAGGGCACCGGGCAGCTGCAAAAGGGAAAAGCCGGCGAGAGGCTGGGAACACAAACCCGCCCTTCAGGAGCCACGACTCCCAGTTCCCTCTGCCAGCACAGTGCCCCCCTGGAGCAGCCAGCTAAGAGCACACGCCGCTGCGCCGCGCTCACAGCAGCACAGGGGTGCTGGGGAGCCAGGCGGGGCGATGGTGGTGATCAGGGTAAGGGGAATTACGGGAGAGAAGAGCATTGGGGGAGGAGTGGCTGGAGGACTGGACCAGGGTTGTGGGGCAGCTTGTGGGTCTGGGGAGCCCCGTGCATGGTTGCTTGAAGTTGCAGCCTCTGTTCCCTGCCACAGTCCTATGGGAAGCCCTAGTTGCCTTGCTGTGGAGCCAGTCACTGTTGCCCAGCCCAGATTCCCAGCTCAGGCCAGTCCCACGGTCAGGCTCCCCCATCCATCCCCCTGCACAAAGACATCCTCCCCCAAGGCTCCCCACAGATTTCCAGAGCCCTGCTTAGCCCTGCCTGCCCCCATCCCTGCTCCGCCCATAGCCTGTCTCCCAGGGCCCAGCCCCTGCCCCGTGCTGCCCAGCCAGCATCCCTGGCTCACAGTGGCTGTGCAGGGCGCAGTGGGATCAGACAATGCTGCTGAAGAGAGAAGATGAACGTGCCCCTTTTCCACTGGCAACGTGCATGTAACCTCACGGCCTGGGAATGTGACTGGCATCAGTGCTGCATGCGGCTCAGGAACAAAGAGCAGGGATTTCGCTGGCCAGACCACTGCCTAACGTCCCAGGTCCCAATACCACCGTGTGCTCTGAGGGGAGTGTGAGAAGCTGGCCGGGCGCCAGGGAGATTTCAAACCAGAGCATTTTCAAATGTTTCCTATGAAATGATTGATCGGCAAAGCTGAATGATGGTGTCACACAGAGCAGCTCCACGGTGATGCCGAGGGAGGGGGCACTGATCCCCTCAGAGAACTGGGCCCTGCTGACTGCAGGGGCAGGATGGATGAAGAGCCAGGCCCTGTGCCAGGTGGCATGAGAGCACCAGGGGCCTCTTTCCTCCCCTCCCCCTGTCTGTGCAGGAGTGGGGCAGGGTTCCTACCTTGGCCCCCCACAGCACTAGGGAAAGGGACCAGGCCTGTGGGCCACCATAGGGGCATTGTCCTCCGCCAAGGGGTGCGGCCAGACTCCTAGCTAACTAGTGTGCAAGCTGCCACGGGAGCATGTGCTAGCTGGGGAAACAGGCTGCATCTTACCACACAAGCAGTGGGATGCATCCAGCCCAGTGGTCTGGGGCCTCCCCCGCCCCCGGTCCCTGCTGGCACATGGCTCCAGCCAGCAGGGTCCTACCCCACGAAGCTGCCCTCGGTCCCAGCCCCTGGGCACCGTTCTTTAATTTAAACCAAGTGCTGCAGAATCCAGGGACCTGGCCGCAGCATTTAGGCCCAGCGTGATACCCCATAGATGGGGGCTGCCACGGGATGCCCTGGCGTGAGGCAAGCACCGTGCTCCTGCTCCAGCAGCCCCAGTGCCCAGGGGTCTGCATGTGGCCAGGCAGAGCTGCGGGCAGAGCCTTCACTGTCAGGCTGAGGAGCGGCTCCGCCTGCAGTGGGAGTGGGATGGACGCTGCCTCTGTCCCACAGGCTCCGGAGGACAGAGGGCCCAAGTACTCTTCTCTCCCGCCCGGCACTAAGGGCCCAAGTCTCTCCTCCCGCTCCCATCTCCTCTTTCTCCTCCCGCAGACAATCCCTCTGGCCCCAGTCCCCCCTCGCCCCTCCCCCCTCCAACGGAAGGGCTGGTGGCCTGGAGAGTTACTCTTGGTGAAGCAAGGAGCAAAGGGCCCATCCCAGCAGCCCCCATGCCCTGCCTGTGAACCTGGAAACGCCAGGCATGTTCTCCAGCAGCGTGGTGCCCATGGGAGCACCCGGAGACACAGTGACAGCAGGGCACAGAGTTACCCACTGCTTCGAAGCGTGTGTTTATTCCAAAGTCTGGATCCCCAATCAGGGCCATGCAGAGGGTGTTTGTGAAGCTCTCCCCATGCTTGGGATGTCACCTTTCCAGCGACCTCTAGGCCTGCTCATTGCGTTGACGAGCTAAAATGACGCGGAAGAGTCACTCCAGGCTGAACGCTGGTGCATGGAAGTCAGCCCAGTGGAGAAGAGCTCGGAAAGTCTGCAGGGAGGGAGAGGAGAAGGAAAGTGGCCCCATTTCCTTGGTAACCCGGGTACCTCCCCCAGCAAGGCCTGTGAGGGCGGGCAGGAGGTTTGGCCATGACACACTCTGACCCTTTTCCATCCCTTCGTGGAGCAGGGGTTGGCCTCACTGCAGACAGGAGGGTGGGGAAGGGGTGACTAACAGTAAGACGCTGGTTTGATGAGGATGGCAGAGGCTTGGCAGTTCCCACTACAGAAACTACCCCAAGTGATGCTCCCTTTGACGTTCAGTTGAGCAGAATAACAAGCCGAGTACCACCAGCCCCCACCAGAGCTAGACGCACAGTTCCCACTGGAAGTGTCCTGATCCAGGTCTTTAGTGGAGAACTTCATGTTGTCATGCACGATGCTAGGATTGTTTGGGGCCATGGCGTCCCCTGCAGTCCCCGTGTAAGAGCCCAGCCTCAGCCTGTAGCCGTTGGACTCGTCTTCCAGACCGAAGAGGTTGTAGTCTGCGTATTTCATGGTGCCGGATGAATCGTGGATGACAAACCTGACCTGGTAGACTCTCTGCTTGGCGATCCGATAGATGTACTCCATCCCCAGCCAGTAGTCATTGTGCACGTTGCCAAAGCCGTACTTGTAGGTGCTCCAGGACTCGGCCCAGGTGATCTGCGTGTCACGCCGGTTCCGCTGGAGGACCGTCCAGCCCTCGCTGGTGCTGTTCAGCTCACAGTAGACCTCAAATTGATGGAGTCCTGTGGGCTGGATGACGAAGACACCGCTGACCCTGTTCCAGGTTATCTCGCTGCAGTCCTTGGGCCAGGCTGTGGGCAAAACAAGACAAGGTGTCGAGAACAAAACCCCATGGAACAAAACCCTGCTTATAGACTCAGCTCAGAGATCACAATGGACTTTCCATAAAACCTTTCCTTGGCCTCCTTCCCAACTCCTCCGCCAAGGAATAGCAGCCTGCATTTTGACCAGATCAGGTTGGGCAGAGGGGTCCTGGAGGTGCGCTCTGGACTCTGATGTCCCCATAGCTGTGCCTGAGGGAATTCTCACCTCCGGCACTCTGCTCCCAGATATATGTGTGTGTGTGTGTGTGTGTGTGTCCATGCTACCTGCATACTCCAGCAATTGTGTGAACAACCCCTGGGATGTTCTGGGCTCTCACCCCTGTGGGACACACTCACCACTTACCCTGGGCTACCCGCATGTCGCTGGCTCTGCTGTGCCGGAGGCTCCCTGTCCCGTGATCTGTGTGGGGAGGAGAGATCCACATGACGTGAGGGCTTTACAGAGGATATTCCCAGCTCCACAGCTGGCAGTATTCTCAGCGCATTCACCTCCCTGTCCCTCTGCTGGCCCAGCGGCTCCTCACCCCACTGGATTGCTCCAAATTCTGACACCCGCAGGAATTCACCTATAATCCCTCCAGAGCAGAGACCTACCCTGGAACCCTCCTCAGCCTGGCCACAGCCCCGTGTCGCTGCCAAGACCCATCAGCATGTGGGGGCCAGGCACCAATCCCAGAGGCCTGATAGGCTCTGCCTGCATCGGGCACCAACAGGCTCCTTCCCTCTGGGCCAGGGCCCATTCACAATGCACAAGGTGGCTCCTTGGGCCCCAGGCCTGGATCCTAGCCCTGAGCTCAGGCTCCCCTGCCCTGCCTAGCTCGAGCTCTGTGTTAATTCTGCACCAGTCGCCCTGCTGCCGGAGCCCCCATCTCATCCCGTCTGCCCGCTGCCCCGCTCGGGCCCGCGCTGCACCAGTTCACTCCTCCACACCCCCTCTGCTGCTCAAGGCAACCAGCACCTCCTGGCTTTGTCCTGTGCTGCTCCCTGCCCTGCAACGGGCCAGCCCCTGTGCGCCCCCCAACCTCCCTCCCCTCCCTCAAACCGCCAAAGAGCTCAGCGTGGTTTGAATAGAGAGCTACGGGTGGAGTGTAATTTCTCCCAGTGCCTTCAGACCCCCATAATCCCCAGGCAGCCAGTGAGTGAGGGCCAGGGGTGAGGCCTATAGAAGCAGACACATGACACACCTGCCTTCAGGTCCTTTGGGTGGATGTTTCTGATGGCATGGGTGGGTCCCTGTAAGATGTTCAGGTTGTGTATTTCCAGGGTGAGAACTGGGGCTGACAGGGCCAGCAGGCCGGTGAGGAGCAGGAGACGAGGGCACCGGGCAGCTGCAAAAGGGAAGAGCCGGCGAGAGGCTGGAAACACAAAACCGCCCCTCAGGAGCCGCGACTCGGCCAGGGAACGGCACAACCCTCCTGCCGTGCCCAGCACAGACTGGCACTGCTGCCCTCGCCCGTCAGTCTGGCTGGACAGCCGGCCACTGGCCAGGCATGCTCGGGGCAGAGAGGAGACGCTAGGAACCGGCCCCGTTGGGCCAGAGACTCCCAGGAGGGGGGAGTCTGGGATTCGCCCTGGAGAAATGTTCCTGCCCCACAGAGACACCCCTGTGCCATGGAAATATCCGGGAGGGTGGGAGAGTGGGTGAGAGAAAGGGAAAATGGAGATTGGGGCTGGGGGGGGCACTGAGAGCCCGGGGATGGGGGTCGTGAGGGTGGGGTTGGCCACAGCGCCGCAGGGAAAGGAACCCTGAGGGGCGGGGGCTGGATGGGTACTGGGAGTTCCTGCTGAAGGGACGGTGGTTGGCCAAGGTCACTCAGCCCCAGGAGGTGGGAGGGGGACTGGCCAGCGGCACTCAGAGCCTGGGGGCTGTTCAGAGGGGGCACTCAGAGCCTGGGGGCTGTCCAGGGGGGGCACTCAGAGCCCCGGGAGGTGGGGCTGAGGGGAGGGACTGTCCCGGGGCACTCAGAGCTTGGGGGGGCTGTTCAGGAGGGGCACTCAGAGCCCCGGGAGGTGGAGGGGGGGCACTAGTCAGGGGCACTCAGAGCCTGGGGGGGCGCTGTCCAGGGGGGCACTCAGAGCCCCGGGAAGTGGAGGGGGGCACTGGCCCAGGGCACTCAGAGCCTGGGGGGGCTGTCCGGGGGGGGCACTCAGAGCCCCGGGAGGTGGGGCTGAGGGGAGGGACTGTCCCGGGGCACTCAGAGCCTGGGGGGGCTGTCCGGGGGGGCACTCAGAGCCCCAGGAGGTGGAGGGGGGGCACTGGTCAGGGGCACTCAGAGCCTGGGGGGGGCTGTCCGGGGGGGCACTCAGAGCCCCGGGAGGTGGAGGGGGAAGGGCGCACAGGATTTCAGGAATTCCCTGGCAGTGCAGAGCTGCTGGTGGCAGGGAGGAGCCAGCCCTGACAATCCCCAGTTGGCATCCCTGTCTGGGCTAGTGGCTATGGGGGCCCGTGGCCAGGCTGCAGCGGAAGGTGACTTGCAGGAAATGCCTCAGCCTCTGCCTCCTGCTGGGAAGGGCCTGGGCCAGACAATGACCCACCGCGCAGTGTCCCAGCTCCCTGCCCCGCACCGGCAGGGCACGGCCCCTCCTCTGTAGGGCGGTTGGCATGTACCTAAGTGCTGCTTCCTCCGTCCCCAAAGGCCTCTCCCAGCCGGTCTCTGGCAAGCCCTGCCGTTCAGTACACCACAACCCCGGCTGTGGCATACCCGGGGGGGGGACCCATCGGGGGTGGGGGGCTGTCACACAGCTGGGGAGTTTCACCCGGCTGGACAGGGGTGACACGTCATAGACTCTGTCTCCCTGGAGCTGGTGACTCTGCTCCTCTGAGTCTCAGCCCGGGTGTCTCTCTGCCCTTCCCCCCAGTCGCCCCCGGACGAGGTGGGAGCGCCCCACGTTGAGTTCTGGACCCACAAGTGCTGGTGGGTTCCAATCCCAGCTGACCACGCCCACCCAGCCCTAGTGCGGAGCAGAAGGGCCCAGCGCTGCCCCACAGCCCCTCTTACCCATCACCTCCCCGCAGCACGTCTGTCCCAGGCTGAATGCTGCTGCTCTGTGCAGAGAGGCCGTCCAGGTGGAGGCAGCACGTGGCTGGCACTTATAGCTCCTGCCGTATGAGGGGCAGGTGCTGCTACCGACTGCTCCCCCTAACCCCCGCCCTGCTGCGCTCTGGGGATGCTGCCCTGCTGCGGAGCCGTCAGGTGTCTTCAACTGGAATTTGTTTGGAGAGAAACTGCGCTAAGGAGCCTTATCAGCCCTGGGCAGAGAGTACCTGGGAGCCTGCCTGAGTCGGGCGGTTCTGGTACAGCCTCCCCCCAGATAAGGCTCCTCCCTGGAACTGCCACCCATGGGAATGAGGAATGATTCCCTTTGAGGTAACACCCGGGGCAGCCAGGCCAGGGCAGAACTCGGGGCTGGTAGCGCCCGGGCCAGGCCAAGGCCCTACCACTCAACCATTATTCCTGCCCGTGTGTGAGACGAACAGGCCAAATGGGTGACACATGCCTGCAAACAGCTGGGTTGTGTTGCTCCCCTGCCGTAGCTGACGGGTTCTAACGGGCTGAAGGATGTTCTCTTGCTGGGTGCCTTAAATAAACCCGTTTGTTTAAAAACAAAACTAGAGCTGCACATTCCAGCCCACAGAAGTGCCATGCAGACCCCAAAAGTTGTGTTACAAGCCCCACGCAGTCAGGCCCCAGCAGGAGCCACGGGCTCCCAGCACCCTGCATGCTTTGGTCCAGGTCCCTACTGCAGATGCACACTGCCATCACCAGCTTCCCCAGACCCCCGTTTCTCTGCCTGGCCCACAGCTGATCCCCGCATGGTCAGGAAAAGCCACCAAGTGCCCCAGGCTTCTCCAGGGCCACCCGGGGGGGGGGGGGCAAGTGGGGCAGTTTTTCGGGGCCCCTGGAGCGGGGTCCTTCACTCACTCTGGGGACCCTGGAAAACTCTCACGGGGCCCGGGCCCCCGGAGCTTCTTCCGCTCCGGTCCCACCACCGAAGTGCCGGGTCTTCGGCAGTAATTCGGCGGCGGGGGGGAGCCCACCGCAGGTCTTCGGGGCACTTCGGCGGCAGGTCCCGGAGCGAAAGGACCCCCCGCCACCGAAGCGGGGGCCCCCCACCGCCGAAGACCCCAGGCCCCCGAATCCTCTGGGCGGCCCTGGGCGTCTCCTCGCCAATGAGTCCCAGAGGATCACCTGCCTGGTCTTTAGCAGTCAAACGTGTGAGATCTGTGTGTCCTGGTGATATTAAAGCTCACGGTGTAAAGTGCCTCTGCTTGGCAACTCCCTCCTCTCTGAGTCAAAGATGGGTTGCCCTTCCCGGCCCTTTGCGAAGCCTGTCTATATGCACAGCGTTCGGGGACGGCTGGGGCGGGGGGCTGGCACAGTCTATTTTGGGAGATTAAGGGTGGCAGAGTTGTACTTTATTTGCAGTTTCCTTTCTTCCTTCCACAGCCTGGGGACTGTAGCGGGGGAGGCAGTATCAGATACTAGGGTGGTGGCCACCCTGATCAAAGCCTGGACAGACAGACAGACAGAGGTGCTGCAGTTCTGTATTTACCTGGGTTTGGTGTTGGAGTCTGGGATCGACGTCCTAGCCTGGCTCACTGTTGCAGTCCAGATAACCACAGCAGCCGGTCCTTGGACCGTTCATCTGAGCCTCTCGTGGCATTTGTGCAGAACTCCTCACCCCCAGGAGCCGCTGAGGCCAGGGGCATTAGCTGGTCTCTAGCTACTGGCTAGGACATCCCTGTACCCTCCTTTGCAGCATCCGGTACTGGCCGTTGTCAGACACCAGAAGAATCCCAGCTCAGCTGTGGTCTGGCGTTTCCCCTGCTCCTCCTGGGTCAGGGCATTACCCAGCTCTAACTAAAGGGCCTGGGGTGGGGCAGATCATCCCACATGTACTGCTGTGGGGTTCTCACCCCTTCCTGTGCAGCAACCAGTGCTGGTTGCTGTCTGAGATGGTCACTGGCTCCAGAAGACCTTGGGTCACAGCCAGGCTGGCAAGTCCCCCATCTCTATGTGTGCTTCTCTGGAAAGACCCCTTTCCTTGTACCCTTGGGATGTGGTGTCCGATGGGGGAGGTGGTGTGTGGGAGGGAAAGTAGCCTGGGCCCAGATCCTGCCAGGAGCTCTGGGTGGAGACTGGGGATCCCGTACTGCGGACTGCAGTGACAACCTGATCCCTAGTGGCTGCAGTTCATTGCTGCAGCGTGTGCTGAGAGTGGGAGACAGGCGCACCCAAAGCATGAAGCAGGGGCAGGAGAGGAGTCGGGGAAGGGGCAGCCTTTTCCAGCTCTGGTTCTGCTGGTCTCTGTGGATGTCGTCCCAGCAGAGGACAAAGTGGCCAGTTTAGTCACTTTGGGACTTGGTTCATTGCTTGCTGGTAAGGGACGCGTATGAGCCTCACTGCTCCAGCCCAAATTTGAGCTTCCCTTTGCATTGCTCCTTTGCGTCTGTGGCATAATTTTGTACTTTCTTTGCTCTTGTGTTCTCGTTAGCTCACGCGCCGAACTCTGGTGCTGGCGGCTAGACCAGTATCATTTATCTGAAATATTTATCAGCTACTTTTCTCACTGTTGGAAATTATCATTGGAATCAACAAAACCGGAATTTGTTTTTTCTGTTCTGAAAATGAAACAAGTTACATTTAAACAAATTTTAAAATATCCAAATATCAGTAAGTCGTTTTCCCATTAGTACAGACGTTTGCTAGGAAGTGGATTTGAATTCAATGTTTAAGTCACAGTACATTGTAAACACAGGACATATCACTGTGCAATATTTAAAGAGTGAAAGCTGCACATGGTCAATCATTTAATTTTGCCATAACAAGAAATAACAACTGTTGTGTTACCACAGATATACACAAAAATATAGACTGAATCTTGAATATGGTTTTTTATTTTCCAGAATTTAGACCTTGGGTGCAGAATTCGTAGAATGAAAAGAGACGCAAAAAAAGGATGTTAAGAGGAAACAGACACAGTTTGATGAAAGTTAACCATAAAAAGACTCTGCTTGCCTGTGACCAGAACACCTAGACCAAGGGTGGCCAGTGTGTGGCTCTGGAGCCACATGCGGCTCTTCAGAAGTTAATATGCAGCTCCTTGTATAGGCACCGACTCCGGGGCTGGAGCTACAGGCACCAACTTTCCGATGTGCCGGGGGGTGCTCACTGCTCAACCCCTGGCTCTGCCACAGGCCCTGCCCCCACTCCACCCCTTTCTGCCCCCTCCCCTGAGCCTGTTATGCCCTTGCTCCTCCTTCCTCCCCGCCAGAGCCTCCTGCACGCCACGAAACAGCTGATCCGGAGATGTGGGGAGGGAGGGGAAGGCGCTGATAGGCAGGGCTGCCGGTGAGTGGGAGGTGCTGGGTGGGGGGGGGGGCTGCTGACATATTACTGTCGCTCTTTGGCAATGTTCGCTGGTAAATTCTGGCTCCTCCTCAGGCTGGCCACCCCTGACCTAGACTCTATGGTTTGGCTCCTATCAATAGCCTCAGAAAACCATGCAAATTCCAGTATAAAAAACGAACAGGCCTGCGCGTCAGATACATCTGCTAGTCATGACCAAAGTTTAAGTGTCTGCTTTGTTTGACAGAGGCACTATGAATAATAATTAGCCTTTTTAAAAGCCTGTTTATTCTGTTGCTTATACAATCTTTGGATGCTTGAAAATATCCCCCGTCTCTTTCGATGATGGCAAGCACAGCCGCAGCCAAAGCAACATCCCAGCATCTCACTAGTTTGCACAGAGCCAGCTGCAGTGTGAAACTGGATGGAGGGATCCATGCAGCAGGACACAGGCTGAGCCTAACTGAATTCCCTCCGTATGAAGGGCAGAAGGGATTGACATGTGGAAGGGGTTGCAGTGGAGAACAGACAATGATCAAGCATGAAATGTGTGCAGAAAATACAGCCTACGTGAAAAGCTCAGCCGGCCCTCATCAGTGAATGAGTTTGATCCCCTGCTTTAATGATGATGATGCAGGTGAATTATGGAAACAATTCAGGTCAAATCCTGAAGGGCACAGGAGCAAACTATTCCACTGTGTAGGAAAGACAGGAAGTCTGGCAAGAGAGCACCAGGAGATCTTCAATGATTTAAAGCTCAAAAAAGAGTCCTACAAAAAGGGGGAACTGGATCAAATTACGAAGGATGAATATAAACAAACACCACAAGCAGGCAGGGACAAAATTAGAAAGGCCAGGGCACAAAATGAGATGAAGCTAAGGGTAACAAGACAACATTCTACAAGTACATTAGAAGCAAGAGGAAGACGAAGGACAGGGTGGGCCCATTACTCAATGAGCGGGGGAAACAGTAACAGAAAATATGGAAATGGCAGAGGGGCTAAATGACTTTTTTGTTTCAGTTTTCACCAAAAAATGTTTAGCAGCGATCAGACACCTAACATAGTGAATGCCAGTGACAATGAGGTAGGATCTGAGGCTAAAATAGGGAAAGAACAAGTTAAAAGTTGCTTAGACAAGTTAGAGGTTTTCAAGTCACCAGGGCCTGATGAAATGCATCCTAGAACACTCAAGGAGCTGACTGGGGAGATATCTGAGCCATTAGCAATTATCTTTGAAAACTGACGGAAGATGGGAGCGATCCCAAGGGAATGGAAGAGGGCAAATATAGTGCCCATGTATAAAAAGGGGAATAAGGACAACCTGGGGAATTACAGACCAGTCAGCTTAACTTCAGTACCCGGAAAGATAATGGAGCAAACAATCAATCATTTTGCAAACTCCTAGAAGATAATAAGGTGATAAGTAACCGTCAGCATGGATTTGTCAAGAACAAATTGTGTCAAACCAACCTGAGAGCTTTCTTTGACAGGGTAACAAGCCTTGTGGACAGGGAGGAAGCGGTAGATGTGGTATATCTTGACTTTAGTAAGGCTTTTGTTACTGTCTGGCATGCCCTTCTCATAAATAAACTAGGGAAATATAGCCTAGATGGGGCTACTATAATGTGGGTGTATAACTGGTTAGAAAACCATTCCCAGAGAGCGGTTCACAGACAAACTGGAAGGGAATATCGAGAGGGATCCTGCAGGGATTGGTCCTGGGTCCGGTTCTGGTCAACATCTTCAATGATTTGGATAATTGCATAGAAAGCACACTTGCAGATGATACCATGCTGGGAGGGGTTGCAAGTGCTTTGGAGGACAGGACTAAAATTCAAAATGATCTGGGCAAACTAGAGAAATGGTCTGAAGTAAATAGGATGAAAATCAATAAGGACAAATGCAAAGTGCTCCACTGAGGAAGGAACAATCAGTTGCACACATATACAATGGGAAATGACTGCCTAGGAAGGAGCACTGCGGAAAGGGATCTGTGGTCATAGTGGATCACAAGCTAAATATGAAACAACAGTGTAACACTGTGGCAAAAACAAGCAAACATTCTGGGATGTATTAGCAGAAGTGTTGTAAGCAAGACACGAGAAGTGATTCTTCTGCTCCACCCCATGCTGATTAGGCCTCAGCTGAAGTATTGTGTCCAGTTCTGGGCACCACATTTCAGGAAAGATGTGGACAAACTGGAGAAAGTCCACAGAAAAGCTCCAAAAATGATTAAAGGTCTAGAAAACATGAGCTAGGAGGGAAGATTGAAAGAAAATGGGTTTGTTTAGTCTGGAGAAGAGAAGATTGAGGAGAGGGGGAAACATGATAAGTTTCAAGTACATCAAATGTTGTTACAAGGAGGAAGGAGAAAAATTGCTCTTCTTAACCTCTGAGGATAAAAGCAATGGGCTTAAATTACCATAAGGGCAGTTTAGGTTGGACATCAGGAAAACTTCCTAACTGTCAGGGTGGTTAAGCACTGGAATAAACTGCCTAGGGAGGTTGTGGAATCTCCATGATTGGAGATTTTGAGAGCAGGTTGGACAAACATTTGTCAGGGATGGTCTAGATAATACTTAGTCCTGCCTTGACTGCATGGGACTGAGCTAGACGACCTCTCAAGGTCCCTTCCAGTCCTACCCTTCTATGACTAATAAATCCTACTCGGTTTTGAAAATGGGCAGCACTACAAATACTGGCCGGGGCGTGTGTAGAGGTCCCTCGCTCTCCCGCTCGGAGGGAGGCCACTCCGGCTGGCCCAGTCTGGTCCAGACCAGAGTTTGCAGGGTAGCCGGGAGCCCACAATAGGGCTGGGCGATCAACTGCTGCTACCAGGCTTCGGCCTGGGCTGGGGTAGCTCAAGTAGTCAGCCCTTAACCACAGTCTCTCAGGGCTGGCTTTGGCCTAGGCGGAGCTCAGCCCGCCAGCAAACACCCAGTCTCTCAGGGCTGGGAGGGGCAGGATTGGCTGCCCCTGCGTCGGCGGGGATCCGGCCGCAACACACCGACTGAGCCATGCCGGGCTCTGCAGCCGTCTGCTCTGGGGCTGCCCCTGGGCTACTTCCTGCCTCCCCGGGGTTTGGTACCTGCGGCCTCCAGGCCTCTTCCAGCTCCTTGGGATAAACTGCAGCCAGTACTCTGGCCAGTCATCATCCACGTCTGGGGATCAGGAACAGCCCAGTGCAGGCTCCTCTCAGGGCCTCTGGAGAACAGGCCGAAAGGAAGGCGAAAAATCTCAGGGCCTCTGCCAATCTGCCCTGGAGGAAAATTCCTTTCCGACCCCAAATATGGTAATCAGTTACATCCTAAACATGTGCGCAAGACTCACCAGCCAGACACCCAGGAAAGAATTCTCTGTAGTAACTCAGATCCCACCCTATGTAACATCCCATAATCAAAGATCAATTAATTGCCAGAATTAGGCTATCCCGTCATACCATCCCCTCCATAAACTTATCAAGCTTAGTCTTGAAGCCAGATATGCCTTGTGCCCAGTGGTGAGCTGGAGCCGGTTCCCACTGGTTTGCGGGAACCGGTTGTTAAATTTAGAAGCCCTTTTAGAACCGGTTGTTCTAACAAAAGCTCCAGCAGGCTGGACTTAGGTGAGAAGGCTATGACAGATACAGAGGCAGAAGTGGTAGTGACCCAAGCAGTGGAAGCAGTGGAAGACTTGCTAATCCCTTCCATCTTCCACTCCTTGTAGGCTTTCTGCTTTTTCTTAATCACCTCTCTGAGATGCTTGCTCATCCAGCTTGGTCTACAACTCCTGCCTATGAATTTTTTCCCCTTTCTTGGGATGCAGGCTTCTGATAGTTTCTGCAACTTTGACTTGAAGTAATTCCAGGCCTCCTCCACCTTTAGATCCACAAGTTCTTCAGTCCAATCCACTTTCCTAACTAATTTCCTTATTTTTTTAAGTTAGCCCTTTTGAAATAAAAAACCCTAGTTCCAGATCTATTTTTGTTTATCCTTCCATTTAGTTTGAATTGAATTAGCTCATGATCGCTCGAACCAAGGTTGTCTCCTACAACCATTTCTTCTATGAGATCTTCACTACTCACCAAAACCAAATCTAAAATGGCATCTCCTCTTGTCGGTTCTTCAACTACTACTATCACATCCAGGAAAATCTGAGCCCTATTATAATTACTAGCACTTTTCCTCCAGTCTATATCTGGGAAGTTGAAGTCTCCCATGATCACACAATTCCCATTAGTGTTTACTTCTTTAAAAACATTAAAGAGGTCTCTATCCATATCCAAATCAGATCCTGGCGGTCTGTAGCACACCCCAAGCACTATCTCAGGGGAGGCTCTAGTAGCTTTCTTTCCCAGTGTGATTTTTGCCCAGACAGACTCTGTCTTATCCATTCCATCACTTCTTATTTCTTTACAGTTAACCTCATCATTGATATACAATGCTACTCCACCACCTTTGCCTTTATTTCTGTCTTTCCTAAACAGCACATACCCTTCAACACCTGTACTCCAGTCATGACTACTATTCCACCATGTTTCTGTTATCCCTATAACATCCGGTTTCACTTCCTGCACCAGTAGCTCTAGTTCCTCCATTTTGTTCACTTCCTGCACCAGTAGCTCTAGTTCCTCCATTTAGGCTCCTCGCATTAGTGTACAAAACATCTTAATTTTTGCTGTTTGGCTTCACTGACATTCTTTACCTGGTTAGGCACAGACATTCTACCACCAGCCTCACCTATTACACTGGTATCTACACTACCCTTCCTCCTTATGTCAATTCTTCTGCCCACGGCTGTATCCTCTCTTACTTTGTGTTCTTCCCTCTCAATGTTAAATTCCGGCGTGGAGATTACCTGGACATCTCCCAACCATCTCCCCCAAATTCCTAGTTTAAAGCTCTCTTAATCAGTTGTGCCAGCCTCCATCCTAGAAGTCTATTTCCCTCCCTACTCAGGAGAAGTCCATCCCGAGAGAACAGTCCTCTGTCCATGAATGCTTCCCAGTGGCCGTGCATCCCAAAGCCCTCCTTATAGCACCACTGCCTGAGCCATCTGTTGATCATCATAATCTTGTCACACCTTTGTTGCCCTTCTCTAGGAACAGGCAGATTCCCAAGGAAGATCAACTGAGCCTCGATTTCCTTGAGCGTCTTCCCCAGCCTGGCATAGTCTCCCTTGATACGTTCCAGCGAGAATTTAGCTGTATCATTTGTTCCCACATGAAGGACAATCAGCAGATTCTTTCCCACTCCCGTTAGGATCCTCTTCAGCCTCAGGTCCACATCCTGTATCTTAACACCCGGCAGACAGCTCACCCTTCTGTTCTCCGGATCAGCTCTAGTTACAGGCCTGTCTATTCTTCTCAGTAAGGAGTCCCCAATCATGTAGACCTGCCTTTTCCTGGTGATGGTGCAATTCTCCGGTCTATCCCCTGTTCCCTCTGGCTGCAAGTCCTCTCGATTCCTATTCTCCCTTGCAACCCATCCTGTATCCTCCTGGGGCTCATATTTGGTGGTGTTATCTCCATTGACTCTTCCCCTCTTCCTATAGAACTAGCTTCTCTTCTCTTCTTCCTTGCCCTCTCCCCTTCAGCGACCACCTGCTGTGCCCCTTTTCCATTTTCCAACTCTGCAAACCTGTGCCTGAGCTCTATTTCTCCTTCACTGGCCTGTCTTTTCCTCTCCCTGGTTCTCTTAGTCACATGCTTCCACCATCCACTTTCCTCCCCCAGCAGTCTCCCCTCAGAGTTCTTTTGTCCTGCTTCCATCTGCAAGTCTGAGCTTTTCCCTTCAGCTGCCTCATGTCTTTTCTCCATCATCTGCTTAAATCCCCTTCTAAACTCAACCAGAGTTTCCACCTGCATCTCGAGTCCTCGGATCTTTTCTTCCATCAGCTCTATCAGGTGGCACTTCATGCAGACAAAACTCTTTTCCGGTACCCCAGCCAAGATCATGTACATGCCACAGCTTCCACATCCAGTCATCTTCACTGTGTCTTCCACGGCTTGGGTCACTATCACTGCTGCCTCTGTATCTGTCATAGCCTTCTCACCTAGGTCCAGCCTCTACAAATGCCTTCTCCAACAGAACCCCCACTCAAACTCCTCTCTTTACAGCTGTTTCCTGGCTCCTGTGCCGCTGCAGCTGTTCAGTCCCATTCTTCTCGCCTACACCATCCCAGTCTCCATTCCTTCGGCTTCTCATCCCAGTCCCAGTCTCCCTGCCTAGCCAGTTGTAGTCTCCCCATCCCTGGCTCCTTGTTCCCAGTCACTCCTAGTCCCCCTCCAGCTCACCTGATCTGTCTCTCCCCTTCACCCCCATTTCCACACCCCTCTGGCTTCCAAGTCCAGTGTCCTGCCCAGACGCCATCCTCCCTACTCCTTGTCCCAGTCTCTTTGCCCAGCCAGTCCCAGTTCTCCCCCAAAAGACTCATCAGACTGGTGTCCCCTTCCCTGCCACCCACAGTACCCCCCATTTCCCAGTTTTCTTGGACTGCCAGTCCCAGACTTCCCCACTCCCCAACTCCCAGTTGCAGTTTCTGTCCTTTTCCCATCCCCCAGAAGCTCCTTGTCCCAATCCACTCCCCAGATCCCCTCCCTAGGTCCAGCTTTTGTCTCCTCTGCATTTAAGTACAGTGGCTTCCTTCTCCATGCCTGGGCCCAGCAGTCACCCTGTGTCTGCAGCCATCCCAGCCTGCAGCAATCAGGAGCAGCAGCAATTGCAGGGTCCCTCACCAAAGACTCTTAGGCAAAGTAAGCTGTCAAGGGATAAGAGGGAAGGTCCCCTCATGGATCCTTTTGGGAACCTGGGAGGTGGTGACCATGAGATGGTCGAGTTCAGGATCCTGACATAAGGAAGAAAGGAGACCAGCAAAATGGGCCCTGGGCTTCAGAAAAGCAGACTTTGGCTCCCTCAGGGAACTGATGGGCAGGATCCTCTGAGAGAATAACACGAGTGGGGAAGGAGTCGAGGAAAACTGGCTGTACTTTAAAGAATCCTTATTGAGATTGCAGGAACAAACCATCCCGATGTGTAGAAAGAATAGCAAATATGGCAGGCGACCAGCTTGGCTTAACAGTGAAATCTTTGCTGATTTTAAACACAAAAAAGAAGCTTACAAGAAGTGGAAGACTGGACAGATGACTAGGGAGGAGTATAAAAATATTGCTTGAGCATGCAGGAGTGAAATCAGGAAGGCCAAGGCACGATTGGAGTTGCAGCTAGCAAGGGATGTTAAGAGTAACAAGAAGGGTTTCTACAGGTATGTTAGCAACAAGAAGAAAGTCAAGGAACGTGTGGGCCCCTTACTGAATGAGGGAGGCAACCTAGTAACAGAGGATGTGGAAAAAGCTAATGTACTCAATGCTTTTTTTGCCTTTGTCATCACAAACAAGGGCAGCTCCCGGACTGCTGCACTGGGCAGCACAGTATGGGGAGGAGGTGATCAGCCCTCTGTGGAGAAAAAAGTGGTTCAGGACTATTTAGAAAAGCTGGACAAGCACAAGTCCATGGGGCCGGATGCGCTACATCCGAGAGTGCTAAAGGAGTTAGCGGCCATTATCTTTGAAAACTCATGGCGATCAGGGGAGGTCCCGGATGACTGGAAAAAGGCTGATGACTGGAGATCATTTTTAAGACTTCTGAAGAATGAGCATTCTGCAGTTCAAGATGAGACAGGCACAGTGAGAAGGATTTTTATACATTTGCAGTACTGCTTCCAGAGTACTGCAAGTGACTCCACGATCTCTTTCTTGATGGGTAACAGCTAATTTAGGATCCATCATTTTGTATGTATAGTTGGGATTATATTTTGCCATGTGCATTTAACATTGAAATTTCATCTGCCATTTTGTTGCCAAGTCACCTAGTTTTGTGAGGTCCCTTGTAGTTCTTCGCAGTCTGCTTTGGACTTAACTATCTTGAATAATTTTGTATCATCTGTAAATTTTGCCACCTCACTATTTACCCCTTTTCCCAGATCATTTATGAATATGTGGAATAGGACTGGTCCCAGTACAGACCCCTGGGGGACACCACTATTTACCTCTCTCCATTCTGAAAATGGACCATTTATTCCTACCCTTCATTTCCTATCTTTTAACCAGTTACTGATCATAGAATCACAGAATATCAGGGTTGGAAGGGACCTCAGGAGGTCATCTAATCTAATCCCCTGCTCAAAGCAGGACCAATCCCCAACTAAATCATCCCAGCCAGGGCTTCGTCAAGCCTGACCTTAAAAACCTCTAAGGAAGGAGATTCCACCACCTCCCTAGGTAACCCATTCCAGTGCTTCACCTCCCTCCTAGTGAAATTTTTTTTCCTAATATCCAACCTAAACCTCCCCCACTGCAACTTGAGACCATTGTCCTTGTTCTGTCATCTGATACCACTGAGAACAGTCTAGATCCTCTTTGGAACCCCCTTTCAGGTAGTTGAAAGCAGCTATCAAATCTCCCATCATTCTTCTCTTCTGCAGACTAAACAATCTCAGTTCCCTCAGCCTCTCCTCATAAGTCGTGCTCCAGCCCCCTAATCATTTTTGTTGCCCTCCACTGGATTGTTTCCAATTTTTCCACATCCTTCTTGTAGTGTGGGGCCCAAAACTGGACACAGTACTCACCAATGTCGAATAGAGGGGAACGATCACGTCCCTCGATCTGCTGGCAATGCCTCTACTTATACTCCTCCAGATCATTAATGAAGATATTGAACAAAACCGGCCCCAGAACCGACCCTTGGGGCACTCCTCTTGATACCAGCTGCCAACTAGACATGGAGCCATTGATCACTACCCGTTGAGCCTGATGATCTAGCCAGATTCCTATCCACCTTATAGTCTGTTCATCCAGCCCATACTTCTTTAACTTGCTGGCAAGAATACTGTGGGAGACCGTATCAAAAGCTTTGCTAAAGTCAAGGAATAACATGTCCACTGCTTTCCCCTCATCCACAGAGCCAGTTATTGCATCATAGAAGGCAATTAGGTTAGTCAGGTACGACTTGCCCTTGGTGAATCCATGCTGACTGTTCCTGATCACTTTCCTCTCCTCTAAGTGCTTCAGAATTGATTCCTTGAGGACCTGCTCCATGATTTTTCCAGGGACTGAAGTGAGGCTGACTGGCCTGTAGTTCCCCGGATCCTCCTCCTTCCCTTTTTTAAGGATGGGCACTACGTTACCCTTTTTCCAGTCATCCGGGACCTCCCCTGATCGCCATGAGTTTTCAAAGATAATGGCCAATGGCTCTGCAATCACATCCGCTAACTCCTTTAGCACCCTCAGATGCAACTGAATAGTGTAGCTGTCCTTAATGTGCGTCAAGACCATACCAGGGAACCAGATGTGAATAAGATTGCTGACAGTTTCATCCAGAAAGCTACAGTGAGACATAATGTTTTTAAACTGGGATGTTAGTGAAGACAGCTTGTAGGTGATTGCAATGATTTTAATATACTGTAATTCAGGAGAATGTAATTATGTAATTCATAACAATTTAATCATTATTAAAACAGTAAAGATACAAATGACAGGCACATTCAATAACTAGAATAGGAAAGAAGTGTATAGATGTAAGCAGTCAGAATGAGCTCTCCCCTGACATCTGGTGGTGAGCTGTGGAAAAGGACTTCAGGGGCTGATCTCGTTTGCATGGGCACACCCACCCTGCCTAGCATGATGGACTGCTTGCCCAAATGGTCACTTTGGCTGCTGTGGGATCCCCAGTCTCTTTGTTATTGGGGCAGGGGCTGTTATCCTGGTTATGTGAATCAAGGACAGTAGAACTATACTTGGCATTTTATGACAGAGGGACTCACCCTCAACTAAGTAGCACTCACTAGGCAAGGGACATGGGTTCCAAATCCCAGTAAGTTGAGAAGTGGGGGGATAAATGTGTGTGTCTGGTAACATGAGCAATTTCTGAGGTTCCCAATATACCACCTTTATTACTCCTTTCTCCAGTGTGCAATAAGAGAGATGATTTTGATTCAATAACAAGTCTTATTGGTGCTACAGAGCTGATATCAGTGATACGCAGACCTATTCTGGGCTAGTGTTGTACTAGCACTGAAACTCCCTTACTACCAGCTAAAATTACTGAGAGCTGAAGTCACTAAAGGGCTGAGATCACTGACAGCTGTGGTGGGGGGCGGGCTGAAGACAAGTTGGTGAGCAGCTAGCAGAGAGGCACGGCTGGAGAGGGTGGCTGGTGGAGGGATGCACCTTGCGGTGAAGACTGCAGCAGAACCCCACGGAGAGGCATGGCAATCGGCCATCAACCCAAGCAGCGGAACATGTACGATGCCCCCCCATACCTCCCCCTCTTCCATCCAGGCTAGGAGGTAAACTCTGCAGAGGAACTTCTGAATTCTGGGGGCTGCACTGACCAAGGTCAGAAACTGTGGGTGGGGTGACTGTTGGGTTGGTGGACTTAAGACCCTGAGGGGAAACGGACACTGACAAACTTACTTGGGGGTGGGTCTTTTGCTCATGGTTTGTGTTATGAAACCTGTTTGTGGTGCTTCCCCAACATAATGCCGCAATGTTTCCCTCCTTTATTAAAAGACTTCTGCTATGCTCAGACTCTGTGCTTGCGAGGGAGAAGTGTTGTCTCGTAGAGGCACCGGGGAGGTGGTAGGTAATTGTCCCAGCTCACTGGGTGGGGGCTCAAGCTGGTTTTGCATTGCGTTATTGAAACAGAACCCCTAGATACTGAACCCGGCCCTTGTTGCTGCCAGCTCTGACGGGCAGAAGGGTTACATAAATATACTGAAAACTGTCAGAGTGCCCCACCCCCAAACACACACACCTCTTCAAAAGCACCCACTGGCAAAAAACAAAAGTCAGCATCTATGTTGCATGCTGTCCCACTGTTAATGCAACCCAAGATTGCATTTGCTTTTTTCACGACCAGCATTGCACTGTCTCATGTTGAGATGGCTGATGAAGGAATAACAGATGGAGAAGTCTGAACAGAGGTAGAAAGGTCAATTAGTTAAAATAATATTCAGAAGTGATGGACTAATTTTAATAAATGTTAAGATTCATGTGTTATTTACCTGTACAATTCAACTGGACTTTTACACGTGAGCATAAATCACACTTCATTTTTACACCAACGACTCTTCCCAGGATAAAGCTGTACTTCCGTCAGTGACACATTCATACTAATCCCAGTCCTGAGCCATAGTGGCAACATGATGATCACTTAGCGAACCACTCTAGTTGATCTGCCCTGTTTTATGTTAAAGTCAGTAATGGCATTGATCAAGATTGGCTAGTGTGATTGGAGAAAACCACAGGACTGAAAATTGACATTTAAAAAGTGAAAAATAGTGGAAATATCAGAATAATCTCAAACATGTTCCCATTTTTCCTATAGCAAAGACATTTGTTCTGAGGAGTAAGACCTAAAATGTGACTGCTGCATATTCATGTTTCAAAGTGTGATAAAGGTTTTAATTTGGAATGTAAAGGTACGGACACACAAATCTTACATGATGATGTTTTTTATTGTGGATGGTAGTTAAGATCCAGATGGACAGCGGCCTGAAGAAAAAAGAAGGGGGGTGGGCACAAACATGAAGTTAGGAGACAGCAGCAGTGAGCTGTAGGTAACATGAATATGTTAGTAACCAGACGGTTATATGCTTCCTGCGTGACAGCGATTCAGACCACACCATTAAAGAAAAACACATCACACGTTTACAGAGGAGCCAGCTGCCTAGGCACTAATGTTAATACTTATGTTTTGCGTGAAGGGAAAAAACACTTCAGTAAGTTTTGTATTTTGGTTGTAACTGATTTACTCTCCACTCCATGGAAAACCCTCGCCATAGCTTGAGTACCAGAGTCGTTTCTCTCTTGGCTTTGGTGAGCAGGGCTGAGCGTTTCCATCTGGCACAAACAATCCCCCCATCCCAAACTTTGTACAGAGGCTGGAGAATGTCAGCCCAGCTCCAGCAATAGCTGTCGGGGCACCCATTGGAGAGGCAGCAGAGTGAACCCAAAACAAGACTGCTTCTACAAGCCACAGATGTGAGGGCTGGCGTGTCGGGCAATGACAATGTGGATTTAAGACCTTTCCACCCTCGAAATCCAGTGACAAATTTTCTCTTGTACCAAGAGACACTTGGGACTGCTAAAGGGAGCAAACTGCATCTCCATGAGTCTCATGATTCCCGTGTACTGCTCTAGCTTTGACCCACCAGCCAGGTGTGGTTTGTAAGGTCTTTGGGGCAGGGACTGTCACATACTGTATGTTTGTTCAGTGAAGAGCACAATGGGGCCCCAACCTGACTGGACTCTCACAGCAATATAAATGGTACACAGGACATTACAACAGCTGGGTATTGCATGGGCATGGCTCCACCCTGGGCACCACCCATATGGCAGGGTAGACTGGGGGGTATTTGGTGTCTGGGCTACGCTATGCCGAGGGTATCCTCAGGGCCAGATTCAGCTCCTCTGTGCCACCTGGGTGGTGCAAAGGGGCTTCAACTGGGGCGGAAAAATCAGGCCCTAGGTATTTAGAACAGGAAGAGAGACATCCTCTATCTGACTGGAACAAAGTTTTACTTCGATTGCCCCACTGAGACGTTGTGAAGGGCTTGGCGATCCACAGATAAAAGGCACTGGCCCGAGACCATATAAACTATTATCGCCAGGAACAGGCCCTGCATTGGGTGTCCCTGTGACATTAGCATATTGCCGTGTAAGAGTCACTGCCTTACAAGCGAAGCAACAAATGTAATTAGTTATGGATGCCAAAGTCTAATGAACTGCTAAGCATATTTTACTTTGAATACAGTGTGAGTCACTTGACAAGCTTCCATCTGGCAGACAGACTATGTTAGACAAATGGGTTTGCTAATGGGACATCGCTGTGGACAGATTTGTTTGCTAATGGCTAAATGTAACTAGCAGAGTAGAGTCAAAGGACACCCACCTGTGGGCAGGAAGCCGGCCCGATGGAACCCGGTCTCAGATGCTAGTGTTCATGTACTGGCTTCCGATAATACCTGCGCACGCCACACAGAGCGCCCCCAGGACTTTGAAGAGGGTGGCTCGTGAAACCCAAACAGCGTCTTCTGGCAAAGAAAATGTTATGAAAAATTGTAAAAAAAAATTCTATACCTCTATTTTTTCAGTGTATAAGAACAGGCCCCACCTCAAGTCCACTGTACCTTTACAGTCAATTCCCATTCTCAACTATAATCAGCAAACAGAACCACACAGCCTGCCCCTCAAACTAACAGCCTGCCCAAAGTCACAGCCCCTCTCAGCTCCTTCTCCTCGCTGCCTGGGGAAAGACACGGGCTTGGCAACATGTGGGGAAGGTTAACAAAGCCGGGACCCGGTGCAGCAAAGGAGAAGCAAGCTCCAGAGTCAAGGGGCCTTCGCTGAGCATGCCCTGCCAGCCACCTCCCCACATCGAAAGCCAGGGAACTCCTGCTGCAGCTTGGCTGTTGATTGCAATGCCACCATGATCACATGAGGAAAGTCTCAGGTAACTGGGTCCAAAACCACTCAGAGCTTCAGAGTTGAAAACCAGCTCGTCAATCTGCATGTGTAAAGCGTCGAGCAGCCTGTTGAGAACCCAGAGCTCAGTATCTATCCTCTGGGTAGGAAGCTCCACTCCAAACAATCTAGCAGCAGTGTTAAGCACCAGTTTCTGTTTCCACGTTTCCTTAGGAGGCAGCCCCAAGAAGACCATGTTACAGTAGCCTAGTGCAGAGGACACAAAGGTGCAGATGCAAGTAGCAAGTTCCCTTCATCCAGAAGAAATGGTCACCCTCACCTTGCCAGGCATAGTAGGAAGAAACACTCAGCACAGCTACTCCCCAGGAATCCATTAGCAGCCAAAGGTGTGACACGGCCTCTAAGTTATGACCCCACTTCACAAATGACAGACACACTCCCTTGATCAGCAGGGCTGACAGAAGCCTCTCCACTTCCTCCTATTGCTTCCCCCGCAACCCTTCAATAGAGCCTCGGTCCTACACAGAGGGAGCCTCGGTGGACCACAGTACTCCTCTGGCCCAATGGAGCTCTCTACAATAAGATAAAGCTCGCCCGAGCGGGAGATGGAGCTTCCTCAGGGGCTGGTCCAAGGCGGTGAATTAACTTCTCCAGGAACTAAAGACCGTCCCAGCTCTCCCCACCTTCCACCCACAGTACAAGGAGAATGTCTTTGGCTTTGCCTTCTCTAACGTCAACGTCTAGCCACACGGGTAGATATTTAGTAAGACAAAAACTCCAAACTAAAGCCCACCACCGCACACCCTTCTCCCTGTCAGGGGGTGAGAGAATGGACACGTGATAGATGCATGTCATGTGCTTTAATGTGCAACTGGAAAGTTCTCAGATACTATTGTGATAAGTGACTAGCCCTCATCCCAAACCCCAACCTCCTGCACACACGGGGCCTTTTCTTCTACGGCTCCACTGGGATTCGAAGTTACATCCAATTTATCAACTGGTCAGTGCATCTTGCTATGAACACTTACAGTGTCAAACACAAGACAGCAGAAATGCTCCCCACTCTACGAGGCTTGGAATTATTAGTTATTTGTACTGCGACAACACCTAGGGGCTAGAATTAAAGACCCAGGTCCCACTGGGCTGGGAGCTGCCAAACCCAGAACAGAACGACAGGCCTGCCCCAAGGAGTGAACCCTTTATAAACCCATGTGAACGCAAAGAAGACACTGTAGAACGCCAGGCAGTTTGCTCGTGTCAGTCAACCACAAAACGTTCAAGCCAGCAACGTTTCCGTGGCTCAGGGCTCATGGGGCAGCTCCTCCTCCTTGCTGCAGTCGGGCAGGTTATGAAGAGAGCAGCCTTCATTGGTACTATCAGCTCCACCCCTTCCTGCCTCCAGCCAGTTTCCTTCCTGCCTCTGCAGCAGGAGGTGGCTGCCTGTACTGCACCGAACGCTCTCCTATTCACAGGTAGGGTTGCCAACTTTCTAATTGCAGAAAACCAAACACCCCAGCCCTGCCCCCTGCCCCCTGCCCCTTCCTCAAGGCCCCAAACCTGCCCCACTCCCCTTCTCCAAGGCCCTGCTCCACTGACTCCATCCCCCCTTCCTCCATCACTCGCGGTTCCTGGCCAATGCTCGGGGCAGGGGCAGCGTGCAAAGCCCCCATGGTTCCCTCTCCACCTAGGAGCTGGACATGCTGGCTGCTTCCGGGAGCCTCACAGAGCTGGGCAGGGAGCCTGCTAGCCCCCCTGCGCTGCCAACCGGACATTTAATGACCAGGTGTTCCCGTTGAAAACTGGACACGTGGCAACCCTATTCACAGGTCCCTTCCTTGTGATTGGTTTGTGCAGCACTTTCATACCTCCGAATCCACACTAGGATCGAGGGCAATGGCCAATAGCCTGGGCCACGGGCGCACTGCTTGTTGTGGGCCCATAAAGGCCCCTGTTATGGGTACTAGATCACCGTCCTGCATCCCCAGTGCAGTGGCATCTGCCCCTTTCAGGCCTCATGGTGATTTGGGGGGAGCAGTCACGGCCCTTTAAGACCCCTCAGGAAACACAGCAGCCATGGCCTGACACAAGCTGGCAGAACAAGATCAGAGGCAACATTTTCAGCAACACCTGAGTAACTTAGGAATTTAAGTCACATTTTCAGAAGTCACTTAGGAGTCTAAGTCCTATTGACTATCAATGAGCATTAGGCTTCAAAGTGCCTAAGTCACTGTTGAAAATGGGACTTTCCCAGATCAAGAATCATGTTCTTCCTCAAAAACTTTTCAGGTCTAGCCCTTGACCTTCCTCCTCCATCTGCCAATCTCCCTGAAAGCACAAGCAATTCAGAAACAGATTCTAAGAACATAAGAACGGCCATATTGGGTCAGACCAATCCTAGCCTAGTATCCGGTCTCTGACAGTTGCCAGTACCTGAGCTTTAGGGACAGTGTACAACAGAACAGGGAAAGACTGGAAAGACTCACACTTGTCTTCCCCTCCCTGCTTCTGACAGTCAGAGGTTTAGGGTTGCCCAAGCATGGGGTTGCATCCCTGACCATCTTGGAAAATAGCCACTGAGGGGCCTATCCTCCAAGAACTTATCTAGTTCTTTTTGGAACCCAGTTATACTTCTGGCGATGAGTTCCACAAGTCAATTGTTCATTGTGTGAAAAAGTATTGACTCTTATCTGTATTAAACCTGCTGCCTGTTAATTTCATTGGGTGACGCCTGGTTTTTGTATTGTGGGAATGGGTAAATTACATTTTTTCCAACCCATTCGTGCTGGGGAGGAACCAGTGGTCATGGTACATGTAGGTACCAATGACTCAGGGAAAGGTGGAAGAGAGGTCCTGCAGGCCAAATTTAGGCTTCTAGGTAAGAGATTAAAGTTCAGGACCTACATGGGAGCATTCTCTGAATTGCTTCCAGTTCCATGTTCAGGGCTAGTTAGACAGGCAGAACTGCAGGTGTCAATGGTGGATGAGAGGATGGTGTTGGGAGGAGGGATTTAGGTTTATTTGGACCTGGGAAACCTTTAGGAAAGAAGGAGCCGATACAGGAAGGATGGACTTGACCCAACCCAAAATGGAAGCAGATTGCTGGCATGGAAAATTAAAAACATCATAGAGGAGTTTTAAATTAAGGGCTGGGGGAAAGCCTACAGTTGTGAAGGAGCACATGGTTCAGAGAGAGACATTCTGTGGGGAGGATTTATATCCTATATCAGGGGTAGGCAACCTATGGCACGGGTGCCAAAGGCGGCACACGAGCTGATTTTCAGTGGCACTCACACTGCCCGGGTCCTGGCCACCGGTCCGGGGGGCTCTGCATTTTAATTTAATTTTAAATGAAGCTTCTTAAACATTTTTAAAACCTTATTTACTTTACATACAACAATAGTTTAGTTATATATTATAGATGTATAGAAAGAGACCGTCTAAAAACATTACAATGTATTACTGGCACACGAAACCTTAAATCAGAGTGAATAAATGAAGACTCGGCACAGCACTGCTGAAAGGTTGCCGACCCCTGTCCTATATCATAATGAAGAGAGGATAGAAGTTGATAAAATACAGGCGGAAACTGAAGAGAAACAGTCCAGTGAAAAAGATTCCCATTCAATTATCTCACATGAAAGCAGACAACTAAATATTGACAAATTTGATAAGTGCTTGTACACAAATGGTAGAAGTCTAAATATGAACAGGGGTGAATTTGAGTGAACTGAGTGCCTAGTATTAAATAAGGATATTGATATAATAGGCATTACATGAACTTGATGGAAAAATGATGATCAATGGGACACCAATACCAGAATACATAATATATAGGAAGATATATACTGCGCTGCTGAGGAGTGGCGCTATATGTGAAAGAAAGCAGAGTCAAATAATAAATAATTTAAATGAATCAAACTGTACCATAGAATCTCTATGGATAGAAATTCCATGCTTGAATAGTAAGAATGTAACAGTAGGAATATGTTACCGACCACTTAACCAGGATGATGACGGTGATTGTGGAATGCTCAGGGAGATTAGAGAGGCTACAAAAACAGAAAACCCATTAATAATGGAGGACTTCAACTACCCCATATTAACTGGGCATATGTCATCTCACAGTGGGATGCAGGAATAAAATATCTACACTCCATTAATGAGTGCTTCTTGGAGCAGCTAGTCCTGGAACCCACAAGGGGAGAGGCAATTCTTGATTTAGTCCTACATTCAGCTACACTCACCAAGTGCTTGGTAATGGCAACCATAATGTAATCAAATTTAACATTCTTATAGGGAGGAAACAAATAAATCCACCACAGTAGCATTTAACTTCATAAGGGGGAACTATACAAAAATGAGGAAGCCAGCTAAATGTAAGTTAAAAGGAATAGTACTAAGAGTGAAATGCCTGCAAGCTGCATGGCAGCGATTTAAAACACCATAATAGAGGCTCAAACTAAATGTATGTGCCTCTCCCCCAAACAGTGAGTGGACCAAAAAAATGTCACCATGGCTAAACAGCAAATCAGAATAGGCAGGTAGACTCAAAAAGGCATCCTTTAAAAACTGGAAGTCAAATCCTAGTCAGGAAAACAGAAAGGTGCATTAATTCTGGCAAGGCAAGTGTAAAAGTATAATTAGGTGGCCCAAAAAAGCATATGAAGAGCAACTAGCAAAAGGCACAAAAATTAACAGCAAAAATATGATGAAATACATCAGCAGCCAGAGGCCTGCAAATAATCATTTGGGCCACTGGACGATAAAGGTGCTACCGGAGCACTCAGGAAAGACAAGGCAGCTCCAGAGAAGCTAAACGAATTCTTTGCATTGGTCTTCACTGCAGAGGATGTGAGGGAGATTCCCACACCTGAGCCATTCTTTTTAGGTGACAAATCTGAAGAATTGTCCTAGATTGTAGAGTCAATAGAGGATGTTTTAGGACAAACTGATAAACAGTAATAAGTCACTGGAACCAGATGGGATTCACCCAACAGTTCTGAAGGAACTCAAATATATAATTGCAGAATTATTAACTGTGGTATGTAACCTCTTGATTAAATCAGCCTCTGTATGAGATGACTGGAGGATGGCTAAGGTAACACTGATATTTTAAAAACGGCTCCAGAGGAGATCCTGGTGATTACAGGCTGGTAAGACTAACTTCAGTACCAGGCAAACTGATTGAAACTATAGTAAAGAACAGAATTAAATGAACTTTTGTAAAGGGCAATAATACCTCACCAATCTATTAGAATTCTTTGAGGGTATAAACAAGCACGTGGACAAAGGTGGGATCCAGTGGACATAATGTACTTGGCCTTTCAGAAAGCCTTTGACAAGGTCCCACATTAAACAAAATAGGCTGCCATGGCATCAGAGGGAAGGTCCTCTCATGGATCAGTAACTGGTTCAAAAACAGGAAGCAAAGGGTAGGAATTCACAATAGAAAGAGGTAAATAGCAGGGTCCCACGAGGATCTGTACTAGGACCTGTGCTGTTCAACATATTCATAAATTATCAGGAAAAGGAGTAAACGGTGAGGTGGAGAAGTTTGCAGACGATGCAGAACTACTCAAGATCGTTAAGTCCAAAGCAGACAGTGAAGAGTTACAAAGAGATCTCACAAAACTGGGTGAATTGGGGAACAAAATGGCAGATGAAATTCAATGTTGATAAGTGCAAAGTAATGCACATTGGAAAACATAATCCCAACTATACAGACAAAATGATGGGGTCTAAATTAGGTGTTACCATTCAAGAAAGAGATCTTGCAGTGGTCATGGATAGTCCTCTGACAACATTTGCTCAACGTGCAACGACAGTCAAAAAAAAAGAACGTTGGGGGCCATAAGGAAAGGGATAGAGACAAAGACAGAAAATATCATAATGCCAGTATGGAAATCCATGCTAAGCCCACTCCTTGAATAACGTGTGCAGTTCTGGACACCCCATCTCAAAATATATCAGAATTGGAAAAGGCACAGATGGGCAACAAAAATCATTGGGGTATGGAACAACTTCCATATGAGGAGAAATTAAAAGACTTGGAAAAGAGATGACTAAGGGGCCAGAGGTCTATAAAATCATGACTGGTGTGGGGAAAGTGAATCAGGAAGTGTTATTTACCCATTCACATAGCACAAGAACTGGGGCTCACCCAATGCAATTACTAGGCAACAGGTTTAAAATGAACATAAGGAAGTACTTTACACAACGCATGGTCAATCTGTGGAACTCACTGCCAGGGGATATTGTGAAAGCCAAAACTATAACTGTGTTCAAAAAAGAATTAGACAGAGGATAGGTCCATCAATGGCTTTTAGCGAAGATGGTCGCAGATACAACCCTATGCTCCAGATGTCCCTAAACCTCCAAATGCCAGAAGCTGGGACTAGACAACAGGGAATGGGATCACTGAACAATTGCTCTGTTCTGTTCATTCCTTCTGAAGCATCTGGCACTGGTCACTGTCAGAAGACAGTATACTGGGCTAGATGGACCACTGGTCTGACCCAGCTCTGCCATTCTTATGTTCTTATTTTATAGAGCCTCTATCACAGGGATGGGCAAACTTTTTGGCCCGAGGGCCACATCTGGGTATGGAAATTGTATGGCGGGCCATGAATGCTCAAAAAATTTGGGGTTGGGGTGCAGGGAGGGCTGAGGGCTCCAGGGTTGGGCTGGGGATGAGGAGTTGAGGTTGCAGGAGGGTGCTCCGGACTGGGACCGAGGGTTTCGGAGGGCAGGAGGGGGATCAGGGCTGAGGCAGAGGGTTGGGGCATGGGAGGGGGTCAGGGGTGCAGGCTCCGGGAGGCTCTTACCTCAAGCAGCTCCTGGAAGCAGCGGCATATCATCCCTCCGGCTCCTACGCGGAGGCGCGGCCAGGCAATTCTGTGCGCTGCCCCATCCGCAGGCGCCACCCCTGAAGCTCCCATTGGCCACGGTTCCCAGCCAATGGGAGCTGCAGGGTGGCGCTCGGGGCAGGGGCAGTGTGTGGAGCAGAGCCCCCTGGCTGCCTCTATGTGTAGGAGCCGGAGGAGGGACATGCAGCTGCTTACGGGAACCGTGCAGAGCCATGGCAAGCCCCCGACCCTGCTCCCTGGCTGGAGCACCAGAACAGGGCAAGCCCTGGACCCTGTTCCCCGCCGGGAGCTTGATGGCCGAATTAAAACGCCTCAAGGGCCAGATGTGGCCCCTGGGCTGTAGTTTGCCCACCCCTGCTTTATCATATCCCCACATAAATGTCTCTTTTCTAAACCGAACAGCCCTAATTTTTTGTACTCTCTCCTCATATGGAAGCCATTCCATACCCTTGACCATCTCTGTTGCTCTTCTCTGAACTGCTTCTAGTTCCACTACATCCATTTGGAGATGGGGCGAACAGAACTGGACACGGTATTCAAGGTATTTCCTTCCTCAGGTCCTTCAGTCCAACAGACCTGTCCCAGCCTCCCACGGTTTTCAGTTCTGAACCAGTCTCTCCCATTTCTGAGCACGGCACTAGGAGGATGACAAGTTCTCTTTCTCAGCCAAAATGGGCAGCCACAACACAGGGCAAATGGGTTATTCAGCTGTGAGCAGGATCCTGCACAGTCTCTCTCTCCCCTCCTCTTTCTCCAAAATAATACTAATACTTTCTCCCTTTCCCCTAGCGTAGAGGTGCAAATTTCTCTGCAGCAATACAAGTCATAGGCCATGTGCCAGGAAAGCAGCTGTAAGTGGAAATACCTTCAACAGGATTCTCAGCAGGGGCGGCTCCAGACCCCAGCACCCCAAGCGCGTGCTTGGGGCGGCAAGCAGCGGGGGGGCGCTCTGCCGGTCGCTGCGAGGGCGGCAGGCAGGCTGCCTTCGGCGGCATGCCTCCGGAGGATCCATTGGTCCCGCGGCTTCGGCGGACCTCCCACAGGCTGCTGCCGAATATGCGGGACTGGGGACCTCCCGCAGGCAAGCCACCGAAGGCAGCATGCCTGCCGTGCTTGGGGTGGCAAAATGCCTAGATTCTCAGTGGCCAAGCAGCCAAGGGGATGCAATCAGCCCTAGACCTAAAATGCCAAATTCTTTAGCTAATTCAAAAATGTGCTGATGCAGAGCTCAGAATTTGGTATCATGCCCATCAGTGTGCAGTAGGGGTGACCGTTCTGTCTGGACACATTTAAAGAAGTCCTAGTCGCATATCCTATGATTCACCCTACATCTCAGCTCTTTTCCACCGGCTCTGGTCATGGCACTCCAGCCTTTCAGAAGATGGCTGTTTCCCTGCAAAGGTGAGGCTTGTATAGTATTTCCTATCTGGATGACTGGCTCATATGGGCCAGTTTTTCCAGAAGGGGAACTCCACGGTGAGTGGAAGATGCAGGCAGCCTTTGCACATTAATGTGCACAAATTAACTATTAAGAGGATTGTCTGATTTATGCAAGTCACAGTCCCACTCTCTAAGAATGAGGTACTGGTAAATCCCAATAACAGAAAGGTCTTGTGGGATAATGGGGGTAAAAAAATCAATAAAATCACAGAATTGTAAAAAAAAAATTGCGATTTCATCATAATTTTCAGGCACAGAGCTACATACAAACTTGAATAATTCACATATTTGGAGTCTGGAAAATGAGAATTTGGCTTGAATCTTGAAATCAAGTTCATGGGAATAATCCAGTGACCTTCCTCCAACTTTACAACGGCTGCCTGAGTAACCTCTAACATCACAATCTCACCACTGTCTGGAAATTAAACCAAACACTGCCTGAAGCATCGTGGACAAAGCGGGACAATAAAAGGGACAGTTTTCAGTTAGGAGTTGTTGTTTATGGCAGTGGAGGAGACATAGGGGTTTTGCCCTATTTATTTCACATCTTCATTAATGACCATGGGAAAGGGGTAAACTCTCCATTAAACGAACATGCAGAGCATATTCAACGGGGAGCTGGTGAAGCTGGGAACACCTCCCACCGGTGATATTCCTACACAAAGGACACAGCCTGAGGAAACAGGCTCTTGCTGAGCCATATTCTCATAGGTCTGCGAGAGACAACGGAGGGTGAGGGAATAGCTCTTAGTCGACCGACTTCTGCGGCGGAGCGAGACAAGCTTTGAAGCTTAGACTGAGCCCTTCTTGGGGTCTGAGGAACAGAATCCTCATACATCTCCTGAATGGTCCCTACCTCAGGGTATGGGGCAGGAGTATAGGCCAGGGACCTGCTTCCCCTTATGGGCCAATAGATACATGCAGCCCAGGGACCCACTGGCCACATCCTTATCCTCTTCCCATCACACTCCCTCAGGGCTTCTCATCACTAGGAAGCCTCACTCGGTTCACACACTATTTGTAGCAATCGAACTAGGTAAAATGCTGAGCATGGCAGTGGGCAGCACAGACAAGGCCAGCTTGTGTCCAGCAGCTTGTCAGTTGGTGGGGAGTGAACCTAGCTCTTAGTGGAGTGCAGCCACGGAACGATGACAGGATACTGAACAACCGGTTCTAGTCACACTGATCACAGCATCACATCAGCTAACTCGGTGCTTAAGACTCAAGCTGAAATACGATTCGATTTCCCAATGAAAACCGGCCCTTGTTCTAGGAATCGCAGCATCCCAGAGATTCAGCCTGGCTGAGCTCTTGGCAGCTACACGGTGGGGAAAGAAACAACCAGCAGATCCTGCAAGGCAGCCCTGCGGAGAGACTATGGGGGCCGCAGCGAGCAGTGATGGGGTAGAAAGTCCAGCGGGATTTTCAGTTCCGTGTCCAGGTTCCACTGGCACAAGCCTCAAGCACGTCCTTCAGCCTGGGATCACAGTCCCTCTTTGTCGCTCAGGAAGAGAGGCCTTGGGGAAATCAGTGCTTTCTTTGAAGATGAAATTGGCTGCAGTGATAATACTTTGCCCTCCCCAGCATCTTCCATCTAAGGGCATGTCTACACTTCAGCTGCTACAGGGACACAGCTACCACACTGCAGCTGGGCCACCGCGGCACCATAGGGTAGATGCTTCCTACGTCCCCTGGAAGGTTTGTTCCATGGAGATCAGGAGTCAGCAACATTTCAGCAGTGCTGCGCCGAGTCTTCATTTATTCACTCTAATTTAAGGTCTCGCATACCAGTAATACATTTTAATGTTTTTAGAAGGTCTCTTTCTAAAAGTCTATAATAAATAACTAAATTATTGTTGTATGTAAAGTAAATAAGGTTTTTAAAATGTTTAAGAAGCTTCATTTAAAATTAAATTAAAATGTAGAGCCCCCGCACTGGTGGCCAGGACCCGGGGTGTGAGTGCCACTGAAAATCAGCTCGCGTGCCAAAGCCATAGGTCACCTACCCCGATGTAGATGATCCATCTCGCTGAGGCTGTAGGTAGGTCAATGGGAGAACTCTTCCCCCCACCAGGGCCGGCTCCAGACCCCAGCGCGCCAAGCACGCGCTTGGGGCGGCATTTTGCCTGGAGGGCGGCAGGCGGCTCCAGCGGACCTCCCGCAGGCATGACTGTGGAGGGTCCGCTGGTCCGGCGGCTGCGGTGGAGCATCCGCAGACGTGCCTGCGGGAGGTCCACCAGAGCCGCGGGACCAGCGGACCCTCCGCAGGCACATCTGCAAGAGGTCCCCCGGAGCTGCGGGACCGGCGACCGGCAGAGCGCCCTGCACGGCGCGCCGCCCTGTTTGGGGCGGCTGAATTCCTAGAGCCGCCCCTGCCCCCCACCTAGCCCTGGCTACGCTGGGTGCTGGGTTGACCTGAGGACGGGGCTCAGGGCGTCTCGTTTTTCACAGCCCTGAGCAACACCCGGCTCTGCTGGGCTAGTTTTGATGTGCAGAGCAGGCCTGAGAGCGGGTCCCAAAGGGGCCTAAGATCCGGGCTCGGGGGCATTACCAGGGAGAGCCCCCCAGCCCCATGTGCCAGCCCCACCTCTGCGCTACACGCCAGGCCGGGCACAGCCCCAGGCAGCCCCCAGCGCCCCCGCCGCACCTGGCTCTTCCCTCAGGGCCTCGCAAGCGGCTTTCTTGACCTCCAGGGCGCCCTCGGGCCGGCCGGGGCGGAACACGGCCGTGTGCACCTCGACCCGCGGCGCGGCGCCCGGCCCCGGCGGCTGGAAGACCTCGAGGAGCAGCTCCTCCAGGCGGCGGCGGGCCTCCGCCTCCTCCTCGGGCTGGGGCTGCACGATCACCGCCACCAGGGCGGCGGGCGCGCCGCGGCTCTGCTCCCGCACGCCCCGCAGCACCTCCCGCAGCCGCTCGGCCCGGCCCCGCAGGGCCGGGGCGCGGCACAGGACGAAGATGAGCTGCCCGGCCGGGGGCGCGCTGGGCGGCGCGGAGCTGGGCGGCGCGGGGCTCAGGCTGCCGGAGCGCCCGGCCATGGGCAGCACCTGGTGGGCGAAGGAGCTGAGCGCGGCCTGGGCGCGGTCCGGCTCCCACGTCTCCCCGGCCAGCAGCAGCACCTGCGTCCGCTGCACCACGGCCTGGAACTCCCCGTCCGGGCTCGCCCCGGGCTCGGCGCCGCCCGCCAGCTCCTGCCGCTCCATGGCCGCCCGCCGCTGGGCTGGGCCCGCGGGGCCACGAGCTGCGCCCCGGCCATGTCACAATCCCACCCGGGAGCGGCGCGGCCCCCGCCTGCAGGCTGGCTCCGGGCGCGCTGCCTCCTGCCGTCCCTCCCGCGGGCGAGCCCGGGGCAGCCCGCTCCCGTCCGGCGGGGTCGGCTCCCAATAGCTCAGAGCTGCGGGCTCGCCGGGGTGATTGGTGCTTCCTGCCGGCGGCAGCCCCCGGGCCGCTCTGCCTCCTGCCCAGGGTAGAGTCTGCACCGCAGGCTGGACTGGGGCGCCCGAGAACCGGCGGATGCCCCGTCGGGAGGTGGGGACACGCAGGTGAGTGTGTAGGGATAGCTGAAGCTAGGTTTGTGTCTCCTGGCTGATGGATGTGTGTCATGGTCTCTAGATAATTGCAGACACACGCACCTCTCTGTGTTGAATTGTATTGGAAGAGCAGCAGCCCCCTTGGTTTTAAGATGCCCAAGACGTTTCTGGTGGCGTTCGGGCCAGTTACCCATTCAGAGGCTGTGGAGACTCCGAAGAAGGAATGTCTGGTGAAATCCGGCAGAGGACACCTGGCTGGTCCTCTTCATAAGTGAGATCCATGTCCATCAAAGGAGTTACCAGATACCAAGCATGCGGCCCTAGAAGCCTACACACCTCCAAGATATTTCCAGTTACTGCTCCAGGTCTCAGCCGGGCTTTCTCCATGGTTACTGGGACAATGGTGCCCTCTGCCAGCATTCTAGACTCATCACCATGCCTCAGGCCAGGACACAGCACACAACAGGCCTCGCTGATGGACAGCCTTCTTCTGGCGACCAACAGCAAACCTACCTCTCAGCCTGTTCTGCTAGACCCCACTGCAGACATTGATACTGAGGGGGCCACGCTCCCTAACACCAAAATCCTGACCACAGGGAGTCCCACGTGACTCAGTGCTCTCCCCCATCCTAGCCAAGATCCACATAAGAGACTGGGGAGATTGTGACACGTATGTGAATGACAGATTGTGATGCCTCTTCTCTGCTGATATAGTCTCCACCAATGCAGGCTATCCCAGTGCTGGGAAGAAAGCAGCTGACGGATAAAACACCATGGCCAGCTCCATCTGGGAAAGGCAGAGGTGGTGCTGATAGACAAGGGGAAACATTTTGAGGAAATTGGCAATGACTGGGGGCATCAGACCACAGATGGCAAAGGTGGTGCAAAACCTTGGGGTCTTGCTAGACTAAGGCCCCCTACTCCTGGATATGCAGATTGCCATAGCAGTGGGGAACACACAATCTTCGCCAGGCCGAGAGGCTTCATCCAGTCCTTTCACATGATGATTTAGCTCAGTGGTTCTCAACCAGAGGTCCAGGGGCTCCCTGGGGGGCCGTGGGCAGGTTTCAGGGGGTCCACCAAGCAGGGCTGGCGCTAGACTTGCTAGGGCCCAGGGCAGAAAGCCAAAGCCCCACTGCGCAGGACTGCAGCCCATGGCCCTGAGCCTCACCACCCAAGGTTGAAGCTGAAGCCTGGACAACTTAGCGTTGTGGTGGCCCCTGTGGCATGAGCCTTTGGGCAACCCCGCTTGCTATCCCTTAACGCTGGCCCTGGCTTTTATATGCAGAAAAACAGGTGTAGTGGTGCAGCTGGGCTGTGGAGTTTCTATGGGGGCCTCGGTAAGAACAAGGGAACCCTGATTTAGCTGCTCTTTTGTTGTGTGTTTGCACAGCCCCTAGCACAGTGGGGCCTGCTCCTTGCCTAGGACTCTTAGGCTCCATGGTAATACCAACAATATTGTAGCTCACCTACCCCTACAGCAAGGCTGCTGATAGCACTAGCAATAAAGGTTGAGGTGAACGCTTGGTTGGACTCCACTGACTCCCTGTTCATGTCAGAGCAGAGCTCAACTCCTGCTCCCAGTGAACTGGGTCAGAGATCACCTCAGTCTTCACAACCCCGGGGGCCGCTACGCTTCCCAAGGCCAGGCTTGGGGAACAGAGTATTCCCAGGGACAGGAGCTCATTACCCAAAGAGATCGGGCTGAGCCCAAGCTAAGCTGTAAAGCTGCAGTGCCTTTGTGGTAGTACCAGGTGGAGAGAGGAAAATCTCCCTTTTGTTTGGGGTTTGTGTCCACTTCAGTTTTGTGCAGCGCTGAGGCTCCACCTGTGACAGAAAACCACCAGGGTGGAAAGTTTTCCTTTTTAACACATTTAATAATCTTGTCACAGCCTCTTGCCCAGATGCTTCTCTGGGGAAGCTGTAGGGTCCGGAGCCGTAGGACAGGCGGCTTGGTGTTAAATCGCAGCGAGGGTAGGGAATGTAGAGGGGCTGCTCTAGTGAGAGCCCCTCGCTGATGGGGGGCAGAGGGACCTGTCCTACGTGGCTCCCTGGCAGCACCGACTGGCTAAGTGGCCAGTAGCTGGGCTCTCCAGGCCACCTCACGGGCTCCAAAGGCAGGTCACGGGCCCAGGGGAATATGGGGGGAAGAGGGTGTAGGAGGGCGGCTGGCTGTTCGAATGGAACTGTGATCCCGACCCGGGGAAGGGAGGGACCCCAGGGGAAGAGTCTGAGCCCTAGTCAAGGGGCCGTGCCGCTCCCGGGTGGGATTGTGACATGGCCGGGGCGCAGCTCACAGGCCCAGCCCAGCGGCGGGCGGCCATGGAGCGGCAGGAGCAGTCGGGGCGGGCGGCGCCAAGCCCGGGGCGAGCCCGGACGGGGAGTTCCAGGCGTGGTGCAGCGGATGCAGGTGCTGCTGCTGGCTGGGGAGACGTGGGAGCCGGACCGCGCCCAGGCCGTGCTCAGCTCCTTCGCCCACCAGGTGCTGCCCATGGCCGGGCGCTCCGGCAGCCTGAGCCGGCCGCCCAGCCCGCGCCGCCCAGCCCCGCGCCGCCCAGCACGCCCCCGGCCGGGCAGCTCATCTTCTTCCTGTTCGTCGGACCCATGAGAATATGGCTGAGCAAGAGCCTGTGTACCCAAGCTGTGTCCTTTGTGTAGGAATATCACCACTGGGACGTGGTCCTGCCTCACCAGTTCCCCATTTATTATGCTCTTCCCCTTTCCCCATGTCATTCATTAAGAAGTTAAACACCCAAGCCTCAGGCAGTACCATAAACCCCAACTCCTAACTGAAAACTGTCGCTTTTATCATCACTCTTTGTTCTGGTCTTTCAGGCAGTGTTTGGTTTGATTTCAAGATAGCGATGGGGAGTCTGAGATTGTGACAATAGAGGTCACTCAGCTAGTAAGGTTGGAGTGAGGTCATAGGAATACTGTCAACAGCCTGATTGCTAGACTAGGGGCAAGCCTTGATTTTCCAGACTTCAAATACATATATTAGTCACAATTATTATGTAGTCCTGTGCCCGAAATTCACAGTGAAACTGAAATGTCTCTTTGCAGCCTCCCTCATTTTATTGAGTTTTATTTCTAATTTTTCCACAAGACCTTTCATATTGGGGTTTCCCACTCTTGTGACCAACTGTCACTCTTACTGAGTGGGACTGTGACTGGAGTAAATCAGACATCCCAGATTTGGCTCTCTAGTTAATTTGCACACAGCTTAACGGGGCGTCACAACTGGTAGGAAAAGCATGTTGGCACCAGAGGAATTTAGCCTCTTTGTTGACAGCATAGCTGTGAAGCGGGGCCTTCTTCTGTCTAGTTGGCAGTGGCTTTCTAACCATACGTGCTGTGTTACATATGCTTGCCAGTTGATGGTGTATTTGTATTACAGCTGAGTGCTGAAACATCCACTGAATATATGTATAATCCCTTACAATGTAATGGGCTGTGTCCCAGCTCTAGGCCATGGAGGGGGGCTGTGCCCCAGGGTGAGGTGAGGCAAGGTGGTGTATTGTGACATAGCAAGAAAGTGTAATTTGTGAGTCCTTCAGTATTAGGCAAGCAGAGGGCAGGAGAGTTCATGCTAACAGGACATGGACAGTGAGGGGCAGGTGTCAGAGAAACCCCCTGCTGCTGCCACTGGTGAGCAGATCCTAAAGGATTTCCAGGTTCTGATAGAGAAGGTTGGGGGGAAGCCAGAGGTGCTGCTGGTTGGAGAGTCTCAGGAGGCAAAAGACACTCGGGCTCTGATGACGGCTTTTGTCCAAGAATTGTTCCCGGATGCTTGCAAACCAGGGATCAGTCCGGCAATAGCTGTGACCCAGACACAGCCAGGGGCCAAGCCTGGTGCTAGCAACAGTCGACCCCAACTCATCTTCTTCCTGTGCCGAGCTTCCTCCCTGCGGGGCAAGCAGGCCGAGATCCAGAAGATCTTGAAGGAAGTGAAGAAGTTTAGCCGCAGAGCCCCAGCTGCTCTGGTGGGAGTCATCGTGCAGCCCAAGAAGGAAGAGGAGACAGAGGCCCGGAAGCTGATGGAGAGCATGCTCCAGGGTGCCTTCCCTAGACAGCCACGTAAACGAGACAAGCGGGGTAGGAAGCAGGGCCAGGCGCTGGAGCTGGAGGAGGTGGAGGTGGAGGTGGAAGTCTTCATTCCAGGCCGGCCACGGGGGAAACTGGCCATCATGAAAGCCGCCTGCCGAGCTTCCGAGGCCCTGCAGCAGCGCACGTCTGCAGGTGTGAAGCAGGATGGTATGGACAGATGGGGGGGGGGAGGGAGGAGGGTAGCCAGGGAGCACGTGGGGGCAGTAGATGGAGGAGTGAAGTACATAGTCTAGAAGTCTAAATAATAAGATGGGTGAACTAAAGTGCTTCGTGATAAAGGAGGATATTGATATAATTGGCATCACAGAAACCTGGTGGACTGAGGACAATCACTGGGACACAATCATTCCGGGGTGCAAAATATATCTGAGGACAGAACAGGGAGGGGGAGTGGCACTTTATGTGAAAGAAAATGTAGAATCAAATGAAGTAAAAATCTTAAGTGAATCCGCATGTTCCATAGAATCTCTATGGATAGTAATTTCATGCTCTAATAAGAGAATAACATTAGGGATCTATTATCGACCACGTGACCAGGACAGTGATAGTGATGAAGAAATGCTAAGGGAAATTAGAAAGGCTATCAAAATTAAGAACTCAATAAAAGTGGGGGATTTCAATTATCCCCATATTCATAGAATCATAGAATATCTGGGTTGGAAGGGACCTCAGGAGGTCATCTAGTCCAACCCTTTGCTCAAAGCAGGACCAATTCCCAACTAAATCATCTGGAAACATGTCACCTCAGGACGAAATGCAGAGACAAAATTTCTCGATATTTTAAATGACTGCTTCTTGAAGCAGCTGGTACGGGAACCCACAAGGGGAGAGGCAACTCTCTATTTAGTCCTGAGTGGAGTGCAGGAGCTGGTCCAAGAGGTAACTATAACAGGACCTCTTGGAAATAGTGACCATAATATAACAATATTTAACATCCCTGTGGTGGGAAGAACATCTGAACAGCCCAGCACTGTGGCATATAATTTCAAAAAGGGGAACTATGCAGAAATGAGGGGGTTAGTTAAACAGAAATTAAAAGGTACATTGGCTAAAGTGAAATCCCTGCAAGCTGCATGGATGCTTTTTAAAGACCATAATAGAGGCCCAACTTAAATGTATATCCCAAATTAAGAAACACAGTAAAAGAACTAAAAAAGTCACCATGGCTTAACAACCATGTAAAAGAAGCAGTGAGAGAGAAAAAGGCATCTTTTAAAAAGTGGAAGTCCAATCCTAGTGAGGTAAATAGAATGGAGCATAAACACGGCCAAATTAAGTGTAAAAATATAATAAGAAAAGCCAAAGAGGAGTTTGAAGAACGACTAACCAAAATTCCAAAGGTAAACGCAAAATGTTTTTTAAGTACATCAGAAGCAGGAAGCCTGCTAAACAACCAGTGGGGCCCCTGGATGATCGAGATACAAAAGAAGCGCTTAAAAACAATAAAGTCATTGTGGAGAAACTAAATGGATTCTTTGCTTCAGTCGATTCCCAAACCTGAGCTGGCTTTTGTAGGTGACAAATCTGAGGAACTGTCACAGATTGAAGTGTCACTAGAGGAGGTTTTGGAATTAATTGATAAACTCAACATTAACAAGTCACCGGGACCAGATGGCATTCACCCAAGAGTTCTGAAAGAACTCAAATGTGAAGTTGCGGAATTAACTGTGGTTTGTAACCTGTCCTTTAAATTGGCTTCTGTACCCAATGACTGGAAGTTAGCTAATGTAACACCAATATTTAAAAAGGGCTCTAGAGGTGACCCCGGCAATTACAGACCGGTAAGTCTAACGTCGGTATCGGGCAAATTAGTTGAAACAATAGTAAAGAATAAAATTGTCAGACACATAGAAGAACATAAATTGTTGGGCAAAAGTCAACATGGGTTCTGTAAAGGGAAATCGTGTCTTACTAATCTATTAGAGATCTTTGAAGGGGTCAACAAACATGTGAACAAGAAGGATCCAGTGGACATAGTGTACTTAGATTTCCAGAAAGCCTTTGACAAGGTCCCTCACCAAAGGCTCTTACGTAAAATAAGTTGTCATGGGATAAAAGGGAAGGTCCTTTCATGGATTGAGAACTGATTAAAAGATAGGGAACAAAGGGGTAGGAATAAATGGTAAATTCTCAGAATGGAGAGGGGTAACTAGTGGTGTTCCCCAAGGGTCAGTCCTAGGACCAATCCTATTCAACTTATTCATAAATGATCTGGAGAAAGGGGTAAACAGTGAGGTGGCAAAGTTTGCAGATGATACTAAACTGCTCAAGATAGTTAAGAACAAAGCAGACTGTGAAGAACTTCAAAAAGATCTCACTAAACTAAGTGACTGGGCAACAAAATGGCAAATGAAATTTAATGTGGATAATGCACATTGGAAAAAATAACCCCAACTGTACATACAATATGATGGGGGGCTAATTTAGCTACAACTACTCAGGACAAAGATCTTGGAGTCATTGTGGATAGTTCTCTGAGGATGTCCACGCAGTGTGCAGCAGCAGTCAAAAAAGCAAACAGGGTGTTAGGAACCATTAAAAAGGGGATAGAGAATAAGACAGAGAATATCTTATTGCCCTTATATAAATCCATGGTACGCCCACATCTTGAATACTGCATACAGATGTGGTTGCCTCATCTCAAAAAAGATATACTGGCACTAGAAAAGGTTCAGAGAAGGGCAACTAAAATGATTAGGGGTTTGGAGAGGGTCCCAAATGAGGAGAGATTAAAGAGTCTAGGACTTTTCAGCTTGGAAAAGAGGAGACTAAGGGGGGATATGATAGAGGTCTATAAAATCATGAGTGATGTGGAGAAAGTAGATAAGGAAAAGTTATTATTTATTCCCATATGCAGCAGGGTGCTGGTGCAAAGGCACCTAATTAGCCCCTGCTCAGCCAGCCCCAATCAGGGGGAATAGATTGGGGCTGGGGAGAAGCCTGGTGCCTGGCCTGTAGAACTGGCTGCACCTGCGGGCCTGAGGCTTCAAGGGCTATAAAGGCTGGCTGGCAGCCAGACAAAGGAGGGATGGCCAGGGGAAGGTCAGTCTTCAGGCTGAGGGCAGACTCTGTGCAGGAGAGGCGATTGTAAGGCCTGCAAGCTCTGTATATAGTATATCACTGGTAGTGGGAGAATGGGGTGTAAATAAAGCCACGGGAGCTGAAGAACTAGAAGCCTCTCTGCGCTTTGGTGGGGTGACAGAGCGCCCCAGGAAGAGGGGCGGGCAGAGGACCTTGTTACACCATAATACAAGAAGTAGGGGCCTCCAAATGAAATTAATGGGGAACAGATTTAAAACAAATAAAAGGAAGTTCTTCTTCACGCAGCACACAGTCAACTTGTGGAACTTCTTGCCTGAGGAGGTTGTGAAGGGTAGGACTATAACAGGGTTTAAAAGAGAACTGGATAAATTCATGGAGGTTAAGTCCATTAATGGCTGTTAGCCAGGATGGGTAAGGAATGGTGTCCCTAGCCTCTGTTTGTCAGAGGGTGGAGATGGATGGCAGGAGAGAGATCACTTGATCATTACCTGTTAGGTTCACTCCCTCTGGGGCACCTGGCATTGGCCACTGTTGGTAGACAGGATCCTGGGCTGGATGGACCTTTGGTCTGACCCAGTACAGCCATTCTTATTTTCTTACAGTACGCAAGTGGGGAGACATTGGATGGCAGGATGAGGAAGCCGGGCATTCGGGGTTTCAGGTCACGGCCATTTTATTGGTGGTGGTGGTTGTTATTTTTGAACAGACTGAAGATGGGGGAGAGCTCTATGTGAATCATAAATATGAGCTCTTGATAGCTCTTCTATAGCTGATTAATGTGTGGGGTAGGTGTTCCCAGCACACCACTGTGGGCTGCTTGGGTCAGGATCTGTAAAGCGCCCAGCACATTTTCAGGTTCCATGTAAATAATAATGACCCTGCCACACCACCTAGGCACTAGGCCACTTTGGGAGCTGTGTGCCCCCTCAGAGAAAAATGATTCAAGGGACGGACGCCCACTCTCCCTTCGGAGAACAGTCTGGATTCTGCAATGATTAGACCAGAACAGTGGGTCTGGCAAAGAACCTTCTGCTTCAGAAGACATCTTGCTGCTACTTTGGTATTTATAATGCAACAGGAGGCTGGGGCCTTGTGACGTTCCCTGGTGTTATCCGGACCGGTGATCTGCTAGGTCACTCCAATCCTTGACTCTGGGAGCCAGCCTGACCCTGCTCTGCTGTGAGACCCCCACTCCTGGGCTGTTCACACACAGCCTCTAGCGTGTAAGCTGCTCCCAGCTACGTGAGTGAGCACTTTTGGCCAGCTGCTGCTTGGACTGTGCAACTGAATGACACTAGTCAATATCTCTGGTCCCAGACACAACCCTAGGAACCTCTGTCTTGCAGTGTCCAGTTATGCCCGCTGGATGCTGCAAGCTTATATGAGTTTGTCAATTTAACAAAGAAATTGATATGTACCAGGCTTCTTATCCCAAGGGGAGTCTCTGACATGCTTCAAACCAAATCCACTGCTTCAGGTAGAATAAACAAACAGATTTATTAACTACAAAGATAGATTTTAAGTGATTATAAGTGAAAGCACAATAAGTCAGATTTGGTCAAATGAAATAAAAGCAAAATGCATTCTATGCTGATTTTAACACTTTCAGTGCCCTTACAAACTTGATGCTTCTCACCACAGACTGGCTGGTTTCCCTTCAGCCAGGCTCACCCCTTTGATCAGCACTTCAGTAATAATTGGAGATATACCAATCTCCTAGAGCTGGAAGGGACTTTGAAAGGTCATTGAGTCCAGCCCCCTGCCTTCACTAGCAGGACCATTTTTTGCCCTAGATCCCTAAGTGGCCCCCTCAAGGATTGAACTCACAACCCTGGGTTTAGCAGACCAAGGCTCAAACCACTGAGCTATCCCTCCCCCTTAGGCCAGTGTCCTTTGTTCCTGTGAGGCTGGGCTGGGTTTGTCCCATACATGCCTTGATGAGGTGTGAACTGCCCCTCTGCTCTTAGAAAGCTTTTGCCTGGGCTTTCTTTAAGCCATGAGGACACATTTTCAGCCTCATAACTATATACATGAAATTATAACCTATAACATTACTATAACATCACTGTAACAACAATGCTCAGTGCATCATGAGCCTTCCGAAGACACTCAACATGACAAACTTTGCACTGGATACCACACAATCATTTTATAAGGATGAACATGGGTATTTCCACAAGGTAGAGAACGTCACAGGCCTGTCATGGTGCTCTAAAGTCAGTTACCATTGCTCTGGATGTACAGTGGAATCCCAGAGTTACAAAGACCTCAGGAGTGGAGGTTGTGCAGAACTCTGAAATGTTCCTAACTCTGAACAAAACATTCTGGTTCTTTCAAAAGTTTACAATTAAACACTGATGTAACACAGCTTTGAAACTTTACTGTGCAGAAGAAAAATGCTGCTGTCTCTTTATTTTTTTAGTAGTTTACGTTTACCATGGTCCTGTACTGTATTCACCCTTTTTTTTTTTTGGTCCCTGCTGCTGCCTGATTGTACTTCTGGTTCATAACTCTGAGGTTCTCCTATATCTGTTGAAGCAGCCTTCATAGCTTCTTTGTCTGCCCCATCCCCCATTGCTCCATGTGCTGTAAGCCCCTGGAACAGGTCATACAGTCCCCCATCTCACAGGCCCGCTGCTCTGTTAATGTAGGATTTGCTGCTGGGTGAGGGGCTGTTGGCAATCTGCTGTTTGGTGCCTGCTGGGTTGGAGCATGAGGAGGAGCTGTTTGGGGTTTGAGCGAGGGATGGAGAACATAAGAACAGCCATACGGGGTCAGCCCAATAGTCCATCTGGCCCAGTGTCCTGTCTTCTGACAGTGGCCAGTGCCAGATGCTTCTGAGGGAATGAACAGAACATGGCAATTTCAAGTGATCATCCCCTGTTGTCTACGTCCAGCTTTTGGCAATTGGAGGTTTAGGAATGCCTGGAGCATGGGGTTGCATGCTTGGTTAATAACCATTAATGGACCTATCCTTCATTAACGTATCTAATTCTTTTCTGAACCCAGTTATACTTTTGGCCTTCACAACATCCCTTGGCAGTGAGTTCCACAGGTTGACTGTGCATTGTCTGTCGAAGTACTTCCTTTTGTTTGTTTTAAACCTGCTGCCTATTAATTTCATCAGGTGACCCAGAGTTCTTTTGTTATGCGAAGGGGTAAATAACACGTCCTTGTTACGCTCTCTACACCAGTCATGATTTTATAGGCCTAACACCCCTTAGTTGTCTCTTTTCTAAATTGAACAGTCCCACTCTTCTTAATCTCTCCTCATATGGAAGCTGTTCCATACCCTGATCATTTTTGTTGCCCTTCTCTGTACCTTTCCCAATTCTGATATATCCTTTTTGAGACGGGACGACCAGAACTGCATGCAGTATTCAAGGAGTGGGCATACCATGGATTTATATAATGGAGTTATATTTTCCATTGTATTATCTATCCCTTTCCTGATGGGACCTAATAACCTGTTAGCTTTTTTTTTCACTTCAGCTACACACTGAGCAGATATTTTCAGAGAACTATCCACAATCTCTCCAACATCTCTTTCTTGACCCCATCATTTTATAGATCTAGTTGGGATTATTTTTGTCAATGTGCGTTACTTTATACTTATCAACACTGAATTACATCTGCCATTTTCTTGCCCAGTCACCCAGTTTAGTGAGATTCCTTTGTAACTCTTCGCAGTCAGCTTTGGACTTAACTATTGAGTAGTTTAGTGTTGTCCTCAAATTTGGCATCTCTATATTCACCCCCTGTCATGAATATTGACGGGGAGGTAGCAACCTTTATGTATGCAGTGGTATAAAATCCCTCCTTGGCAGCTGTACTGGATTGCCTTATCTGTAAGGGGTTAAGCAGTTCAAATAACCTAATTGGCACCTGACCAGAAGGACCAATGAGGAAAGAAGATACTTTCAAATTTGGGGGTGGGGGGAGAGAATTTGTTTTTTTGTTCTGTGTGTTGTTCCCTCTCTGGACGGAGGGAGAAGCCAAGCAGGTACAGTATCTCCTGCAAATATACCTGGAATAATCCATCTGAAATCACAGAAACTGTGAGTAGAGCAAGGAAATGCATTAGGTTATCTTTTATTTTGCCTTGTGAATTTTTGTATGCTACAGAGGTAGTTTTATTCCTGTTTTTGTAACTGTGAAGCTGAGCCGAGAGGGGAGTCCTCTGTGTTTAAAATCTTTTTATTACCCTGTAAAGTTACCTTCCATCCTGATTTTACAGGTGTAATTCTTTTATTTTTTTTCTTTATAAATAAAGTTCTTCTTTTAAGAATGGGATTGATTTCAGTGTCCCGAAGACAAAGGGTCTGGTCTGTGCTCACATTGCTAAGGCAACTGGTTGGTATATTATTCCCAAGCCTCCCCAGGAAAGGGGGTGAAGGGGCTTGGGGGGATATTTGGGGGGATAGGGATTCCAAGAGACCCTTCCCTGAATTTTTGTGTAAATTTCTTGGTGGTGGCAGCAATACCGTCCAAGGACAAGGAAAGGAATTTGTACCTTGGGGAAGTTTTAACCGAAGCTGGTAGAATATAAGCTTAGGTGAGTCTTTCATGCGGGTCCCACATCTGTACCGCAGAGTTCAGAGTGGAGGGGAACCCTGACACCCCCTTTACTGGATCATTTATGAATATGTTGAATAGCACAGTCCCAGTACAGATCCTTAGCGGACCCCACTATTTACCTCTCTTCACTATGAAAATGGACCATTTATTCCTACCCTTTGTTTCCTGTCTTTTAACCAGTTACTGATCCATGAGAGGACCTTCCCTCTTATCCCATGACAGCTTACTTTGCTTGAGAGCCTTTGGTGAGTGACCTTGTCAAAGGCTTTCTGAAAGTCCAATACACTTTATCCCCTGGATCCCCCTTGACCATGTTTTTGACACCCAATTTGCCTGGTACCAATGTTAGGTTTACTGGCTTGTAATTGTCAGAATTGCTCTGGAGCATTTTTTAAAAATTGGCATTCCATTAGCTACCCTCCAGCCATCTGATACAGAGGCTGATTTAGGCAAAAGATTACATAACGCAGTTAGTAGTTCTGCAATGTCAAATCTGAGTTCCTTCAGAACTCTTGGGTGATACCATCTGGCCCTGGTGACTTACTACTTTTTAATGTATCAATTTGTTCCCAAACCTCCTCTATTCATACCTCACTCTGGGCCAGTTCCTCAGATCTGTCACTTAAAAATAATGGCTCACATGTGAGGATCCCCTCCATATCCCGTGCAGTGAAGACTGATGCAAAAAATTCATTTAGCTTCTCCACAATGGCTTGTCTGTTTCTGACATACTTATTGTTTTTTTGCGGTTAGTGTTTGTGTATTTAGCTAGTTGCTCTTAGATTCTCTCTTGCCCTGCCTTATTATACTGTTACACTTGACTTGCCAGTGTTTATGCTCCTTTCTATTTTCCTCACTAGGATTTGACTTCCAGTTTTTAAAGGATGCATGTCTTTTTGTCTCTGAGTGCCTCTTTTACTCTGCTGTTTAGCCATGGTGGCGTTTTTTGGTCCTCTTACTGCTTTTTCTGATTTGGGGTATACATTTAGTTTGAACCTCTATTATGCTACTTTTAAATAATCTCCGTGCAGTTTGCAGACTTTTCACCCTTGTGACTGTATCTTTTAATTTCCATTTAACTGGCTTCCTCATTTTTGTGTAGTTCCCCTTTTTGAAGTTAAACGCTGCTGTGGTGGGTTTCTTTGGCATTTCCCCCCCTACAAGGATGTTAAATTTAATTACATTATAGTCACTATTACTGAGCGGTTCAGCTATATTCATCTCTTGGACCAGATACCATGTGCCTCTTAGGACTAAATGAAGAATTGTCCCGCACATTGTGGGGTCCAGAACTAGCTGCTCCAAGAAATGATATCTAGAAACTTTATCTCTGCATCCATTCCTAAGATGACATATGCCCAGTCAGTATGGGGATAGTTGAAATCCCCCATTATTATTGAGTTTTCTGCCTTGGAGGGACATTCAGGGACCGGCGGGTGGCTCAAAAGGGGCAGAGGGATTGTTCCAGGGTGTTCTCTCTTCTTACGAAGGAGAATTGCCCACCAGTTTGTGTCTATCTGTGGGATAGACTCATGGGGTCTGACATAGCAGTTCTCAGTTACACTAAGAACAGCGCGGAGGAGCAAGTGCTAATTGCTGAACAGCCCCTTCTGGAGTGGTCATGTTAAGGGGGAGGGATAGCTCAGTGGTTTGAGCATTGGCCTGCTAAACCCAGGGTTGAGAGTTCAATCCTTGAGGGGGCCACTTAGGGATCTGGGGCAAAAATTGGTCCTGCTAGTGAAGGCAGGGGGCTGGACTCAATGACCTTTCAAGGTCCCTTCCAGTTCTAGGAGATTGGTATACCTCCAATTATTACCTAACTTGTATGGTTCTAAGTACTCCTGACATGGCAGTGTTTGCTAAGGACATGCATGTGTTGAAGGCTCTGTCCTCTTTCTGTGCAGGAGGCTGTCCCGGCTCAGGTGGGAAGAGCTTTCATTTTAAGCAGGTGGGGGATTGGTAGCCATATAGATGGTGCAATGCAGGACCTGGGACATTTGGGGGTGACACATCTGGAGGCAGCCATGCCCCTTTTGTGTCTTTCAGGAAGGATAAAGAGATCAATGACGTTGCTCAAGAGGACGGTTTGAAAGCTCTGCTCACGCCAAGGGAGTGACAGCATCACCTCAGTTTGAGTCAAGGACAAAAAAGCTGGGGAGGGAACTGGCTTGATTCTTGTGGAAACTGGAAACGGCCTTGGGAAAGATCCCCAAGACTGCACGCTACTTAGACTGGATAGAAAATTTAGCAGGACGCGAGGGCAGCAGACTCTTCCGTCGGTCTCGGGGATGTAAAGGACTCCAAGAAGGCCACCTTCCAAACTGCAGCGTAAAGGTGGGACAGCTGTTAGCAGGATTTCAGATGGAGTAAGGTGAAAGCTAGTGAAGCACCATGTGAAGTTTCGAGGGAGAAACAGGAGATCCAACCACAGGCCTGAGAAAGGACCGAGAGACTGGGGGGGAACTCCTGGGTGATCCCATTTACAGATCCCTTGAGAGACCCTAACGTGGCCACTTGCACCCTGAAAGAACCTGGGGATAAGCATTTTTCACACCCAGATTGAGGAAGGCAGGAACTGAAGAGCCCCCCCAGCCTTATTTTCCTCTCCCTGAGCCATGATGTAAAGAATCCCTGCTGTAACAGGCATCGTGGTGTTTGCTCTCCAAGAGACCAAGGGTGTGGTGACAACCCTGCCCGAGGAGCAGTTCGAGGGGTGGGCTCACTGACTGAGCTTGGATGGTGTGACGTTATTGATATAATCTGGGACCATATAGAACATGGTCACAAGCAAGGTCCTGTAGTGGCACCAAATCTTATGTAAAGGGGGTCATATAAGGTGTCTAAGACAAGGTTATGATTGGCTGGTTATGATTATACTGTCTATATGCATGTGTCATTTTTGTGGTTGAAGTTATGAATATTGGCTATACTGTCTGTATTTCAAACTTATGCTGTGCTTCTGGGAGACATCCCAGACAAGTTGGTATTAGCTCTGCCTAGCCTGCTTGATGGCCCATTAAGGACCATCAGCTACACAACTGACCCATTGGGAGAAGGTAGATACGCCTTGTAACTCAGCAAAGTATGCAGGGACGTGCCCATGTGACTCCAGACTCCATTTTGCTGTAATTTTCCACAGTAAGAACAAAGAGGTTCTTACACCTGGAAAAGACTATAAAAGGCTGATGCCTCATCTCCATCTTGTCTTCAGTCCTGCTTCTTACCTCTGGAGGGACTTTGCTACAAATGGAAGTGCTACACAAAGGACTGAATGACTCATCCCAGCTGTGGATGTTTTCCAGAAAGTTGATTTGAACCTACAGTTTACTCCATCACTGCTACAAGCCTGAACCAAGAACTTTGCCATTACTGTATGTAATTGATTCCATTTAACCAATTCTAGTTCTCATCTCTATCTTTTTCCTTTTATGAATAAACCTTTAGATTTTAGATTCTAAAGGATTGGCAACAGCATGATTTGTGGGTAAGATCTGATGTGTATATTAACCTGGGTCTGGGGGCTTGATTCTTTGGGATTGAGAGAACCTTTTTTTTTTTTTTTGCATTGGGGTGTTGGTTTTCATAACCATTTGTCCTCATAACGAGTGGCGCTGGTGGTGATGCTGGGAGACTGGAGTGTCTAAGGGAATTGCTTATGTGACTTGTGGTTAGCCAGTGGGGTGAGACCAAAGTCCTCTTTGTCTGGCTGGTTTGGTTTGCCTTAGAGGTGGAAAAACCCCAGCCTTGGGCTGTGACTGCCCTGTTTAAGCAATTGGTCCTGAATTGGCACTCTCAGTTGGGTCCCGCCAGAACCGCATCGTCACAGATGGGAGATGGTGTGTTGCGCTCAGAAGGCCTGGAAACACAAGCAACCTGATTGGACATGCCAGAGCAAACTGGAGCTGGTTTGTAGCAGGACCTTCTGAGGCTGCTTCCGGCCTGCAGGGCCGCCTTCGCTCTGCCCTCCCTTTTTTCGAACTTGTCTGTGGTGAGGTATCGGAGGGGCATTGAAGACACATGGGGAAGGTTCCCTTGGACTTGTGCGCCCAGGCCTGGTGGGTTGAGGGTAACAGCTGCAGATTTTACACACTGGCTTTGAGTTTGTGAGGAGGTCAGCGTGCTGGATGGAGCCCACGCTGGCTGAGTGACTCCTCCCCAATGACCTGCTTAGCTAGCCTGCCTTTGGATTGTGGGATGAAAAAGGTTCCTTCCGCCCACAAAGTGCATTCTACCCACACAAAGGATGTTGTGGCTTTGAGGTTTGCGCCAGTTGAGATCCAGCACTACAGCTGGATTGTCTGATCTTACCAGGATGTGTTGACCTTGAATTTGAGGGGACCTTTGGCTTGATGGCTTCAGAGAGGCTGTCCACAGACAATCACATTGCTTGAGCTGTAGCTTGTGCATAGGAATCCCCAGTGATTCCTTAGTGATATTAAGCCATCAGGGGATAACTCTTCAGCATGTGCTTTCTGCCTTATGCATTTGGATGCCTGGAGGAGGGGACAGCTCCACTTCTGGGTGGTTGGGAGAGCCTCAAGTTTCTAACAGGAACCGCTGCAGGGAAACAGCCACTGCCACCATCACCGTCGCCTTCCGAAGGCTGGAGAGCCATAACCAGGTGGGGTAAAAAAGGATGGAGCTGTAGGGTGAATCGTAGGATGGCAGGGATATGTAAACAGGCCTCCTTTAAATCTGTCCAGGATGAAAGGTCACCCAGACTGCTCGCTGCTAGACATGATACCAGATTCTGAGCTCTGCATCAGCACATGTCCAATACACTGATCTAGCTAAAGAAGTTGGCATTTTAGGTCTCATGCTGAATGCACCGCGCTGGCTACATGGCCCCAGAGAATTCTCTTGAATATGTGCCTGTATGCAGCTGCTGCTCTGGCACATGGCCTCTGGCCTTTACTGCAGCTGAGAAGCTGCTTCTCAACATTGGGAGAAAGGGAAGAAAATATTAGTTTGGGAGAAGGAGGAGGAGCAAGAGTCCGTGAGACAACTGAATAACCCATTTGCCCTGTGTCATGGCTGCCCACTTTTGCTGAAAAAGGAAACTCTTGGTCCTCTGAGTGTCCTGCTTAGAATTGGGACAGCCTGGTTCAGAAGTGGAAAATGTGGGAGACAGGGACGTTTCTGTCAGACTGATGGGCCTGAGGAAGGAAATGAATGAGGAATCTCTCTCTGTGTGGCTTGTGCTTTCAGGGAGATTAGCAGATGGAGCAGGGAAGGTCAGGGGCTGGACCTGAAAAGTTTTTGAGAAAAACTCTTGTTGTTAATCTGAGGTAACATTTCAAAAGTATCCGTGACTTAGGAGCCCAAGTCCCATTTTTCAACAATGATTTAGGTGCTAGGAGCCTAATGCTCATAGGACAACGTTCACTGCAGTACAGGCAGCCACCTCCTGCCCTCCTACTGCAGAGGCAGGAAGGAAACTGGCTGGAGGCAGGAAGGGATGGAGCTGATAGTACCAATGAAGGCTGCTCTCTTCATAAGCTGCCTGACTGCAGCAAGGAGGAGGAGCTGCCCCATGAGCCCTGAGCCACGGAAACGTTGCTGGCTTGAACGTTTTGTGGCTGACTGACATGAGCAAACTGCCTGGCGTTCTACAGTGTCCTCTTTGCGTTCACATGATTTATAAAGGGTTCACTCCTTGGGGCAGGCCTGTCGTTCTGTTCTGGGTTTGGCAGCTCCCAGCCCAGTGGGACCTGGGTCTTTAATTCTAGCCCCTAGGTGTTGTCGCAGTACAAATAACTAATAATGCCAAGCCTCGTAGAGTGGGGAGCATTTCTGCTGTCTTGTGTTTGACACTGTAAGTGTTCATAGCAAGATGCACTGACCAGTTGATAAATTGGATGTAACTTCGAATCCCAGTGGAGCCGTAGAACAAAAGGCCCCGTGTGTGCAGGAGGTTGGGGTTTGGGATGAGGGCTAGTCACTTATCACAATAGTATCTGAGAACTTTCCAGTTGCACATTAAAGCACATGACATGCATCTATCACGTGTCCATTCTCTCACCCCCTGACAGGGAGAAGGGTGTGCGGTGGTGGGCTTTAGTTTGGAGTTTTGTCTTACTAAATATCTACCCGTGTGGCTAGACGTTGACGTTAGAGAAGGCAAAGCCAAAGACATTCTTCTTGTACTGTGGGTGGAAGGTGGGGAGAGCTGGGACGGTCCTTAGTTCCTGGAGAAGTTAATTCACCGCTTTGGACCAGCCCCTGAGGAAGCTCCATCTCCCGCTCGGGCGAGCTTTATCTTATTGTAGAGAGCTCCATTGGGCCAGAGGAGTACTGTGGTCCACCGAGGCTCCCTCTGTGTAGGACCAAGGCTCTATTGAAGGGTTGGAGGGGAAGCAATAGGAGGAAGTGGAGAGGCTTCTGTCAGCCCTGCTGATCAAGGGAGTGTGTCTGTCAATTGTGAAGTGGGGTCATAACTTAGAGGCCATGTCAGAGCGTTGGCTGCTAATGGATTCCTGGGGAGTAGCTGTGCTGAGTGTTTCTTCCAACTACGCCTGGCAAGGTGAGGGTGACCATTTCTTCTGGATGAAGGGAACTTGCTACTTGCATCTGCACCTTTGTGTCCTCTGCACTAGGCTGCTGTAACATGGTCTTCTTGGGGCTGCCTCCTAAGGAAACTTGGAAAGTGAAACTGGTGCTGAATTTGGCTGCTTGAATTTTTAGTGGAGCTTCATATCAGGAGTCCTGGGTCTACACTGGGTGTTTTATTCTTTACTTGTGGAGTTTGGGGAGTTGGTTTTAAACTATAACACTCTAGGGCAGTAGTTCTCAAACTTGTGTACTGGTGACCCCTTTCACACAGCAAGCCTCTGAGTGCGACCTCCCTTATAAATTTAAAAACACTTTTTTATATATTTAACACTATTATAAATGCTGGAGGCAAAGTGGGGTTTGGGGTGGAGGCTGACAGCTCGTGACCCCCTATGTAATAACCTTGTGACCCCCTCAGGGGTCCTGAGCCCCAGTTGAGAACCCCTGCTCTAGGGCCTGGCTCCACAAAGGACTTAAGCACCTAGAAAGTCACAGGAATACATAGAGATCCACAGAGTCTGAATTAGGCACCTAGCCTCCCTATGCAATGAGTTGGGAGGGTTAGGCACCTAAGACTGGGATCCCCAAAAGCTGGCACACTGTGCAGGGACCTGCATAAGCTAGCTAGTGGGAGATACCGAGGAGAGGGTGTGTTCTAAGCCCTCTCAGGGAGCACCTGCAGTCCAGGCTGTAGGGAACTACCTGTCCTGCTTGTGATCCATCACTGGGAACCCTGTTCTGGAGTCGGGCGACTCAAGGACACAAAGAATCCTGTGGCATTAATTATTTTGCAGCTTTTTGGGTGAATGAAATACCCACATGGGTGAATACTCTTGAGTGGTATTTCAACACAAAAGCATGCTCTGCAACGTCATCTATAAGGTATAAAGTGCCACTCTTTCTTTTTACAGATCCAGACTAACACGGCTATCCCTCTGATACTCAAGGACACAAGTTGTTTCATGTGAGAATTAATTAGTCACCTGCCTGACTCCACACACAATGTCCAGAGAAGGAGGAAGCAGTGGGGGTCCAACCCTTACTACCTTTAGCCCAGTGGTAAGAGCACTCACCTGGGACATGGGAGACCTGGGTTCAGTTCCCCCTGTGCTTGAAGTAGAGAAAAGATTTGAACAAGTGTCTCCCACCTCTCAGGAGATGTGCTAACCACTGGGCTTTGAGATATTCTGATGTGGGGCTCCCTGAATCTCTCTTGTTGAAGCCTCTTCCTCTGGCCAGCTTTTGAGTGGGACATGATCCAATAAGTGGTCTCTGAGTACACCTGCTGGATTGAGTGAGGTGCTCATACGCCTGTCTTCTGCCAGGTTGGGGGTTGCTGTGGGGAATCAGGTGGGAGATAGGTACCGGTCCTGGACACCCAGAGGGAGGCAGAAGTGTTCATGCCCAGAGCCAGGAATTTAGGTTCCTAGAGAACTAGTACAGCAGAAATGTAGGCACTGAGTGATTGTAGACACCTATGGGGTTAGGCAGCAACCGAGCGGGGGTTTTGTGGATTGCCATGGCATCTAAAACTGGAACGTAGGCTCCTAAATATATAACCTTTTTACAATTTTTCATAACATTTTCTTTGCCAGAAGACGCTGTTTGGGTTTCACGAGCCACCCTCTTCAAAGTCCTGGGGGCGCTCTGTGTGGCGTGCGCTGGTGTTATTGGAAGCCAGTACATAAACATTCGCACCTGAGACTGGGTCCCATTGGGCCGGCTTCCTGCCCACAGGTGGGTGTCCTTTGACTCTACTCTGCTAGTTACATTTAGCCATTAGCAAACGAATCTGTCCACAGCGATGTCCCATTAGCAAACCCACTTGTCTAACATAGTCTGTCTGCCAGACGGAAGCTGGTTAAGTGACTCACGCTGTATTCTAAGTAAAATATGCTTAGCAGTTCATTAGACTTTGGCATCCATAACTAATTACATTTGTTGCATTGCTTGTAAGGCAGTGACTCTTACATGGCAATATGCTAATGTCCCAGGGACACCCAATGCAGGGCCTGTTCCTGGCGATAATAGTTTATATGGTCTCTGGCCAGTGCCTTTTATCTGTGGATCTCCAAGCCCTTCAGGAGGTGCTGTAAATAAATCTGTGTTCCAGTCAGATAGAGAATGTCCCTTCTTCCTGTTCTAAGTACCATGGGCCTGATTTTTCTGCCCTGGTTCAAGCCCCTTTGCACCGCCCAGGTGGCACAGAGGAGTTGAATCTGGCTCTGAGGATTCCCCCAGCATAGCACAGCCAACCCAGACACCAAATACTCCCCACCCTGCCCTGGTGTAGGGGTGGTGCCCAGGGTGGAGCATGTCCATGCTACACTGATACACAGCTGGCTCAAGGCATATAGGGACCCTATATTGCTATAGTGCCTAGAGGCCAACCAGGTCAGGACCTTGACGTGCTGGGTGCTGTGTAAACCTAGTAAATGACAGCCCCTGTCCCAAAGAGCTTGCATTGCATGTGGCCAGCTGGTCTATAATAGAGTAGCACCTAAGCTGCTCTGGCTCATGCTGATAGGCTGGGGCAGGTATCATGGGATTCACGGAGACTGTTTGGTCCCTCCTTCACCTTGGGTATCTTGGTACAAGAGAAACTCTTTCACTACGTTCTGAGGGTGGGAGTGTCTTAAATCTGCATTGTCACCCCTCCCGCACTATATCCCCACAGTTATGGCTTATGTTAGCCGCCATCTTTTGTGCTCCCTCTATTGCATCTACTACAGAAGCTCCGACAGCTATTCCTGGAGCTGGGCTGAAATTCTCCAGGATTTTGTACAAAGTTTTGGGGAGCGGGAAGATGCAAACATTCACCCTTGCTTCCCAGAGCCAAGAGAGCAACAACTTTTATACTCACGCCACTGAGTTATCCATACAATGGAGAGGAAACGAATTATAACCAAATAAAACTTACCAAAGTGTGTTTTCTCTCTAAGCAAAACATAAGTATTAACATTAGTTGCTAGGCAGCTAACTTGCCTGTAAATCTGTGGTTCGGTTTTCATTAATAGTGTAATCTACAGAGGTGTTACACAGGCCATGAACAACCATATGTTGTAGCATTCTATGCATGTTACCTAGAACACACTGCTGCTGCTATCTCCTAGCCTGACATTATGTATTTTCATTTTTTTTCCAGATCCTCTGTCCACCTGGATCTCACCTGTCATCCAAAATAAAAAACATCAGCACCTGTTACTGTTTTGTGTTTGTGTTAATACAGAGCTCCAAAATTAAAGGTGTTGCAACGAGCATCTGTTATAAAGTCCTATGTTAATCCACCAAGAATTTTGGCTTAGAAAATTGATTTGCTATGAAAGTTACCAGATTTGCTCTGAAGGCAAAGGAAAAAAATTCTGCAAAGTTTGAAGAAAATGAATCAAACAGTTTTTGAGTTACAGATCATTAAAAAAAATGTGAAACTCGGCATGTCTAACATTTTCGTTGGGTCCCTCTAGCTCCCAAAAAGATTTGTTTGTTATCCTTCAAATTTTCATAGAGTTAAATTTCCTGGAAAACTCATGCCTTGGCTCTATTGGGAGAAAATAGATTGTAATTAAGCAAACGTTATTAATGTTTTTTGTTAGGACCCAATTCTATTCCCATTCCTAAGTGAGTGATGCATTGGGTTTTAATTTTGTTTTGATTTTTTGTTTTGGTTATTGACGGCTGTGGTTATTTTTTTGGTTATTGACTAGATACTATAGCTGTGTATGTGAGTAAGTTGATTTCCATTGGTGGGTTACAGTTTAGAAAGGACATAAGGTTCCTTCTATATCTGAGAGCTAAGCATAGCTTTCTTTTACTTCAAGTTTGGACTGAGTTTGGAGCTTCAAGATCAGGGTTCTGGACCCACCTTCTGCACCCTGTGTGATTTGTAACTGTGAGGATATAGCCCAGGGGTGGGCAAACTTTTTGGCCTGAGGGCCACATCTGGGTATGGAAATTGTATGGTGGGCCGTGAATGTTCACAAAATTGGTAGTGCTGGTGAGGGCTCTGGCTCGCGGTATGGGCTCTGGGGTGGGGCCAGAAATGAGGATTTCAGGGTGTGGGAGGGGGCTGAGGCAGGGGGCTGGGGGAAGGGCTGCGGCTGGGGTGCAGGCTCTGGGATGGGGCTGGGGATGAGGAGTTGGGGGTGCAGTTTGCTCTGAGCTGGGATGGAGGGGTTTGGAGGGTGGGAAGGGGATCAGGGCTGGGGCGGGAGGGGGTCAGAGGTGCAGGCTCCGGGCAGCACTTACCTCATGCAGCTCCCAGAAACAGCAGCCTGTCCCCCCTCTGGCTCCTCCGCCCCTGCAGCTCCCATTGGCTATGGTTCCCATGCAGACCCCCTGGCTGCCCCTACGTGTAGGAGCTGGAGGGGGGACATGCTGCTGCTTCTGGGAGCTGCGCGGAGCAGGGCAAGCCCCGGACCCCGCTCCCCGGCAGGAACTTGAGGGCTGGATTAAAATGTCTGGAGGGCTGGATGCGGCCCCCAGGCCTTAGTTTGCCCACCCCTGATATAGCCTCTTCATAGTTAAGGTTACAACGCATTAGAAATCTGACTTTGATCCCCTTTGTTAGACAAGAAAGAAGGGGGTTAAAAAGACAAACCATCTTGTTTTCACATTTGTAGGACAATAGAGAATATTTTCTAATGTTTTTGAGTAAACTGAGTAAGGGCGTTTTGAGATTTAAATCATTTGAAGTGCCTCCTTTTCGTGATGTGTGGCGGGTGTGTGTTGTTTCTTTGTGTGATCATGCTGGGCCAAGAGAGGGACAGTGTAGCACGAGTGTGAAATATAAGTAGAGCTTGACAGGCCGAAGCAAGAGGCAGTTTTCAATGTTAGGAATGGTAAAATGTTTACAAAATTGTCATTACTTGAAAACTAGACATTAGTCTCCGTCAGTGAAGCCAAGGAGAAAAAACTTGGTGAAGGAGAATTTTCACTGTCAACCTCTGAACTAGCCCAGGTTACGCCTCAAAAGTGAGAGGAAACATCAATGGGGAAATTCTGGCCCTTTTGAGATCAATTGAGATTTTGCCCTTGACTACGGTGGGGCCAGGACTGCACCTTAGGACAACTCTCCCTGCCTTTCTCGCCAAAGCGCCTCCTTCACCTAGGGGCAAGACGTACTGGGGTAACTGGGGAATAGAAAATATAAATGCCCTGGAAAAAGTTACATAAGAAATTTTGGATAAGGCTGGGGACAGAATCCTGCTACAGATTTAAGGCTAGAAAGGAACATTCTGATAATCAAACAGGCCTCGTGCATAGCACAGGCCAGAGACTTTCACCCAATATTCCTACAGCAGCTGAATAACTTACTAGGAGACCCATCTTGAATCCAATACACCAGGGGTTCTCAAACGGGGGGTTGGGACCCCTAAGGGAGTCGCGAGCTGTCAGCCTCCACCCCAAACCCTGCTTTGCCTCCAGCATTTATAATGGCGTTAAATACATTAAAAAGAGTTTTTAATTATAGGGGGGGGGTCACACTCAGCAGCTTGCTGTGTGAAAGGGGTCACCACTACAAAGGTTTGAGAACCACTGCAGTGCACAACACTGCCTGTCACTGTATCAAATCCGTGCACTTAGGTCAACGGTCAATTTCAGCTAGTAAATCCTCTCCACCCTTTTAAGATGATGTGAGAACTACATGTAATAAAGCAATATAAAAGCAAATCATTAAAACAGGATCAGTAGCTTAGCAGTAAAGTGGCCTAGGGTGTTAGACACGAGCTATGGAACCAGGAAAGCAAAGTTCTAGTCTTGGTCTGATGCTTACTCTGCTAAGATGGTTTGTGTTCGGAGTGGTGAAGGGCAGCTGTACAATGCATGCAGGGAGCACTTAGCTACATTTGTGTAGCTTGTCAGCTGTGTTTTGAATGAGGCAGGGTTCTGCAGGAGCCAAAATTAGCTTAGCTGGCACCACCCACCTCTTTAATTCAATAATTTGGTGACACAGCCCATTAATTTAACCCTTTAAAAACTTCCTTCATTTACTTTTCAAAACATAAGAAAATTGTGTGTGCTTACATAGGCAGGGTAGGATTTGTTACCCAGACCTAAAAAGTATGATCTAAGATCTAGAACTAAGACTTTGCAATTACATTGGGCCAGAATTTGATCCCTTTCTTAGCCTTAGTGTCTTACTCTATATGTATCAAAGGGGTAGCCGTGTTAGTCTGGATCTGTAAAAGCAGCAAAGAATCCTGTGGCACCTTCTAGACTAACAGTAATAAAAATTAAAAAAAATAAATAAACCTTATAGACTAACAGACGTTTTGCAGCATGAGCTTTCGTGGGTGAATACCCACTTCGTCGGATGCAAGTAGTGGAAATTTCCAGGGGCAGGTATATATAAGCAAGCAAGAAGCAGGCTAGAGATAACGAGGTTAGTTCAATCAGGGAGGATGAGGCCCTGTTCTAGCAGTTGAGGTGTGAAGTCTATAAGGTGCCACAGGATTCTTTGCTGCTTTTACTCTATATGAAACCCTTTCGGTATGAATGAGTCTCCTCTGGAGTAAGGTGCTACTCACGGTCTACCCCATAGTGGTTTTCTTCAGTGGTAGAGCTCAAGGTTATTAAGCCTGTTTTCCTGCTGGCCTGACTACAGAGATTTGAAATGGCACGTGCCTAAGATACTGTGGGCTAGTGGATAAGACGTGGGTCGACCACCTTAAAGGTCAGGGCGGTCACAAGCTGTACCTCAAATCTCCGATGTAGCTTTCAGCAAGTCATTAAAATGTTGGTTTTCTTACTATCCCAACTGATAAATGCCTATTCCTTTGAGACAAGGGCTGGGCTGGCAGGGCACGGAGGAAGAAGAGTCATTTTGCCACATCTTAGCATTTAATTTCACTTTTGAAACGTAACCCTGGCTGATTTTTGCAGATTAACAAAAATATTCTCTCATCACTTGTGTCCCCTGCACATCAGTTCTATTGACAGAGACTCATATTTAGTATTCAAATAATAGCAATTTCTTAAATGTGTTTATTCTTCTTGCCTTTAAAAATTACCCTTTGTCTTGAACCATAGTCAGAATCTGCCTGTGTTTTAGATGTAATGGCACACTATGATTTTATTGGGCAGAGTAAGAAAGACAGAAATATTTGATACTTTGATACTACATGGTTTAAGTATCAGAGGGGTAGACGTGTTAGTCTGGTTCTGTAGAAGCAACAAAGAATCCTGTGGCACCTTATAGACTAACAGACGTTTTGCAGCATGAGCTTTCGTGGGTGAATACCCACTTCTTCGGATGCAAGCAGTGGAAATTTCCAGGGGCAGGTGTATATATAAGCAAGCAAGAAGCAAGCTAGAGATAACGAGGTTAGATCAATCAGGGAGGATGAGGCCCTGTTCCAGCAGCTGAGGTGTGAAAACCAAGGGAGGAGAAACTGGTTCTGTAATTGGCAAGCCATTCACAGTCTTTGTTTAGTCCTGAGCTGATGGTGTTAAATTTGCAGATGAACTAGAGCTCAGCAGTTTCTCTTTGGAGTCTGGTCCTAAAGTTTTTTTGCTGTAGGATGGCCACCTTAAAATCTGCTATTGTGTGGCCAGGGAGGTTGAAGTGTTCTCCTACAGGTTTTTGTATATTGCCATTCCTAATGTCTGATTTGTGTCCATTTATCCTTTTCCTTAGAGACTGTCCAGTTTGGCCGATGTACATAGCAGAGGGGCATTGCTGGCATATGATGGCATATATTACATTGGTGGACGTGCAGGTGAATGAACCGGTGATGGTGTGGCTGATCTGGTTAGGTCCTGTGATGGTGTTGCTGGTGTAGATATGTGGGCAGAGTTGGCATCGAGGTTTGTTGCATGGATTGGTTCCTGAGCTAGAGTTACTATGGTGCGGTGTGCAGTTGCTGGTGAGAATATGCTTCAGGTTGACAGGTTGTCTGTGGGCGAGGACTGGCCTGCCACCCAAGTCCTGTGAAAGTGTGGGATCATTGTCCAGGATGGGTTGTAGATCCCTGATGATGCGTTGGAGGGGTTTGAGCTGGGGACTGTATGTGATGGCCAGTGGAGTCCTGTTGGTTTCTTTCTTGGGTTTGTCTTGCAGTAGGAGGCTTCTGGGTACACATCTGGCTCTGTTGATCTGTTTCCTTATTTCCTCGTGTGGGTACTGTAGTCTTGAGAATGCTTGGTGGAGATTTTCTAGGTGTTGGTCTCTGTCTGCGGGGTTAGAGCAGATACGGTTGTACCTCAGTGCTTGGCTGTAGACAATGGATCTTGTGGTGTGCCCGGGATGGAAGCTGGAGGCATGAAGGTAGGCATAGCGGTCAGTAGGTTTTCGATATAGGGTGGTGGTAATGTGACCACCACTTATTTGCACCGTGGTGTCTAGGAAGTGGACCTCCCGTGTAGATAGGTCCAGGCTGAGGTTGATGGAGGGGTGGAAGCTGTTGAAATCATGGTGGAATTTTTCCAGAGTCTCCTTCCCATGGGTCCAGATGATGAAGATGTCGTCAATGTAGCATAGGTAGAGAAGGGGCGTGAGTGGACGGGAGCTGAGGAAGCGTTGTTCCAGGTTGGCCATAAAAATATTGGCATATTGTGGGGCCATGCGGGTGCCCATAGCGGTGCCACTGATCTGGAGATATATATTGTCATTAAATTTGAAATAGTTGTGTGTGAGGATAAAGGCACAGAGCTCAGCAACCAGTTGTGCTGTGGTATCATCAGGGATATTGTTCCTGACAGCTTGTATTCCATCAGTGTGTGGGATGTTTGTGTAGAGAGCCTCTACATCCATGGTGGCTAGGATGGTGTTTTCTGGAAGGTCACCAATGCATTGTAGTTTCCTCAGGAAATCAGTGGTGTCACGGAGATAGCTGGGAGTGCTGGTAACATAGGGTCTGAGTAGAGAGTCCACATATCCAGACAGTCCTTCAGTGAGAGTTCCAATGCCAGAGATGATGAGGCGTCCAGGATTTCCAGGTTTGTGGATCTTGGGTAGTATCCTGGACAATGATCCCACACTTTCACAGGCCTTGGGTGGCAGGCCAGTCCTCGCCCACAGACAACCTGCCAACCTGAAGCATATTCTCACCAGCAACTGCACACTGCACCATAGTAACTCTAGCTCAGGAACCAATCCATGCAACAAACCTCGATGCCAACTCTGCCCACATATCTACACCAGCGACACCATCACAGGACCTAACCAGATCAGCCACACCATCACCGGTTCATTCACCTGCACGTCCACCAATGTAATATATGCCATCATATGCCAGCAATGCCCCTCTGCTATGTATATCGGCCAAACTGGACAGTCTCTAAGGAAAAGGATAAATGGACACAAATCAGACATTAAGAATGGCAATATACAAAAACCTGTAGGAGAACACTTCAATCTCCCTGGCCACACAATAGCAGATCTTAAGGTGGCCATCCTGCAGCAAAAAAACTTCAGGACCAGACTTCAAAGAGAAACTGCTGAGCTCCAGTTCATCTGCAAATTTGACACCATCAGCTCAGGATTAAACAAAGACTGTGAATGGCTTGCCAACTACAGAACCAGTTTCTCCTCTCTGGGTTTTCACTCAACTGCTAGAACAGGGCCTCATCCTCCCTGATTGAACTAATCTCGTTATCTCTAGCTTGCTTCTTGCTTGCATATATAAACCTGCCCCTGGAAATTTCCACCACTTGCATCCGAAGAAGTGGGTATTCACCCACGAAAGCTCATGCTGCAAAACGTCTGTTAGTCTATAAGGTGCCACAGGATTCTTTGTTGCTTTTACAGATCCAGACTAACACGGCGACCCCTCTGATACTTGACAGATTTTTCAGAATTTTTTGGAGTGAGAGACTTAACTCCTCCTGTTTCCACATGTTGAGGGTATTCTTTTTAGGGTTGCCAGGATAGGTCAAAACTGGTCTGATAATGGCATAGGGGTTGCAATGTAAATAATAAAATAACACACAACTGCAGAGTCAGAACCCTGTTCTTCTAGCTCCAAAGCGCACAGGCCTCCGCCATACTGGGTCAGACCAAAGGTCCATCTAACCCAGTACCCTGTCTTCTGACTATGGCCAATGCCAGGTGCCCCAGAGGGAATTAACAGAACAGGTAACCATCAAGTGATCCATCCCCTGTCACCCATTCCCAGCTTCTGGCAAACAGAGGCGAGGGACACCATCCCTGCCCATCCTGGCTAATAGCCATTGATGGACCTGTCCTCCATGAATTTATCTAGTTCTTTCTTGAACCCTATTATAGTCTTGGCCTTCACAACATCCTCTGGCAAAGAGTTCCACAGGTTAGTGTGTGTGTGTGTGTGTGTGTGTAAATACTTCTTTATGTTTGTTTTAAACCTTCCGCCTATTAATTTCATTTGGTGGCCCCTAGTTCTTGTGTTATGAGGAGTAAATAACACTTCCTTATTTACTTTCTCCACGCTGATCATGATTTTATAGACCTCTATCATATCCCCCCTTAGTCGTCTTTTTTCCAAGTTGAAAAGTCCCAGTCTTATTAATCTCTCCTCATACAGAAGCTGTTCCATACCTCTAATAATTTTTGTTGCCCTTTTCTGAACCTTTTCCAATTCCAGTTGAGCTAAAGGAAGATCTCTTTAGCTGTCGCCTGTAGGAACATCCTTACGTTCAATCTAATCTGTAACCAGCCAATAAAGGGCAACAGGATCCCAAATATACAGTGCCCAATCTTGTAATCTCTTAAACCAATGGTAAAAAAAGCTTCAGCTAATACCAGCAAAAGCAAGATTGAGCTGAAAATTATCCACAACAAAAATCATTAATAACTTTGGTTAATTACAACCTATTTTAATCAAATTTAGCAACTGAACAAGTTCAAAAGGTGATTTAACAATACGGACAATTTGAAGGGCCAAAAAACAACCCATTTCTGAGCTAGAGGGAGACGAGCATTAATCAGGGCCGGCTTTAGGCACTGCAGGGCCTGATTCGAAGGAGCTGCCGCCGAAGTCCCACCACTGTCTTCAGCAGCAGCTCAATCGCTGCCGCGGAGGAAGGTCCCTCTGCTGAAATGCCGCTGAAGGCACCGGCAACGATTGAGCTGACACCGCTGACAGTGCTGGGACTTTGGCGGCAGCTCCTTCAGGATGTTGCATGGCCCTCTTAGGGGCATGGGACCCGATAATCGCCCTAACGCCAGCCCTGGCATTAATCCAGTCATATTTAAAACAATGGAATGGTTTATGTGACTAATTGTTTTGAAAACGTGCAGAAACATTTTCCTTTGCCTTCAGAGTAAGGCTATGTCTACAGTAGCACTTTTGTCCCTCAGGAGTGTGAAAAAAGCGCCCCTCATAGGGTGACCAGATGTCCTGATTTTATAGGGACAGGCCTGATTTTGGGGTCTTTTCCTTATATAGGCTCTTATTACCCCCCCCCCCCACACACACACACACTCCCTGTCCTGATTTTTCACATTTGCTGTCTGGTCATCCTAGCGGCCCCTCAGAGTGACATAAGTTTCACTGACGAAAGCACTGGTGTGGACAGTGGTATGTTGGTGGGAGATGCTTTCCTGCTGACGTACCTACCATGGCACAGAGAGGCTATGTGGGAGATAGTTACAGCGGCGCAACTGTGCTGCTGTAAGGTCTGTAGTGTAGACAGACTAAATGTGGCAATTTTTAAGCCAAATCAAATTTCCAAACAAAAGGAGACTAGGATCACAACAAAAATGACAAGCTCATGGAAGGGAAGAGGGGTGGATGAAGCCCAGGTGCAGTGCCTGCTGCTTGTGGGAGTGTAGTGTTGTCCATGGTAAAGAGATCTGCCTATTGTTTGGCTCAGTTTTCCCTATGTTGGAATAGGTTTTTTTTAATACAATGTTGCTACATGTCATAGAATATCAAGATTGGAAGGGGCCTCAGGAGGTATCTAGTCCAACCCCCTACTCAAAGCAGGACCAATCCCCAGACAGATTTTTGCCCCAGATCCCTAACTGCCCCCCGGTTTGAGCTCACAACCCTGGGTTTAGCAGGCCAATGCTCAAACCACTGAGCTCTCCCCTTCCCCGAGAATAACAGTAGCCCCATTTTACAGAGGATGAAACAACAGCAGAGAAAGGGGCAATTGACTCACCTGCAGGCATCCAGCAGGCCATGGACTAGAACTCAGGTTCTTAAGGCCCCATCCACTGCACCTAGACCCCTTGACCAAGAATGCTACAGTCATGAGTCCGGCACCAAGAGTTTGGTTTAAAAATCATGACTTTAAAGATAGAGCAATAAACACACATTGCTTGTTTGTTCTGTGTCTTTTTTATTTGCCTTTGACTTCTGTACAGGGCGGGGTCACGTTCTCAAGCTTCTCGCTGCCAGAGCGTCTCTTGGAATCACCTGACTCCAGGCGCTGGTGCTTGGGGACTGGCAGGATGGGTGGGCAGGACGGGCTGGGGCACCAGGGCTGGGCGTGGGGACCCTGCTCAGCGAGGGGCCAGCCTGGCTCAGCCCCCCCCGGCCAAGCCGGGGGCAGGGAGCGGCGGGGGTAGCCGGCTCCGCTACGCAGGGGGCGGGCGGGGGAGCGGCGGTCTCTACAGCCTCGGCGCAGCTCAGCCGTCCGGGCCAGGCGCTACCCCTTTAAGGGGGGGAGGAGGTGGGTTCCGTTTGTGGAGACAAAGCCGGGCGCGCGGCCTCTCCGTGGTACCCGGATGGATATGAGGGGGACGCGCTCCCATTGGCCGACGAGGGAAGGAGGCGGGGCTAGTAACGGGGCCACAAAATGGAGTCTCGCTCCCCTCCGCTTACATAACGTGACCTTTCACCCTACGCGCTCTGCAACCTAAAGTGTCCGCTAAGTGGGCGGGGCTAGGCCAGTAGACAGGCGCGCCACACGGCCACTAGACTGTGTGTGGCCCAGACTGCGACCAATCGGGCGGTGCCGTAGGCGGGAAGGGCTGGCCTGGCGGTAAAAGCAGGTTAGGGTGCGCGCGCAGCGCTTCTGCCGGCCGCTCGCTCGGGAGGGGGGAGGGGACTCTCCCGCCATTTTTCAATCCTCCCGCCCGGGTCCTACCGCTGCTGGGGTTGCTGTGGGGAGCCGCCAGGCCCAGCCGGGGCCACTTCGCTTCCCGTCATGGCGCCGCTACTGGGCCGCAAGCCCTTCCCGCTGGCCAAGCCGCTGCCGCCGGGGGAGGCGGGCGAGAGGTTCATCGTCCCTCACACGCAGGAGGCCTTCCGCACCCGCGAGTATCCGCCCGGCCCGTGGGGCCTGAGGGAGGGGGCCGCTGCGGGGCGGTAGGGGCGGTTCCGAGGGGACAGTGGCCGTGCTGGCCCCGGTACCGGGAGGGGGTGACTGAGCGGCCGCTGCCCGGGCTGGGCGTGGGGCTGCTGGCGCTGTCCCGCGGCTGCGAGGAGCTCCCGGTTGGGCTGGGGCGGCGCAGGCGGGTCGAAAGTGCCCTGGGTACCGGCCGCTGCCCCGCGTGGCCCCGCGCCCCTCTGGGGGAGGGGCAGCGCCCGCTCCCGCTGACCGGGGCCCGCTTGACTCGCTGTGCCGCTGACAGCGCTCCGAGCCCCGGCGCTGTCACTTCCCTTGGAGCCCGGGCGTCGCGCACAGCGGCCGGCGTGAGCTGCTGGTCCGCGAAACATCAGCCGGTGGTCGGGGGCTCGGGAGGTGGGGTCCTACCGCCGGAACTGGCTGCCTCGCAGGCTCCTGCTGTCTAGCTTCTGCCCCGGCCGCCTGGGCTGCGCTTCGGCCGGCAGCCCAGCCTCGCACCGAAAGTAAACTAGTCACTTCCCGTTTTGTTTATAGTCAGTTTCTGTTACCCGATGCTGCGTGATTTGTGTGGCAGATGCTTATACAAACGGCTCTGTTCGTTTGTCACTTCTTCAGAGTTCCACCAAAGCTGCTTTATAACTCCATGTTTCCTAGATTATTGAATGGTTTGTCTTACTGGGCAAGAAACAGGGCTTCAGCCTCCAAAAACTGATGAAGTAACTGAATACTTAGGTTCATATTGTTAGGCTGGTAGTAAACGCAGATGGTTTGTGAACACTTGCTTGTGTCTCAGGATATCTTGTGAAATTCAGTTCCTGTTTTATGATTTTTAATTTGGTAAAATAAAGGGAAGGGGTTTGTGTGAAAGAACCCAAGTATAAGGGTTAATTTGACAAAGGCTATTTTAAGAATCTGACATACATGCTTGCTGCTTAAACACTTGAAATGGTAAATATGTTAAGAAAACTAGCCTTGCTAAAGCTTAGGCCCTAGAACATTGCACAGTATGTTTGTTTTGTAGCCTACATTGTAGGAACTTGCGACTATAACTCTTTTTGAGGACAGATAACTATTGGATTTAAACCATTTTAATTCTTCTTGATTATTGGCCCTCCTTTGCATATAAGGGCAGATCTACACTTAAAATTATGCAGCGGCACTTAAGTGAAGATACCCCCTACACTGAAGGGAGAGCTTCTCCTATCAGTGTAGTTAATCCATGTCTGAGATGCAGTAGCTATGTCGATGAGAGAAGATCTCCCGCTGACATAGCATTGTCTACACCGCAAGATCTATATTACTACAGAGGTGTAGATTTTTCACACCCCTGAGTGATGTGGACTTGGCCTAAGTGTTTGTAGGATCAGAGCCAGAGTAGAAGGCTTGTGGTCCCTGCTTGACAAATTTATACCCCAATTTAAGACATGGCAAAATAGTTTGTGTAACAAGAGAACGAGGCAGACAAGAACACATAGGCCAGGACTGTATGCAGGTATAAAGGTTTGAGTGTCTTAGTATAAATATTAATGAGATAAATGTCAGAAGCCCCAGCTGGCCATATATGTAATAGTTGTCAATAGGCCTCAGTTTACTCTAGTCATTGGAGCAGAATTGGGCAGGGGACTTATTTAGCAAGTTTATTTCTTGCATAAGTGATGGTGTGGAAAACATAGCTCTTGTGGGAAAAATTAAGAAACAGGCAATGGAAGTTGCTTGTCTGCAGTGGATTCTTTTCTCTCTATATATACAGTTTGAAAACCCTCTGGGAGTCTCCTGTATGAAAGGCAGGCTATAAGTTCATGGTATTGTAGCATAATAATCAGTGTTCATCACTTCTTGGAGGGATGAAGAGGGGGAAGTGGGTGGTAGGCAAATCAAATAACAATCATAGGAGATGCACCAGCAATTCTGCGCAGAGGACTTAATGTCTACGTAGATTGGTGTGTGGGTGGGTTTTTTTGTTTTCTGTGTTTTTTGTTTTTCTTAAATGGGCTGTAACTCTACAAACTACTGGCCCTGGAGACTGATCTGTCCTCTGTACAACAAGTGGGATGGAAACCGCAAGGAGAATTTAGATTGTGGAGGAAATGTATAAATGTGTATAATGTGCGAGAGATCTTGGCAGCCCTTGAGACAAAGAGGCTCCACAACTTATAAAGACTCTTGCATTAGAAAATTTTCTGTTACTTCACTATGAAGTACAGCCAGGTAATGCCCATAGGAAGGATTATGTAGCCTTTGAAAAGGAAGTGTAAGTCTGAGATTCAGACAGGTATTACTAATGCATTCAGTACAATGAAATGGTGTTGGGGTGCCTTAATGCAATGTGAATATTCATTTTAAATAATTTAAGTCTGAATAAACCTACAGTTCATGTGACTGACATCTTAGATGATGTGGGATAGGACATTGAAAGGAACTTAGAAAAGCAACAAGATTGGGGCTTGAAGGCTTCAATGACTATTACAATTTCAATATACAGCAGGGTGGATTGACTTCAATTACTGGTTTTAATCATGTTTTAAATCAGTAAGCAGTAAACCTTGAGTTAAACCATTTGATTTTAATTGTTATGCATTTGTATTTATTTATTTTCCTACAGAAAAGTTGCTTTTTATTAGTTGGTTTCTATTAAAACATGTTGATTTGCAGCTAAATATAGTCTTTTCACTAAATTTGGTCCTTCCTTTTTGCAAGGAGGATATAATAAATTGATGCACATTTATTTAAGCAGTTCTATAACATAAGGTACATTTATGCAGGTTCTTAATTTTTACATTTTTTATATTAGAAAATGGTGAATCTAGTATTTTACTAGATTAATTTTTTACTTGTGGTTTATATCAAACTCTATTTGATTGGGAATTCCAAAGCAATTAAAAGTACTGAAAAAAAACAACAAAAAACCCCACCTCCAACATTTTAAAGCCTTTAATTTTTTTTAAATAAAACTACCTTAAATGTGTGGATACGTGAGAATTTTTTTCTTAACATGTTTTGCATTTGAAACTAACTGATTTATTAAGAAGAAAGTATTCTCTGTAGTTAGTGAATTAAACTTACTGTTGTCAGCATGCCCTTCAGATTTTAGAACTAGTAGATCTCGCACTCTTACACCTAGTTTTCATTCATAGTTTGGAAGTGTTCATTTTCAGTTTACTATTGGTTTTTAAGAACAAACATTTCATTGAACTAGCTGAATAAACTGCAGTGATGAAAATATTCTCTGCTCCTGCAGAACCAGCTACTGCTGTCAAAAGTTGGTTTAGCACTTCAACAAACTTTGGTTCCAGGTGCTTAGCCAGTGGCCTTCACCAATTCAGTGGTTTGACTTTCGTTAAGTTGTTGGAAGTAAACATATACTACTACTTGTTTGTTTAGTTTAAATTATTTTAACAGATTATAATACATTTATGCTTTAACACTGGTTGTCACAATTTCAAATTTAATTTTAAATAGGTTTAATTTTTTAAAAAGCCTGTATTAAATTTAAATAAAAAATCTGATTTAAATACAATCATTTTAATCATATTTTATGCACCTTGATATGTATGTGTTGGTTAATTAGTGAGGGGATGTGAGGTATACGTCTGCAAATGGTTGAAGGGTGTAATTGCCAAGGAAAAAGAGAGGCTAGGGGAGTGACAGGGTGAAGAGTCTCTGAGTTTTCATCCTAAAGCTGCTTTCAAGGCAATCAGACTCCAAGACATTTAGACCTTCTCTTCTCTAGGAAAAAAGGTGTGTAAGGGCATGTCTTCACTGGCAGTTGCCACAGCAGCGCTTTAATGTGGCTGTGTAGTCACGACAGCTCTCCTAGCGCTATTAAAAAAACCCACCTCCACGAGGGGAGTAATTTCCAGCGCTGGGAGTGCTAGTGCATTGTCTACACTGCTACTTTACTTGCTGCTTAGGCAGCAGTGACCGGCACGGGGAGTGCCTTTTCGATTGTTGCACTCACCCGGCACGTCCGGGTCTTCAGCAGCACTTCGGCAGCGGGTCCCTCAGTCGCCGACAGTCTTTGGCGGCATTTCGGCGGCGGATACTTCCTTCTTTGGTGGCAAGGTTTATTACCCACCGCCGAAATGCCACCGAAGGCTGTCAGCAACTGAGGGACCTGCTGCCAAAGACTCAGACGGGTGAGTGTAACAATTGAAAAGGTGCTCCCCCTGTGACGGTCCTGATATTTTGGAATTCTCATCTGGTCACCCTATTTACAGCGCTGAAACTTGGAGCACTTAGGGGGGTGTTTTATCACACCCCTGAGCGAGAAAGTTGCAGTGCTGTAAAGTCGCAGTGTAGACAAGGCCTTAGTTAAGAACAAAGGTGTCAGTTAAGAACCCACCGTTTTCCCTAGTGAAGACAACCTTCAACACTTCCTTCTGTGTTGTGTAGGTTCTTATACTGAATCCATCAACATGATGTAAAGTGGAATCTGGTGGCACCTTAAAGACTAACAGATTTATTTGGGCATAAGCTTTCAGTGGTAAAAAATCACTTCTTCATATAAGAAGTGTGGTTTTTTTTAGCCACGAAAGCTTAATCCCAAATAAATCTGTTAGTCTTTAAGGTGCTACCCGACTCCTTATTTTTTTAGTGAATACAGACTAACACAGCTATCCCTCTGATGATGGAAAGTGAAATTCTTTGGATTTTGTCTAAGGGTTAACTGTAGGTCATACTTACTAAAATACTTTCCTGCAGAGAGCCTTAACTTCTGTATGAAGGGTGGCAAACAGTGGTGAGCTCAACTTCCATATGGGAAGGGACACAGGAAGTATCTAGAGCAGAGTGGGTGGAGGGGATGGGCTGGTCAGTGGAGCTTGAATACTTATTTGGGCTTAGTGCTTATTTGTAGCTGTGCATGGCTGCCCTCCACCACCAAATCCCCTTAAAGCCTTTTTAGAGGAAAAACACCCTGCCGAGTCCACTGCATGATAGATGAAACCTTAGGCTTCTGGTCTGTGGCTTGGAATGAGCCTTGTTAATTGTCTCTCTCTGGAGAGAGGTGGGATGAATCACTTGGCAAAGTCAGAAATACTCTTCTGCACAGGTTGGCTAATGGGTCTAAACAGAATCAGGTAACATTTACTTTAAGTCTCACTTGGCTTTATGCAGCATACACATGGGAAGGGAGCAGTCTGCAATACATGTTTTTCCTAATTCAGGAGTCTGATATCCTGTCAAAAAGACAAACTTTGCTTTGTGTGGCCCAAGTGTCTCTTTTCCAGTGTGTAGGGTTGCTAGCTTGTGACTTCTTTAGAGATGTATTTTGTTTACACTGATTGTGGTTTGGAAGAATGCAACTGGTATGCACTGTGCAAAACGCACAGCTTGAGACTCTACCTAATTGACCTGAGAGTGAGGGAGGGAATGCTGAAATCGAAAGTGGCCTGCCCATAAGCAGTGTAATTTGTTTGAAAGCAGTGTTGTTTTCCCCAAAAATAAAGCTTGCTGCTCTCACTTATTTGTCTCCTTTTGTTTAGTATGTGTTCTAAGGCAATGAACTGGGTCTGAAAGAGTTCAGTATCTCCTATTCTGGAGTGGCACAGAAAATGATAGAGCGAGAGGTTTCACAAAAGGGAAATGCTTTGCAAAAGACAAACTTTCAGATCTTTGCATGTGGGTGTCCAGAAAGTTAAAATATGATTGGAAAATAGTATTATAGGCAGCACCAAAACAGTATCGCATCATACTGAAGAGACTCTTAGTCATAGGAACTTTGTCACCCTTGTGGCAAATTATTTTTAAAGCCAAGACATAAAGTAAAAAGCATGTTTCACATTAAACACTGTAGTTATGACAAATGTGACTGTCATCATCAGGGTAAGAATCAGTTTGTTATAAGTACATTAACCATGTTTACGATAAGCAATTGCTTTCTCGGTGGTTAATGCAAATGGAAGTAATTCAAAGATGATTCTCAAACTGTTGCCTGGTTGATACTACTTGTAGGGATATTAATGGCTTCCCAACAATGAAAAAGCTGCATAACTGCTTTAATCAGTCTTGTGTGTGTTAAGCTGATTTTTTTTTAAGATTAAGCATTCTTTAAAAAGATTTTGTTTTGGCACAACTTAGTCTTCCAGGTTTTAACACCTGAGTGCTCTTTAGTGTCTTACCTACATGTGAGATATTGTCCATTGCCAAAGTGGTATTCATCTGTTAAATTGAACTTGCATGTTATCCATAGATATTTTTGCAAGTCTATCAGTAGCTGATGTTCTGGAATTTTTTTTATTAATGCATCTTCAAGGCTCATGGAAATTGCAACCACCAACTCAGTGCTATTGGTGGAGAAGCTATTTGGTTATAACAGCGAGACAGTCCTGTCAGGTGGCTTGAAATTAGAAAGATTGGCTCTCTTTCCAATTTGAATGGAAAGAACTAAATAGAACTTGCACACCTGAATCACTGTAATAGCATCATCCTATTTTTCTGGGTTCAGCCCCTGAATCACAAAATACTACACCTCTACCCAGATATAACATGACCCGATATAACATGAATTCAGATATAACGCGGTAAAGCAGTGCTCCGGGGGGCGGGGCTGCGCATTCCGGCGGATCAAAGCAAGTTCGATCTAACGCAGTTTCACCTATAATGCAGTAAGATTTTTTTTTTGGCTCCCGAGGACAGTGTTATATCGGTGAAGAGGTGTATCTAGTCTGTATGCTTCCTAGCACTGTTTTGTAGGAGCTGGGAGACACAAAAAGCAGGGTAGCATTTGTGAACACGAACCTGGAATGCTAGTTAAAGAATGTGGCCAGCGGTCAGCGTTGATGGGCGCTGACCAGCTGTAGTTGGAGTTGAGTGCATTTGGGTGACAGATCTGGACTGGAATGGGGACGCACCCTCTGGATTGTAGACTGGTAAATTGTTGTACCTGCTGGCTTTAAAATTATACTCTAAAAGCATAGCATTTTTATACACTGGGATTATGCTTCTTTGTCCATGAATGCAAGGAAAAAATGTGTACAAAAAACCTGGAGGTGTAGGAAATAGTGTTAGAAATTTGTTAGTCCCAGCTAAGGCAAGGCATTTACGTGCTCTCTTTCAGACTGGCCGCAGAAGGAGCTGAGTCTGTCTTCAGGGACAGAGAGAACAAAGGCCCAGCATGTTGTGTGGCAGCAAAGCAGACCCTTAACTATCTTCTCCAGCCACAGATGCAGCACACAGTCTACTGATTTTGCAAACATTTAATCACTTCTAGACCTCAGATGTGTGTTCTGTTACCATTTGTTAAACATTGTTAAATATTTAACAAATAAGGGCACCCTCTCCTCCTTTTTTCTCTAGCAATTATATGTGCTAGTGTAAATGAACACTCGGTGTTCAAATATTGTCTGTATTTGGTGGGTATGTGGGTGGTGTGTTTATGGGGTGGGAGATGACTCCCAAAAGATGGTTGGGACAACTGTTGCTTCCAGGTTTGGGATTCTTCCTACACTGAGAGCCGGGATTGTCAGTGCCTCTCAAGAGAAATGGATTTAGGCACTTTTTGTTCTTGCTAAAAAGTTTTAGGTAGGGCTTTATAGTTCAGTGGCTGCAGTTTCTCAAGTTTATTGCTGAAATGGTTGGTAGTGGCTGTAAATATAAGTAGGAATCTTAGTTTCACAATTAGCTCTCTCTGCATAGTATCTCTAGAGAGCTGGTTAAAATTACATCTTAGACAACCTGTGTACTTGATGCAGTATCAAGAAAAAACTTCTATCGGGGTTCACTGCAAACAATAATCTGTGAAGGATATCTCCTATAAGTGAAGGCAAAGATCAATTTCTGGAACTTGAAAGTTAGTGATTCCATCTAACATACTAAACAGGTATTTTAAAATGAAAAACAGGACACAGTGAATGCTTCTGTACACTTAACACTGGTGCAAAGATTGGGAATTCCAAAAGCCTTTTTTACTGTTTTATCATCAACACACGCTTTTGGGAGAGAGGAATGTCTAACGCTTTGGCTAGTGGCAACCTTCTCTAAAGATGACCTATTCCCAGTATAGTCTCTTGCATTGCATTGGTTGCTGTGGATACAAATACAATACCTACTTGCCACATGCATCATATCATTTGTGGCTCAGTTTTCTCCAGCTGGGATAGTGTGAGAGGGACCCACAGAGACTGGGATTAATAGTTGTATGTCTTTTCCTTCTTAACCAGACTCTGTGGAAAAATGTAATGCTAGTATTAGTACCCCCAGGCTTGGTTTAACTGAGACACGCTAACGGTAGGTAGCATAATATCCTAGAAGTAATTTCCAGCACTGAATAGCACTGCCTTCCACGGGAGCATAAGAGTGAGAAATCCTTCACAGGAAGGGTTGTAAGCTACTGGGTTAGCCAAACTGGGTTTATTCCTCTGTCGCTACAGTGATACATAGTTATTGTAAGTGTGCTTTACCTTCCATGCTTGGTGTTCTATTGCAACTCTGTTTCCAAGGTAAAGACACTTTTCCTTGCCTCTCCTCTCCTTTTTGTCCCCTTAATTCCCAGTGTTTAATAACCAAAAAAATTGCAACTTGAGGCTGGTTTTGATATATGAAGAAGCTAATACTGTATTAAAGTTCAGCTGAATGGAAAGGAACCAATTCTACTAATTTAACAAATTGCTTGTTTTGGGAATTCAAGGAATTTGCCGTGCGGTAATTTTAATCTCTAATAAATTGTCTTTAATTCTGGAATTTACAAGTACAGGATGGAGTAAGACCCTCGTCTCTCTTAATTTCCTTTTAATCACATTGTTGTGCATTAGTGCAGATGTTCTTTATGCTATTTTTCAAACACAAGCTCTCCAATTTAACTTAAATTGAGAATATTGTGTACATACAGAAGCTAAGGTTTGGCTCCGCAGAACTGCAGCATAATATTGTCTCCTAGCCTAGTCAAATGGAAAGGGCTATATAGTACTTTTGGTTTTGCTGTCTGCTCCCTGAATCCTGTTTTCCTGAGCTGATGCTCCTACAGAGAGTATGAGGCACGGCTAGAGAGATACAACGAACGAATATGGACGTGCAAAAGCACAGGAAGCAGCCAGCTGACGCACAAAGAAGCTTGGGAGGAGGAGCAGGAAGTTGCTGAGCTGTAAGTAACAGTGCAGAAGTTGGTATGCATCTATCTTTAGAATTTGGGGGCAGGAGAGCTGCCTTTAGAATGATAGGTGGCTGCTAGTTACACAGCAAGGAGTTTAAGGTTGTGACTAGTTCCTTAGGACTTTGTAAGATGAAAGAAATTTGACTCCAAATTTGACATACTCATGAATGCAGCTTAATCTGTAATGTTCTTTTCACAAAATAACTGAGTACAACATTTGGCATATCTCTCAAAACTACCTACACAAAGAGGGAATTTTTCTTGCTGAAGGAGAAAAAACAAAAGCACCTAAGTTGTGTGACTTTTACTGGTTTCCATATAATGATGGTGTGCATACCAGCTAACTCTGCGGCAGTTGTTGTTTTTTCCAGATCTGTGCAGGTATCAACGAGTGAACTGGTGCCATTAAATTCAGTAGTATTTTGGAATAAGGTATTGGTGATCTGCTCCACTTGAAACAAACTGCAAAAAAGCAAAATTGCAAGGATAGTTCTGCCAAGTGCTCTCTCTTTTCCCTACCAGTTGGCCTACCCACTTTTGTCAGTCTCACAGAGTGGCCAGAACTTGGGTTTATATCCAGTGTAAAACTTGCCACGATGAAGGAACCTTTCTAAGGGCAAGTCCTTGATTGAACTAATTAGGTATCTTATTCCTTAATTGCTGTACCCAATGAAAGTGAGGGAGTTGAACACATAACAAAGGGCATTTCTTTCTCAGTTTTACATACTGGCAACTTTGGCTTTGCCTCTTTCACTCTATAAAGATGACCTGTTCCCACCTATTTAATGTGTGTTTATAGATTAAATCTGTCTTGGATATTGCTTCTGCTGTGTTTACTGGGGAGGGAATTCATCATTTTGATTGGAATAAGAGGTGATAGTCCGTGACCTAGAGAGGAATTGCCTGCAACATTTTTCTTGTCCAATTAAATTGCTCCCTTTAAAAACTACTCCCCAACCGTACAAGATGCCAGAAGCCTTAGATAGAGATATTGTTGTCTTTGATCTCTCTCCAGCTAATGCTCTTCAATATGAGGGAAGTGTATGTTGCTGGTTCTGTAATTGCATAATCTTGAAGTAGCTGAGTCAGTGGATCACTTGCCTAGTTTTGCTGACTTAATCTGATGCAGTGATACAGGATTAGCTAACTGCTCCTGTTTTTCTGAAAGTTTTCAGTTACATAAATGAGAGAATGTCTCAATTCAGGTTAGATACAGAGTTTTATATTTTTCTTAAACCAAATAGACATTCAGTAAAATGTCTCTTAGACATTTCATGTTGAATGAGAATTATAATAAAGATTTCATGCAGCTGCAGATTTAAAACTTAAAACATTGATCTGAATGTACAAGTTTAGTCAGCCCTTGTTGTGAGGAATCCACTGGTTAGTAATCCTAGAATAACTACAAATGAGGTCTTGGTCAGCAAGAGCTACCTTAAATCTAAGAAACAAGAAAACTTTCGATAGGGTGAAGTGGAATTTTTCTGTCACTAAACAAACTTGAATTTGGTGCTTACATTCCCTTTTAATAAATATAATAAAAAAAAATTAATGAATGGTGAGAATTCAAACTGACAAACCTGCTCTGATTTAGGAAGTAACCAGGCAAGCTTTCCCCCATTCTTCTAATTCAGTTGTTCTCAAACTTTTTTTGTACTGGCGATCCCTTTTACACAGCAAGCCTCTGAATGTCCCCCCATAAATTAAAAACACATTTTTAAAATATATTTAATACTATTTTAAACTGGTATTTTATGTTTAATATAACTTTTCACAGCAGACTTACTAGTGCAGACTTGACAGCAGACTTGCTATGTAGCTGGGTGACACATACTCATGACCCCCACATAATAACCTTGCAACCCCCCTGAGGGATTGTGACCCCCAGTTTGAGAATCCCTGTTCTAATTAATCATCCTTCACACAACTAATTCAAGATCATCCAACAATATTAGATACATCAGTGGAACACACATTTGCATAGACTGAAATACTGCACAATAATTTATTTAAGTAAGCTCTACTTACTGCATTATAAGACATATAAAAATATTTTGACAATATAAACTTAATATGGGAGAAAATGCCAAACTTCAGTTGGGATTGCAATACTCCTGAAGGGAAAACTCATCTTGAAATTAAAAGGTGAAAAGTAGGCCTGTCAATTAATCTCAGTTAGCTCAGGCGATTAACTAAAAAAAATTAATCGTGGTGAATCGCACTGTTAAACAATGGAAATACCAATTGAAATTCATCAAATTTTTGGATGTTTTTCTACATTTTCAAATATATTGATTTCTATTACAACACAGAATACAAAATGTACAGTGCTCAATTTATATTATTTTTATTACAAATATTTGCACTGTAAAAATGATAAACAAAAGAAATAGTATTTTTCAATTAACCTTATACAGGTATTGTAGTGCAATCTCTTTATCCTGAAAGTGTAACTTACAAATGCAGATTTTTTTGTTACATAACTGCTCTCAGAAACAAAACAGTGTAAAACTTTAGCGCCTACAAGTCCGTTCAGTCCTATTTCTTGTTCACCCAGTTGCTAAGACAAACAATTTTGTTTACATTTGCAGGAGGTGCTGCTGCTGGCTTCTTATTTATAATGTCCTCTGAAAGTGAGACCAGGCATTCACATGGCACTTTTGTAGCCGGCGTTGCAAGGTGTTTACGTGCCAGATATGCTAAACATTTGTATGCCCTTTCATGCTTTGGCCACCATTCGAGAGGACATGCTTCCATGCTGTTGATGCTCATTAAAAAGTAATGCGTTAATCAAATTTGTGACTGAACTTCTTGAGGGAAAACTGTATGTCTTCGGCTCTGTTTTACCCACATTCTGCCATATATTTCATATTATAGCAGTCTCAGATGATGACCCAGCACATGTTTATTTTAAGAACACTTTCACAGCAGATTTGACAAAACACAAAAGATACCAATGTGAGATTTCTAAAAATAGCTACAGCACTCGACCCAAGGTTTAAAAATCCGAAGTGCCTTCCAAAATCTGAGAGCGACGAGGTAGGGAGCATGCTTTCAGAAGTCTTAAAAGAGCAACACTCAGATGCAGAAACTATAGAACCCGAACCACCAAAAAAGAAAATCAACCTTCTGCGGGTGGCATCTGATCAGATGATGAAAATGAACATGCGTCGGTCCTCACTGCTTTGTATCGTTATCAAGCAGAACACATCAGCATGAACGCATATCCTATGGAATGGTGTTTGAAGATGGCAGGACATATGAATCTTTAGCGCATCTGGCACGTAAATATCTTGCAACGCCAGCTACAGCAGTGCCATGTGAATGTATCTTCTCGCTTTTCGGTGATGTAAACAAGAAGTGGGCAGCATTATCTCCTTTAAATTATAACCAAACTTGTTTATCTGAGCGATTGGCTGGGCAAGAAGTAGAACTGAGTGGACTTGTAGGCTCTAAAGTTATACATTTTTCTTTTTCAGTGCAGTTATTTTTTGTACTTAATTCTACATTGGTAAGTTCAACTTTCATGATAGAGATTGCACTACAGTACTTGTCTGAGATGAATTGAAAAATACTATTTTGCTTTTTACAGTGCAAATATTTGTAATAAAAAATAAAGCAAACACTGTACACTTTGTATTCTGTGTTGTAATTGAAATCAATATATTTGAAAATGTAGAAAACATCCAAAATATTTAAATAAATGGTATTCCATTATTTAATAATGTGATTAATTGAGATTAATTTTTTAATCGCTTGACAGCCCTAGTGCAAAGATAATTGAGTGTCCATGTGTCTCATAACTGAGTTACATAAATTATACGCCTCTCCTGGACAGAATACAAAATAACCTGAAGAAAGATTGGTTCCTCTAGGCACTACTGCAGTAGATATGTTTAAGAATAAAAAATATGGAACTTTATTTTTCTGGATAGGAATTATATTAAAAAAAAATCTATTGCCATGTTTTTGGGTCAGTAACACAGGCAGGGTTTGTTTGGTGTGTAGGCAACACTTCATAGGGAGTTGGCAATCGGCAGCAAGATGAGCACTGCCAGCATGGCCCTGTTGCACAGATGTGCTTTGTATTTCTTGTGGGTACAGAAGTGAATTTATATTGGTGACCGTATGAACATTTATTTTTTCTTGTGATAAATCTCACTCTGACCGCTTGCATTATTATTTATTCTAATGTGATGTCACCTTGAAAGTGTTTAATTCACTGTCAAAATGCTGTCAGTGGCATGAACTGGCAGAACATGTTGCATTTCGTATTTTGTTAGCTAGATGATGTAAACTTTTCACATCCTTGTTCAGTTTGAAGGAGGAATTTCCCACCTGGTATGAGAAACTGGTACTGGAAATGGTCCACCACAATACTATTTCCTTGGAGAAGCTTGTAGATGCAGCCTGGCTAGAGATCATGACCAAATATGCAGTGGACGAGGAGTGTGACTTTGAGGTGAGGCTCTAGTTTCAAATATTTGCCATGCTTCTGCTTAATGCCGCTATCCTCAGGAGAGAGGTAAGAGGAGGTCACAAACATTTTCCCCTTCAATCTTCATGACTATCTAAATTTGGTGCAGAATGGTAGGACTCTCTCACCTCTTTGTGGAATTCCCTTGATAATGCCTATTTCCAAAGCAATAGTGTGGAAACCTGTTTCTTAAGCCGAGGCTAACGTGGTATTGTCAGAAGAGGAGTGGCTTGGGCAAAGGAGACTTACATCATGCCTAGCAGAAGAAGGTGGTTCACATCTACCTGCTCTTCTGCTACACACACACCATGTTCCCAATAGGAATAGCAGAGTGTAACTGACACAGCTTGCACTAGTTCAGGGGTGGGCAAACTTTTTGGCCCGAGGACCACATCTGGGTTTGGAAATTGTATGGTGGGCCATGAATGCTCACAAAATTGGGGGTTGGCTTTGGGATGGGGTGAGGGCTGGGGATGAGGGGTTGGGGGTCCAGGAGGGTGCTCCGGGCTGGGACTGAGGGGTTTGGAGGGTGGGAGAGGGATCAGGGCTGGGGCAGGGGTACAGGCTCCAGGCAGCGCTTATCTCAAGCAGTTCCCGGAAGCAGCGGCATGTCCCCCCACCAGCCCCCTGGCTGTCCCTACGCGTAGAAGTCGGAGAGGGGACATGCCGCTGCTTCTGGACACGCTCCCCAGCTGGAGTACCGGAGCGAGGGAAAGTTAAGGGATGGATTAAAACATCTGAAGGGCGATAGTTTGCCCACTAGTTTGATTCTCCTACTTCTTGGAAAGGTCTACAGTAATGGCAGAAGCTCAAATGTGATTAGAGGAAGCCCTCCCTACCTCCAATTTAAAAAAAAAAAATGTGGGCTGGGGGGACTGAGTGGAAACTCAAGTTTGTCAAAAAGAAAGGGGAAGATGCAGTCCTGGTGCTGTGACAGTATATATTTTGGACTGAGTTGTGTTCTGTTTCCTGAGCTGGGACCATTGTGTTGCAAGGGGTTGTGTGTGTCATCTCATCTGGAAGATTGAGGAAGTAGCAATGGTGGACTTTAGAAAAGTTTGTGTGCGGGTTTTCTTTTCATTGGAGTAATAAGCAGGACTTCTGAATGGGACGGATAATGAGGAGATCTTGTAAGTCTGTGACAGAGGAAACTATAGAAGTGTCTCACTTGAGGTCAAAGATTAAAAATTGTTCTCAAACCATAGTGTGTATGTGACTCTTACTTTATTTCACTTTCCTTCCTTCCCTTCAAGTGTTAAAAAGCTGATCAACTCATATTTCCTGCCTAGTTACTGTTTTTTGGTGCATTTTTCTGCTCAGGTTGGAAAAGAGAAAATGCTGCCTGTAAAAATTTTGAAAGTACATCCACTGGAGAAGGTGGATGAGGAGGCTGCTGAGAAGAAATCTGATGGAACATGTGATTCCCCATCCAGTGACAAAGAGAACTCCAGTCAAGTAGCCGAGGACAACCAGAAGGAGTCAGTGCTGAAGGAGGATGACAGCAGAAGAGAGATTATGAGTGAGTAACAAGACAGCCTACTTAAGGGTTTGTGATCTGGGGGCAAAGGGGAAGCACAAACCCAAATGTTCTCAGGCCTGGGTTATGAAATACTGTACATGCTCTCTGAAGAGCACTGTGTGGATCTTCTCACTCGGTGTTACACGATACACCAACATTCTGAGCTAGGGGTGTAGTTTGTGACAAAGTTCCTCCTCTACCTTGGTGGGTCCTGCGTTTATTGGCAGATTTGCTCACCGGGTCAACTCCTCCTGTGTCTGATCAGGAGTTGGGAGGTTTGGGGGGAACCCAGGCCCGCCCTCTACTCCGGGTTCCAGCCCAGGGCCCTGTGGATCGCAGCTGTCTATAGTGCCTCCTGTAACAGCCGCCTGACAGCTACAACTCCCTGGGCCACTTCCCCATGGCCGCCTCCAAACACCCCCTTTATCCTCACCACAGGACCTTCCTCCTGGTGTCTGACGCTTGTACTCCTTAGTCCTCCGGCAGCACACCCTCTCACTCTCAGCTCCTTGCGCCTCTTGCTCCCAGCTCCTCACGCGCACCCCACAAACTGAAGTGAGCTCCTTTTTAAACCCAGGTGCCCTGATTAGCCTGCCTTGATTGGCTGCAGGTGTTCTAATCAGCCTGTCTGCCTTAATTAGTTCTAGCAGGTTTGCTGATTACTCTAGTGCAGCCCCTGCTCTGGTCACTCAGGGAACAGAAAACTGCTCATCCAGTGACCAGTATATTTGCCCTCTACCAGACTCCTGTACCCCACTGGTCTGGGTCTGTCACAAGTTGTAATGGAATTAAAAAGCACTGCAAGTCTGCAGTTACATGTAGTCCATTACTTTGTCTTACAGAAATCAAAATATGTCTAGATTTGCCTTTGTCCAATATAGTCATATGAAACTTTCTTCAGTAGTCCTGTTAATTACAGCATGTGTGCAGTTTCTTTAGGACCTTTATCAAAGCTAAGAAAAATTGGGCATGTTTGTCACTGGTCGAGCTGCACTAGTGGTGTTGATAGAAGCTGTAGTATAGCCAGGGCTCGTGTCTTCATCAGTATGTTTAACTTCGCTCAGAGTAAGGTTAGATCAGATAAGGGTAGACACAACTGCCATGACTAGGCTGTAGCTTCCAAAATTGCTGCCACTGGTTGACAGTTGTCAGTCTAGAGGCAGCGTTCTTTATTAATCCCAGGCACATGGAGGCATACTCACCGCACTTGAATGACCTACACCAAGAATGTCGACCATCCAATGTTCTGTGCACACTGCAGCTGAAATAGTGTCACTGAAATAATGGCTAAGCTTTGCTCAGTTGATGCTGTGGACAGGACCTAGATGTTGCTGTCACCTTGTTGGTGTTTAGAGGGAATCATTGAGAAACCTTTCCACTCTGTTGTGGGAACGCTTCAAGACTCTTCCTATATTTCAACTTCCTGCTGGTACCAGACACTTCTCTTCTCTGCTCAGTCATGAAGATGTATCTCATCCTCTCTGAGTTTCCTGCTGGAGCATAACTGATTACACTGGTACTTGCCACGTTGCTGTATTTAGGGTCACTTTCTACATAGTGACCAGCAGACAACAAAATGCAGCTAAAACAGAGCATTGTCAACAAAAATAGTGATCAGCAGAACTAGGTAATGGTTTGCACTTCTGAAAGGTCAGTAGTATTTAACAAGGAAGAAAATACCCTCTGAGAACAACGGAGATGATGCATGCGTGGTGATGGGGCTGGGAGTTAGGCACTAGCTAACATCTAGTGTGGTAGAATTGCTGAGAGTTAAATTTAAATTTCTGTCAACTACATCTTAAATTTAGAAGGTGTAGCTTGACACATGAGGTTCAAAAGAACGGCTGATGGGAGCAGAAGGCAAATCAAAAGCAAGGAAAACCAAAGCTGAGCTTTATGCTCTAGTGTTAATTTTTATTGTGATTTTTCCATCCCCACTTCCCTTCACAGCCCAACCATAAAATCAACCGACCCTTGACTCTAAACATTGTGACTCTCTACTTTGAGTCAATATTTAGTGTTTTCTCACCTCCCCAATAGGCCTTAGGAGCCAATTCTTCCTTTCAGGCTTAGAGCTGATTGGAAAACCAAAATCAACTTTGTGGAAAAATCTGAGTTACTATTTTACAAGGGTGGACATAAAACAATTTAAAAATAGTTTTTCTTCCTCTTTTTCTCCCTCCACCCCTTTTTCCCATTGAACACAACAAAACGAATGTCCAAGGCTTTTTCCATGTTTTCATTTTTGCCTTTTGCTCTTTTATAACTCTTCAAAACTTCCTCAAGTTTGGAAAAGTTAGTGTCAAAAGGAAAATATGGAACTCAAACATTATCCTATGTAACTCTTAAGAACTTGAACTTTTTTTGCAAAAGCTTGTGGTTTTGGAAAGGCCACTTGAATGAGAACTTTCAACCATCTCTGACCAGGCTAAATATCAAAGCTTATGTTTAAACAACAAGCACTTTACAAGAATCAGTAAAGTGTCCTTAAACATAAGTAACACCCGAGGGGGATGAGCATAGTCCCCATTTTACACATGAGGAAACTAGGAGTAGAGGTGAAGTGGCTTACGCACAGTGACACAGCAAATCACTGGCAGAACTGTAACTGGAACCAGGTTTCTCAACTTCCGGTCCTTAGCTTCTGTGGATTCTCACTCAATGCAGATGAGCTTTTGCACTGCAGGTGTATTTGAGCTGTGGACTATGTACATGTTAGTAGTAATTGTAATTGTCCATACTATCTGAGAAAATATTAACATGTGGAGAAACATTCTGGCCTTAAACTCTAAGGCTTTGTCTACACTATAAGTAGAGTGTGATTCCTCTACTCTGTACACATACTCATGGTAGCTTGATGAAAGCTAGCGTGTGTCTAAACAGCAGTAATAGTAGTAGTGAAGGCATGGCTGAGTGGTGCCAAGTACAAACCCACTTGAAACTGGTGGGTATGTACTTGGCATGGCTTGCCATGCCTCTGCTGCCACTACTGCTTTTTATACTCACTAGCTCCATGAGATCTAGCGCAAGTATGTGTACATGGGCAGGGGAATCACATCCCTAGCTCATAAAACAGACATAGCCAATCAATGTATGAAACAAATTGCTGCATTAGTAATGCTTAGAATGGGGCTAAAGCACAGTAATTTAGTTAGCGAGGAAGGAAGAAACAGCAAATGCTTGTCATTGGGCAGTAATTGGCTAGAAATTGTGGAATATATTTGTTTTATTCATAGTGTGTTTGCCAAAACTTCATTAAACAAAATATTACATGAGCACAGAAACCCCAAATCAGTTAACTTCTGAATGGGGCTGTTCGAGGAACACAGCCTAGCCCTCTGTGCTTCAATATGGCTTTGTGGTTATGTCAGAAGAGTTAAGACTCCTGAGTTTTATTCTGGTTCTGCCTCTGACTTTGGTAAAGTGACTGGTCTAATCTCTGTTTAAAGTTACCCACTTGTAAAATAAGGATGATGCACACTGTAAATAGAAATTTAACATTGTAAAACTCTTTGAAATTATCAAAGGTGCTGAGTATATAATTCCATACAAAATAATCTCTTAATAGAAACAGTAAGAGTACACCATTAAACTCTCAATATTAAGCATGTGCATGCAACTTTAACTCTGCTCTCTTGTGTGAATGCACAATATTCTTTTAATTACATGGCTGATACATTGTATGAGAAATAGTAACAATGCAATTTTTCTACAATTTTAGATACCCATGTGATGTTATAATACTTAGCTGAGTTCCAGAGTCCTTGAAAATAAATATAAAATGCTTACTGTACTGTACTTACAAATGTAGTAATGAAAACATCTGGTATATATGCCAACTTCAGTTAATGGAATATACACAAGGGGGCAGAGTAAACCTTAGCATTTTCTTGGCACTCATCCTGCCCCCCCCCTTTTTTTTTTTTTGGTAAAAGGGATAAATAAAGCAGCTTCAGCTCTTGGGTTTGAAGCCCTGTTGCCTTGCAGAGGTTCCTGTCATAGAATCAACATGCACTATACCTGGATATATCTAATCTGCAGTAGGCATCCCCTGTCCTACAGACACTAGGACAGAGGTGGGCAAACTTTTTGGCCCGAGGGTCACGTCTGGGTATGGACATTGTATGGTGGGCCATGAATGCTCATGAAATTGGGAGTTGGAGTGTGGGAGGAGGTGAGGGTCCTGGCTAGGGCTGTGGGGTGGGGCCAAAAATGAGGAGTTCAGGGTGCAGGATGGGGCTCCAGGCTGGGGCAGGGGGTTAGGGTGCAGGGGAGGAGGGGTGAGGGCTGGGGGTGCGGGCTCTGGGGTGGGGCTGGGGATGAGGGGTTGGGGGTGCAGGAGGTTTCTCCAGGCTGAGACAGAGGGGTTCGGAGGCCAGGAAGGGGATCAGGGGCTGGGGCAGGTGGTTGAGACATGGGAGGGGGTCAGGGGTGCAGGCTCCAGCGGTGTTTACCTCAAGCAACTCCCAGAAGTAGCGACATGTTTTCCCTCCGGCTCCCCCTAGCCAATGGGAGCTGTGGGGGCAGCGCGCTGAACTCCCTGGCTGCCCTTACATGTAGGAGCCAGAGGCGGGACATGCTGCTGCTTTTGGGAGCCGCGCTGAGCGGGGCAAGCCCCGGGCCCCACTCCCCGGCGGGAGCTCGACGGCCAGATTTAAACATCTGGACGGCCGAATGCGGCCCCTTAGCTGTAGTTTGCCCATCCCTGCACTAGGGCTTGGGGAGAAGCCCCCCCTTTTGTCTATCATATGAGTTGTGCAGCTGGAAGGGACTCCTAAGGTGCGCAAACAAGGCTTGCAGTCCTGCATGCCTTTGTAGCTTCACCATCATGGAATGGGAATAAGCAGGCTGGGCAGCTGAATTTGTCAGGTTAGGAGACTTCAGGCAGCTGGGAAGCCATACTTTTAACTCTGCTAATGTTGAAAAACTAATTTTATTAGCATTTAAGCCGTTTTATGAATTTTGTGTACATGTGCACAAGTCTGTGGGGGTACTCTTCACAAGTTTAGTGAAAAAAATTTACTGTATAGTCACAATGCAGTTAAATCAAAAGCAACTTTCTCTGGAGCAAGGCTGAGTATTGCTCCTCAAAGGCTATTTCCACTTGTTTAAAAATGAATGAAACGTCTAAGAAAGTGAGCCAAAAAAATCTGAACAGAGGCAAAGTATTAAACTTCAGCGTGAAAAGTGTTTTTCTAAGACTCACTGTGAGCCATTGGAAACAGTTATATAACCTGAACTGTAGCAGTCACAAAACGTTTTTGGACTATCCAAAACATTTGGTAAACAAAAGGAGACAGCTTCATTTGGATGTTTTAGAGTGTTAACGCCGTTTGGTTAATCCAGGTCTTGCTGGAGAATAACTTATACCTGTAGAAGACTTTTTTTAAAATCAGATTGTAATGCCTAAAAATGTGGTCGCATTTTTAACTCTAACCTTTATTATATGTAGTCAATGTATCCACAGCCAAAATGTGTCTTAGCTTTCAGACACTGAGTTCTGCTCATTCAGTTCTCTGCTTTCATTTTCTAAGACCCAGATCCTCCAAGCTATTTAGGCTCCTAACTTCCACTGAAATCAATGGGAGTTAGCTGCCTGAATACCTATTGAGGATCTGGGATGAAATGTTTTGCACACAACTTTCATTGTGCTCTTGATCATTAAAAACATAATATGGTAATGTCCCTTCTATGACTATAAGTCAGTAATACTGTTAATATTTTAACAGTATCAGAGGGGGAGCCGTGTTAGTCTGGATCTGTAAAAGCAGCAAAGAATCCTGTGGCACCTTATAGACTAACAGACGTTTTGCAGCATGAGCTTTCGTGGGCGAATACCCACTTCGAATGCAAGTAGTGGAAATTTCCAGGGGCAATGTTAACAAATATTTGTAGAACAAATGCATAAGACCAACTTATGACTTATGCATCCTGAGCAGCCAAGAGTGCCTCTCTTCCTATCTGATCTTCTCTCAGGCCTCTGCTACTGTGTTCTGGGCCTTTCACTTCAAGACCAAGCTAGTGTAATGTGCTGTACATGGGGCACAGCCTTTTAGACTCTGGAAACTAAAGCTAGTGCAGAATGTGGCTGTCCATTTATTAAATGGTACTTCATGCAGAGAGCACATTATACCTGTGCTATTTAATCTAATCCACAATGCCTCCTTATTAATCTTCGAAGTGTTGGCTGCATAACTTGTAAAGCCACAATGCTTTAAGACCTGGCTGTTGGAGACTGATTCTCTCACCATGCAATAGTGCTGTAGATAGAATCAGCTGAAATATTTGAGCTTATGGTCCCCTGGTTTAAAAAGGAGAGATTTTCCCTCTTGCATAATATTTTTCTGTGAGGGTGTGATGCTTCCCAGGGTTGTGAGGCACCTTGCTACTACCTGCCCTTAGCATGAGAGTGTCTTCTCTATACCTGCCAGGGGTCAGGTCCCTGACAACGCTGGCCACAGGCAACACAAGTATTACCTTCTCTGGCTCTGCCGTCCCTCTACAGGCAAGCAGTAAGTACACACCAAGCCCTTCAAGCATTTCTCTGGAGTGCCCAGCCCCTGTTCTACTCGGCACTCACAGAATAACTACTCCCAAACAGATACAACTTTAGATAATGCTTCTAGTACACACCAGCTTACTAGTTTTAACTCAGGATCACCACTCTGCTTAACAAACAGCACTTGATAATAAACTTATTCTTTTTTTCACTATAAATATACATAAGAACGGAGATTCAAATAATAGAAAGTAAGAATAGTAGAAACAAATGCTTACATATAAACCAAAATCATAACCTGCTTTCTAGAGCCTAAACTTAACTCACAGGACATTCCCCTAGCTTACACCAAATTCTTCTCCCAGCATTGTTAACCAGGATGGCTGAGATCTCCTTTCATAAGATCAAGTTTTCTTGCAGTTTCTTTGCAGATTTAAGGATGCCAGTGTGTCTCACTGCACCCCAAGATGTACCAGATCTCTGATCTTTACCTGAAAACTGTCCATCTGTCCCTCCCCCCCCACATCTTCCTCTGTTGTTTACCTTTTCCTATTAATTTCCTTCTGAAGTCTCCAAGCCCTTCATTAGCACTTGACTCAGTATGCTACTACAGTGGTTTTCATCCAGTGGTATGAGTACCCCTGGGGGTACGCAGATGTCTTCTGTGGGTACATCAACTCATCTAGATATTTGCTTGGATTTACAATAAGCTACATAAAAAGCACTAACTAAAATTTTATATAGACAATGACTTTATGCTGCTCTATATACTATACACTGAAATGCAAGTGCAATATTTATATTCCAATTGATTTACCATATAATTATATGGTAAAAATGAGTTGGTAAGCCATTTTTCAGTAATAGTGTGCTGTGACACTTTTGTATTTTTGTGTCTGATTTTGTAAGCAAGTAATTTTTAAGTGAGGTGAAACCTGGGGGTACGCAAGACAAATCAGACTCCTACAAGGGATACAGTAGTCTGGAAAGGTTGAGAGCCACTGTGCTAGTAGACTTTTGTTGTAAGACACACACAATATGCAGTGGTCCAGCAGAGGAATAAGTGTCTCCCATTTCTTGTCTGGAAAAGTTTGTCTCAAGGCACCTGTGAGTGACCTGCCTTTACCTACAAGGCCTAGAGAACATAATTTTCAACATATCTATATGACTTCTCATATATGTTCCATACATACATCTCACAATGATTGATGACCAATGTGACACATGCTTTCATTAGAGACCTCACATGACATTATTTTGGTGAACCCAGGGATCTGTGTATCACTGTGCCTTCTGCCAGTCGGCATCAGGAGGTCCTTGAGTTACAAAGAAAACCTCAGTTTAGGTACTTGTTCCTCATTGACATTGTCTACCAGATCTTAGCTGCCTTCTGAGCAGACTACAATGTCATCTTTTTTCCCCTTTGCATCCAGATTGTAAGTGGAGTGAGGGATAAAGTTGGTTAGATGTGGCAATGTTATGATTTTGTTGACATATTGATGTGTGGATGGTCTGTTGCTAGGGATTTATCTTTGATATTTGTATGATGTGCTTTAATTGTTAGTGTCTAGAGGTGCTAAGTTTGTTAAAACCATAATGTTTTCTATACACCATTATGTCTATTTGTAGTCTTTCTAGCCTAGGTCTAGAGCAGGGGTTGCCAACCTGAGCCTGAGAAGAAGCCAGTATTTAGCAAAGAGCTACAGTAATACTTCAGCAGCCTGCTCTCCACCCCGCCACTTCAGCACCTCCTGCTGATCAGCGCTTCCCGTCCCCACTCCCTGTGCCACCTGCCTGCCGTGATCAGCTGTTTCGCAGTGTACAGGAGGCTCTGGGATGGAGAGGGGAGGGGCAAGGGTGCAGCAGACAAAGAGGAAGGGGCAGGGGCCTGGGGTTGAGCAGTGGAAAGTTGGCACCTGTAGCTCCAGCCCCGGAGTCAGCACCTATGCAAGGAGCCGCATATTAACTTCTGAAGAGCCGCATGTGGTTCCGGAGCCACAGGTTGACCATCCCTGGTCTAGAATTTGCCTAAGTACACAAACATGATCTATTTTTTCTCTTTTTTTTAATTCATAGCAATGAATGTAAAAATAAAACTTGGGGATGGTCTTCCACAGTAAGTTCTTTTTTAATAAGAGATTTTTTTTAGGAAAGACAAACTTCTGGCTGTTTTCTGGTCAAGAAATACACATCTGTTCATTCTAGTAGTTGTCATTATTCCTTTGAGCAACTTAACAATTGTAATATGCGTATTTCGATAGACTGAACATCTTGTGTTGAAGACAGCTGACCCACTCACTCTCCTGATAACATCTTTTCTCAGAAACGTAACAACTTAGAATTCTTGCTCACATTTTCATAAGCCATTTAAGACCATTAAAGTTAGCTTATTCTGTACCATTAGTTTGTAGTAAGTCTCCGTGGTGGAATTTATTTCCAGATATAAGTGATCTGATCAAATTCACTAGCTCTAGTTGGTTGTTAAAATGGCACACCGAAAACACCACTGAGAAATCAATACTTAAAACTTCAGTCTTGCCCTGTTGTGATTAGTACTACAGTTCTTCTGGGATGTGATCATCTACTTTAGCAAGGCCACTGCATTTGCTAGATACTGCTGGGAGGGATAAGTGAATGGTGCATCTAAGTATCAGTTTCACAACTAGAGCTTTTGGCAGTAACACTGACCAATTTTATCTATTGGTGACCAGCTTAAAGGGTCTGAGCAGGTGTAGAGGACTAGATCCCTATAAAACCGTCCTCTCTATGTGTAGATGGTTATAGGCAAACCACTGTGAAGATGGGCTCAGTGGTGGTCCCTCATGCATGTTAAGGTGTCCTAGGTGCTTTACTGAGGGAACTTGAAAGACTGGGGGGCATTAAAGGAACATGTGACAAGTCTAAGCATGATCTGTTAATGGTATGACTGTAGTCTTTTTTTAATTCTATAGCCCTTAGTCGGTCTGTCTCAGCAGTGAATCAATAACTGTCTGTCTTCTGGTTGATCAGGTGACCGGGCACGTAGGTCCCCTCGGAAACTTCCTACTTCTCTGAAGAAGGAAGAGAAGAAGTGGGTGCCACCTAAGTTCCTGCCACACAAATATGATGTCAAGCTGCAAAATGAAGATAAGGTGAGTTGCCTGTATGAATCTTCTACTATGCAGTGTGACAGAAAAGGATGAAATAAATAACCCCTATGTGCCATCAAGCAGCAGTGAAGATTCTTTTAACCACATTCAGTATTGTATAGAAATGTTGTCTGAAGCCTTGGTGAGTAAGATGGCTGTTAACTGGCTAATCTCTGATCTGTCTGCCAATTGGTTGATGAAACCTGGCCAGTGATATACATTTTTTTATTAAAGCTAATGTAAAAAAAAGAAAAAAAAGTAATACACAGGTTAAGAAAAGAGTGTCTGTACATGTGAGTATAGTGCTTAGATTGTCCACAAATGCAAAGTTTGTCTTAAAAGTCATAAGATACATATAGTACATAATCAGCAGTAACCTAAATTTAGGTGAATAAATTTAATAGTACCATTTAGATATTAGCATCCAAATATTCGGGTACATCACTAATAAAAAGTTGTAGAGTTGTTTGTGTAAAGCGAAATATATCAATGAGTGAAGATTGTCCCTCGGTAATTGAGAATTTAGGGTGGGTTGTCCATTTAGAATATACAATCCATTAGGAAAGTATTTCAGTTACTTTCCCAATTGTGCTTCTCATCAGCACTCTAGCTCATCCCTCCTGGTATTGCTTGTAGAAGTGACCAAGAGTAACTGCTTATATTGTAACTGCATCTGAAGAAGTGGGTTTTTACCCATGAAAGCTTATGCCCAAATAAATGTTAGTCTTTAAGGTGCCACCAGACACCTCATTGTTTTTGTGGATATGGACTAACACGGCTACCCCTCTGATGCTTATATTTAATTAACCAGTGATATTTTGAGTGACATCAAAGCTAATTACACTTCAGGATGCACTGTGGTTTGCAGCACTGCTGCATGCTTTCTATCAGCTGTTCACTAGGTGATGTAATCCTGATAGGAAGGCAGCAATGACTTGAAACTAATGATTACAGCTTGCAGAGTAACTCCCCTGGTCCCAAAAAGGTTTTGATAAACTAGTCTCTTTTCTTTAACCAAATATTAATGATTGAGCATTGTCGCCAAAACAAAGTAGTAGACTTTGGCAAGGAATCTGCAACGTAAGTTAACATTTCAAATACTTCAGTGACAGTTTTTAGCTAATTGAACATCCCACCAACTTCTCTCAACTCTCAGTGCTACAAGCGCTATTTGTTTGAATCTGAGGTTGCATTGGTGGTGGTCACACAAAGAAAGGGGTAAGAGGTGATGTAGTGTACCATACCTGTGCTCTTGTGCTGTGTGTTGTTGTTTGAGAGACTATATAAACATTGAATGTTACTAATCTGTCTTGGTGTGATGTTTCAAAGATAATCAGCAATGTGCCAGCAGATAGCTTAATCCGTACAGAGCGACCACCCAACAAAGAAATCCTGAGGTATTTCATCCGCCATAATGCACTACGGGCTGGCACAGGCGAGAATTCTCCATGGGTGGTAGAAGATGAATTAGTGAAGAAGTACTCTCTTCCCAGTAAATTTAGTGACTTTCTGCTAGACCCACATAAGGTAAGAATGCGCATTTAAAAATCTGCTTGCAGGGTAGGGCTGGGGGTATGGAAGAGACACTGGCCAAGATTTTCAAGTGAATAATTTTTTTTGGAGGCTCCAAACTTGAGACATCTTGTAGGGGCTTAGTTTTCAGACTGAAAGCCCTGCACTTTCTGAAAATCAGCGCTATTAAGGCAACTTTAGATGAGCACCTAAAATAGTCATCTTTGAAAAGGCTGGCTGGAGTGGGAGGTCTTAATCCCTCTTAAGGAGTGGACCTAGGTGAGAAGCCTGTAGTTCTGGGGTCATCAGGCAGAATTAACGTCCGATGAAGTCTATTGTAAATGGCATTTCTCCTTGCCAATCAGTGGCAATTATATAAGGAGCCCCCACTCTTGGATAAGAAGAAAAATAAGTTTAGCTGGACACAATATTGTCAGCAACAGATCAATGCAATAAATGTTGCTTTTTTCTAGGTGGTCACTCTCAACAATTTTTGTCTCAATCCCCTAGCCATCCAGAAAACATACTTGTTTGTGAAACATTGAAGTATAGAAAATGTGGGTAAAGGAGACCTACAAATACTATTGTAAGGCAATGTGTTTATTTCATTAACTTATTTCATTTAGAGGTTTTTGCCCCGACACAAGACACTGAAAATCTAGTGGCACAATTACCATGATTGCATTTTTTCTTTGCCTTAGACAAGCAATATAAATCCCAACTGTTGAAGCTAACTTGAGATGTCAGGAGTTTACTACATAGGAGAAAACTAACCTTTATCCAGTAGTGTGAATTACTGAATCATTTATCCAGTTATCGTAGTTTAGAGATTGTAGTTGAGATATTAAATATTTTGGTTTTGTAACTGTATTTCCATAGTCCCTGCAGAATTAATACTTTCATATAGTGTGCTGGATTCACAAATTTTAAAATACTTTACAAAGGAAGGCCAGGATTACCCTCTTTTATAAGTGGGAAATCGCGGTGTAGAGGTGAAGTGATTTGCCCGAGTGCGTTATGTCAGTGGCAGAGCTGAAAATAGGACTTGAATCTCCCAGTCATGTGCCCTACGTTTGGACCATACTGCCACTAGACTAGATAGATAATCTATTCTATTGGCGTGTTATCCTAGATGCTGGCTTGCCATCCCTTAACTGAGGGAGCTACTTCTGGCAACTCTGTGGCAATTATCACATGTACTGACTATTCCACAAAGCAGGGGCTTTCAGTATTGAGGTTAAACAAGACTCATCCCTCACCCCCAAAAGGGCTAACTATTGTACCATTGCCTCAATATACACCGTGTTGAAACCCTGCTGGAGCACAGAATCTGCCCTTGGGAGGTGTGCATGTTGGGAAAGTCCTGTGTTTTTCCTTTATGGAATAATTCTAGCATGATTCAAACTTAGTAAAACTGCACCCTATAACAAAAAGGGATTTCCTTACATCTTTCTGCCTGCCCTAGTTGGGTGGCTCCGTGCTCTAACAGGAATATTTAGGCTCACATAGAAGTCTGGTGTAGGTTCATTTAAAGGAAAGATTAATATAAAATCATTAATATGCAGACTGCCTCTTAATTTGCTGTAGTATTTGGGGCATTCAGTTACTAAAAATACATAATTAAAAAGTATTTACTCAAAGCATTAAAGGTGGTTAGCATTCAAAGCACCAAAGGAGGCATGCTATCAATGTAAAGAATTTTATTCTATTTGAACTTGCAGGGACTTATCTACACTGCTGCAAGTCTTTGGTAAATAGTGCATTAGCTGTCCCTAGAACAAGAGCACTGTTTTTATGAAACTCTTAGCCCTGGTCAGCTTGAGATGGTATTTGAGCCTGAGACACCAGTGTTGTGCCTGTACTCTCAATGGAGGGCCTACAGTACATTCTGTTGAACAAGTGTAGCAAAAAACTTGCAAATCTGTTGTAATCAGTTTTACTTTTTGGGGGAGGAAGCTGCTGTTACTTTCATACCATTCACTGCCTCTTCTAGTTACTTCCTATTAGGAAACAGTAAAACTGAATCTGTGGGAGAAGCTTAACATTGTTTTATATTTCACTGTAAATATTTAGGGAGTCCTGACCTTAATAAGGTCCATCTGTTGAAATGTTAGAGAATTTTTGCCATAGCCAATTTCTGGTTTCTTAGAACTTTTACTGGCAAATTCTAGGAAGGGAAGTGGGGTAGCATACTGTCTGGAGAACTGGCGAGTGAAGACAGGACATAGGAGCTAAAGTTAAATACCGAGAGCTTGACAGGAAAAAAAAAATGTCAACATCTGACTGCTCTTACTTCTCAGAAATTTCCCCAACATAGATTTGTTCTCTTCTTGTAAAGAAATGCCTAAAACATATGTTGATTTGACGGACAACGTGTTGCCAAATGTAGCTACTTAGGGGGGGGAAAAAATCAGTTATCTATAGTTATGCAAGTACAAAAGAGCCTGCAGGGACAATGTTCTCCTCTGGCTTGACAGTTGTATCAAAGTATGGAATAGAAACCTTTTTGATCGCTGGTCCTGGACCAATGCTTGGGGAAAGTTTACTAATCCTAAGAGCATCTACATTGATACTGCCAAAGTAGAGTTAACCCTGATAGGTTATGAAAGACTGGACTTTCTACTGTGGGTTGTTACAGTTGTTTGTAATCTTGTAAAACATCTTAATAGTCCCAGACAATGTAAAGTCAAAATTTTCACCTATGCTGTTTCCCTCTCTGAAGTCTGCAGCGTAAACATACCTTCAGTAAAACACCCGCAGTTGGCCTGCATCAGCTGACTCGAGCAAGGTCTGCAGGGCTATAAAATTGCAGTGTAGTTCGGACTCTGGCTAGAGCCTTGGTTCTGGGACCCTCCCCTCCGGCAGGGTCCTGGAGCCTGGGCTACAAGCTAGAGTCCAAACGTATACACTGCAATTTTATAGTTCTGCAGCCCAAGTCCTGCAAGTCTGAATCGGCTTAGGCTGGCCATGGTGCTCTTTTCAGCGTAGGCATCCACATGGCACTCAGGGTATACAAAGGATGAATATAGGCAAACAACACAGGAATGTAAGGACAAGATTAGAAAGGCAAAGGCACAAAATGAGCTCAAACTAGCTACAGGAATAAAGGGAAACAAGAAGGAATTAGAAGCAAGAGGAAGTCCAAGGACAGGGTAGGCCCACTGCTCAGTGAGGAGGGAGAAACAGTAACAGGAAACTTGGAAATGGCAGAGATGCTCAATGACTTCTTTGTTTTGGTCTGCACCGAAAAGTCTGAAGGAATGCCTAACTAACATAGTGAATGCTAATGGGAAGAGGGGTAGGTTTGGAAGATAAAATAAAAAAAATTAAAGATCACTTAGAAAAGTTAGATGCCTGCAAGTCACCAGGGCCTGATGAAATGCATCCTAGAATACTCAAGGAGCTAATAGAGGAGGTGTCTGAGCCTCTAGCTATTATCTTCGGAAAATCATGGGAGATGGGAGAGATTCCAGAAGACTGGAAAAGGGCAAATCTAGTGCCCATCTATAAAAAAGGTAAATAAAAACAGCCCAGGAAACTGCAGACCAGTTAGTTTAACTTCTGTGCCAGGGAAGATAATGGAGCAAGTAATTAAGGAAATCATCTGCAAACACTTGGAAGGTGGTACAGTGATAGGGAATAGCCAGCATGGATTTGTAAAGATCAAATCGTGTCAAACCAATCTGATAGCTTTCTTTGATAGGATAACAAGTCTTGTGGATAAGGGAGAAGCTGTGGATGTGATATACCTAGATTTTAGTAAGGCATTTGATACAGTCTCGCATGATATTCCTATCAATAAACTAGGCAAATACAATTTAGATGGGGCTACTATAAAGTGGGTGCATAACTGGCTGGATAACCGTACTCAGAGAGTTGTTATTAATGGTTCCCAATCCTGCTGGAAAGGTATAACAAATGGGGTTCCGCGGGGGTCTCTTTTGGGATCGGCTCTGTTCAGTATCTTCATCAATGACTTAGATATTGGCATAGAAAGGACGCTTATTAAGTTTGCAGATGATACCAAACTGGGAGGGGTTGCAACTGCTTTGGAGGATAGGGTCATAATTCAAAATGATCTGGACAAATTGGAGAAATGGTCTGAGGTAAACTGGATGAAGTTTAATAAAGACAATTGCAAAGTGCTCCACTTAGGGAGGAATAGTCAATTTCATACATACAGAATGGGAAGAGACTGTCTAGGAAGGAGTATGGCAGAAAGAGATCTAGGGGTTATAGTGGACTACAAGCTATATACGAGTCAACAGTGTGGTGCTGTTGCAAAAAAAGCAAACATTATTCTGGGATGCATTAACAGGTGTGTTGTGAGCAAGACACGAGAAGTCATTCTTCTGCTCTGCTCTGCGCTGGTTAGGCCTCAACTGGAATATTGTGCCCAGTTCTGGGCTGTGCATGTCAAGAAAGATGTGGAGAAATTGGAGAGGGTGCAGAGAAGAGCAACAAGAATGATTAAAGGTCTAGAGAACATGACCTACGAAGGAAGGCTGAAAGAATTGGGTTTGTTTAGTTTGGGAAAGAGAAGACTGAGAGGGGACATGAGAGCAGTTTTCAGGTATCTAAAAGGGTGTCATAAGGAGGTGGGAGAAAACTTGTTCATCTTAGCCTCTAAGGATAGAACAAGAAGCAATGGGCTTAAACTGCAGCAAGGGAGGTTTAGGTTGGACATTAGGAAAAAGTTCCTAACTGTCAGGGTGGTTAAACACTGGAATAAACTGCCTAGGGAGGTTGTGGAGTCTCCATCTCTGGGGATATTTAAGAGTAGGTTAGATAAATGTCTATCAGGGATGTCTGGACAGTATCTGGTCCTGCCATGAGGGCAGGGGACTGAACTCAATGACCTCTCGAGGTCCCTTCCAGCCCTACAATCTGAGTCTATATACCATAGCCATTTCCTATGTTCAAGAGGCAGAATGTAACTGACTTAAGGGAGAGTAAAAGCAAATGACTCTTCACCCCTGTAACTTCTCTTAAGTGGAAACAAGCGCTGCTTATATCAGCTGAATGGCACATAAGGGCCTTCATTACCCTGTGGGGTAGAAAGAATAACACTGAAAGTGCCTGGGAATTAATGTAGTAGTTAAGATTACTTCAGGACTTTCATAATCACAACTCTGAGAATCTTTAGGGAGGAAGTTTTCCATGCGTGGCCTTAGCCCAGAGGTAAATTCAAACAATTTTAAAATCTGAAATTGTTGGAGGACAAACCAATCTAGGATTTGTGCCTCAGTTCTGCCAAAATAACTTTGAGCTGTCAGCATGTTCAACTGGCACACATGACACACATTTATATCTAACATAAATGGTTATGAGGGTTATCACTAATATCATGCTGAAAACAACTTTCTCTGTGGGTGGTCTCCTGCAATGTTTATATGCTGTCTTCAGTGGAGCTCTCTGCAATAAGGGTGTTAAAAGAAAACTAAACTTTCATTAAATGGTTAATCTTAATGTAGTAGTAAACATTCAGAAGTCAGGAAATAAGAATGCCAACATTGCTATGAGAAAGGTAACTTGATTATGATGGGCACATGCTTACTGTATCTGAAATATGTACCTTATCATAGCAATTATTAGAATGTTGAACATCCTGTTTCTTTTGTTATGCTTGACATGACAGAATTTTTACTAAAACCTTAACTTTTTCACTCTGACTTCTGATAGTTGCAATAATATTTATAACACAGAGGTTATAAATATTATTGCAAGTCTTCTGTTATTTTTGAGTTTTTGAAATTAACCCATCCAGATGCTCATGACCTGAATCTCAGAAATCAATAGGAGCTGGGGGTGATCACAGCACCTTAAAAATTAGGCCGCTAAACTACCACTGTGTAGTCCTTTATTGGACCAACTTCTGTTGGTGGACGAGACAAATGAGCTTTCACCAGCAGAAGTTGGTCCAAGAAAAAGGCTTGTCACCCACCTTCTCTCTCTGATATCCTGGGATCAACACAGCTACACAAATGCTACAAACAATTGTGTAGTCCTATTGATTAGGTAACAGTCCTGAACAATAGAACTGCATTGACAAATGGATCACTCCAAAGGCTAAAAACCCTCCAAATCCACCCTCATATTGTCAGGAAAGCCTTCAGAGCAGGCCTCTGAAACTAATGAGTCCTCTTTTTACCGTACAAACTTTCAAGCAAACAAATGCATAAATCTGTGAAAACTACAAAGCTTTTTCATGTAATTCAGTTGGAAGTAACTTTAAAACATCATTGTAGCAAACAAACTTAACAAACAACAAATTTGAAAGCTGAATGTTAAATCCTCCTAAGATGGGCTGTTAACTTTATAAACTGAGGAACTCTATAGCAAACTGAAAGCCATTGCAGTGGTCTGTGTGTGTGTCCCTCAGTATACTGTGTACTGAACTTACTTGTTAAACTGAACAGGGAACTGAACTAAACTTACCTGTTAAAAATAATTATCAGGGAAAGGTTTTTCAGACATTGCCCCTGCTTAGATTGGTTTTATATTAATATCTCTTCTTAAATTCTAGTACATGACTCTCAACCCCTCAACCAAAAGGAAGAGCTCTGGATCACCTGACAGAAAGCCCTCCAAGAAGTCCAAAACTGATGGATCTTCACTGGGCCAGCCACTGAGCCCTACGCTGTGGTGTCATGTGCATTTGAAGAAATCTATTATTGGCTCTCCATTAAAAGTGAAGAACTCTAAGAACCCAAAATCCTCCAAAGAGGAGTTGGAGGAGGTGATGAAAATAGTGTCTCCAGGCAAACTTGGTGCTGACTTCCACGTTCCTAAGAGGAGCCGACTAGGGAAGGGCAGCGACAAATCCTTAGACAAGAAACTGAAAGGCAAAAGGGTCCTGAATGGGCAGAAGTCCCCTGGGAAATCAAAATCACCCAGGAAAGGTCTGAAGAATCCCAAGATGAAACTGAAACAAATGACACTACTGGACATGGCAAAAGGCACCCCTAAGGTGTCTAGAACTCCTAAGAGCTCAGCAGGGACTCCCAGGTCCTCCAGCAAACCCCAGAAACATCTTCCTCCTGCTGCGCTCCACCTCATTGCCTATTACAAGGAAAACAAAGACCGGGAGGATAAAAAAAGTGCCCTTTCCTGCATCATCTCCAAAACAGCCCGGCTACTCTCAAATGAGGACCGTGCCCGCCTTCCTGAAGAGTTGCGAGGGATAGTACAGAAACGCTATGAACTCTTAGAGCACAAAAAGAAATGGGCTTCCATGACAGAGGAACAGCGCAAGGAGTATCTGAAGAAGAAACGGGAGAAGCTGAAAGAGAAACTAAAGGAAAGAGCAAAAGAGCGGAAGGAAAAGGAGATGCAGGAAAAACTGGAAAAGCAGAAGCGGTATGAGGACCAAGATCTTAAAGGAAAGAATTTGCCTGCTTTTAAACTAGTGGATACTCCAGAAGGACTTCCCAATACTCTCTTTGGGGATGTGGCCATGGTGGTGGAGTTCCTGAGCTGTTACTCAGGCTTACTGATGCCAGATGCTCAGTATCCCATTACAGCAGTCTCCTTGATGGAGGCTCTGTGTGCAGAGAAAGGGGGCTTTCTCTACTTGAACCGAGTGCTGGTCATTCTTCTGCAGACCCTGCTGCAGGATGAAATTGCCGAAGACTACGCTGAGTTGGGAATGAAACTCTCAGAAATCCCCCTTACCTTGCATTCTGTTTCTGAGCTTGTCCGCCTGTGTCTACGCAAGTCAGATGTGCAGGAGGAAAGTGAGGTTTCTGATAACGTAGATGAGAGCAAGGATTCAGCTACCTTTGAGGATAATGAGGTACAAGATGAGTTTTTGGAGAAGTTGGAGACATCAGAGTTCTTTGAGCTGACATCTGAGGAGAAGCTACAGATAGTCACAGCACTCTGCCACCGAATCCTAATGACTTACTCCGTGCAGGACCATGTGGAAGCAAAGCAGCAGATGTCAGCTGAGCTTTGGAAGGAGCGGCTAGCTGTGCTGAAGGAAGAGAATGACAAGAAAAGAGCAGAAAAGCAGAAACGGAAAGAAATGGAGGCTAAAAACAAAGAGAATGGGAAAGATGAGAATGGGGTGGGAAGGAATGACAAGAAAAAAATTGAGATGGTAAAAACAGAGCAACAGATGGAAATAGAGGCTGAAGATATGATCAGTGCTGTGAAAAGCAGGAGACTTCTTGCCATTCAAGCCAAGAAAGAGAAGGAGCAACAGGAGAGGCAAATGAGAGGTACAATACTAGAGTACTGGAGTGTGTGTGTGTGTGGGAGCGGGGGAACGGGATACAAAAGTAATCAGTTCAGTTCTCCGTTTCCAGTAGTGTTACCTGGCCATGAGGGATTTTATGGCAGGTGTCGATTAAGGTCTCTAGTTCTCTTGATGTGAGGCATTGTGCAGCCTGCAGGATTTTCAAAGCCACAGCTATGTGGTGCTTTAATATTACTCCAGTAGCTCAAAATTTGGTGTGCTATGTGTCAGATCCTCTTCTTTCAGTTTTGCCTCTTCAGAAATCCCCCACAAAGTACCTTCCTAGTTCTCACACATGGGGAGGGTTGGAAAACAGCAATCCTAGCTGGAGCACAGCCACGCACTGCTCAGCACAGAGACCTGGTCAGGCCGGGCTCTGCAGCTGCACTGCCCCAGGAGCTCGCAGCTCCGCTGCCCAGAGCATTGCGCCCGTGGCACAGTGAGCTGAGGCTGCAGGGGAGGGAGGACAACGTGGGAGGGGCTGGGGGCTAGCCTCCCAGGCCAGGAGCTCAGGCTGGGCAGAACGGGCCGGCGGGCCGGATGTGGCCTGTGGGCGGTAGTTTGCCCACCTCTGCTCTATAGGCTCCATTGTAGAAGATGAAGAAGGGGAATGGAGTTTGAGGAATTCAGAAGGCCAGGTAGAGAGGCCTGGAAGGGTCGCCTTCCTTGGGATCACCTGGCCCAGGCCACCCCGTGCCTGAATCATAGAGGAAAATGAAAGAACAGCTGTTAGTTTTTATTCTAGTATTTATTTCCTTTTATTTTATGGCAGAAGTAGCAGCAGCTGAACACAGGTAAAAAGAATAAGCTCCTGTTCCCTCAAGCACTGATTTCCAAAGGTGTCAGTGATTGTAGTAATAAACCCTAGGTCCCCAGAATCAATCCAGGTGTGGAGGCAGCTGTGGACCCTGTTTCATGCAATTTTCCAGGTGTGAGGAACCTCGGCCCCCCCCATGCCACTGAGTGGTTCCTCATGTGGGACAAGAACCAGATGAATCAGAAAATGGAACAAATACATCAACAATGAGAAATGGTGTAAATATACCATAGACACCATGCATCTGCACTAGGGTGTCCAGGTGTCCGGGGGACCTAACAGGGTCTGGTCAGATCAAAATCTGATTTCTGCAGGCGGGGGAGGTGATGGGTCATCACCTGTGCCAGCCCCTACTCAGCCTTGGTTGCCTCCTATCTGTGACAGGTGGCTGCAGCTCCCAGCCCTGGCTCTAAAGGCAAGTCCCTCCTGACCAGAGGAGAGGGGAAAAGCAGTGTGTGTGTGTGGGGGGCGGGATTCCCGCACTCCTGCTGGTGTGTCCTTTTTTAAAATATTAGAAAGTTGGCAACCCTAAGCTGCGCAGAGCATTGTACGATCGGTGCAGGGAGAGCACCCAAAATAGGATTGTCAGTGTGAAAACATGGCACTTTTGCAACTTTCTCTAGTTCAGTCACAACTGTAATTGTCCAGTAGAGATGTAGCTAGGGAAATGCAGCATTGGGTCTCAGGTGGAAATTTCCTTCACCACCATAAAGGCTAGAAACCTATGGAGAGTTTGTTTTAAATGAAACTGAGATTCAGCAGCAAATCACATAGCCTGTTAAGGCCCTGTCCATATCTGTTGTCATCCCTTGAGATTCTATGCTGTCCCTGTAGGAGACCCCTTCTGGTCCTATGGCTTCTGCTGCTATCTCTGTGCTAATGCCAAGCCTGCTGCTCCGCTCCCCATTCTTCAAGAACCACTCTGATGTCATCTTTTGGTTGTCTCACCACTCTTTCTTTCCTCATAAGTAGCCTCTTTCTGCATCATTCTTGACAACTCCACCGTCCTTGCCGTCTACTTGCCTTGCAACCTCTCTCACCTTTGTAAAGTGCTCTACTCTGCATCCAGCTTTTTGTCAGTCCTGTTGCTGCTGATTTATCACTAAAATCTGTTTTTAAAAAAAAACAACCCACCAGGGTGGTGGCTTCTGTCACCCCAGTTTTTGCCATAGGTGTCAGTTTTAGGGTCAACATCTATAATCAGAGGAGAGGGGATGAAATCTTGTGCCCCATGAGGCTCTTATTCCTTGCTTACCAGTTCAAATCCTACTTTATGAGGAAGCTGTCAACCAGGAGCCCTCTTTATGCGATGTGGCTTCAAACAGGAAATAAAACCCGTTTGTTTTGTGGATGTTGAGTTTAAAATAAAAGCTGTCTTCCAATGTGACTGTTTTTAGTAAGAACAAGTGTTTCTGCTGCTTGATATAGCCCTCTGTTTTTGAGTAGGAACATTCTGCCCCCCGCACCCTCCCCATAAACTTGTGTTCATTATTAGCTCTTAATCTGAAAACCCAGTTATTAAACTGAGTAGTGTGTGAGTTATTTGAGCATGAAAAAGGTATCTTGGATAATGATGCACTTCAGATGGAAAAACCTCAACTCAATTTAAAAGGAAGGAGGAATGTGGCACATGAATGGAAGTCAAGAGATCCAAGTTCTCTTCTTACTCTGCCACAAGTAGTAATCTTAGGCAAATCACTTAGTCTCTGTTTCTCAATCATTAAAATGGGAATAATATATTCCCTACTTCATAACTGTGTTAAGCTTTACTCTTTATCATTTGTAAAGTGCTCAGGTATAGTGACGGATGCCATGGATGTTACCTACAAATGACTTTGCTGTTTTGCATTCTAATTGAAATGGCCCAACTAGGCACTGGAGGTAACATTTTTACAGCGAATAGGGAAATTAAGTACTATTCTACAACTTGCATTGCTGTGTTGTGATTGGAGGGAGTTACCAACAGGACAAAATCCTTGCAATCTGATCCGACTTGTTTAAAAATGAGTTTCCATGCTTTGAGGAAAGCGACAGAAATCTTGGAGAGCTCAAAGTGCAGAAACTGCTCTTCCCAGCATATAGGACTTTCCCTGTCCTTTTTAATCAGTCAGACATAGGAATTGACAGGACTCGAAAAACTTCCCAGGCATGTACTAGCCAGAGGGCAGAACCTACCAATCACACCTTGATATGGAGAATGAGGTGGGTGCCCACCAGTGAGCTTCCTGGGCAATACTTTAGTGAGCAGTCAGCACCCACCAGGGCTGCTGGGATTTTTGGGGACAGCACCCCTGTACGGGCTCCATCTTTTTATTAGCATCTGGCTGATAGGCACCTCAAACTTGCTGCCTTTCCTGTCTTGCTCTGGCTACTGGAAGAGAGAGAGCTTCATCTCCCACAAACCTATTTCTCCCCCTTGCCCCACAGAGCATTCTGGCAGCAGCAATGAGAGAGTCTTCCTTCAAAATATGCCTTTCTCAGCTTTCCCAACCAGCAAAAGCTGAAACTGTGTCTCACTATGCCCTGTATGGTTCTGGGAAGCAGCAGTGAAACTGATCAGAATTGTAGGTTGCACTGTGTTGGTTGGGAAAGCTCTGAGCAGGGACAGAGGCACTGGAGCTCTCTGCAGTCTCAGGCACAAATTGCATTCATTGTATGTTCAGCTGCCATTTGGAGGTTTTCTTTGCAATCTTAAGGGCTGGAAATGTAATTTTCTGAAAACTTAAATTCAATAGAAATTGATGGTGTGTGTTCTGTCATGAGCCATGACAAACTTCTCACTTGTCAATGGTGAATGGAGTTTTCAAGCCATGGTAATGGTCAAACCAAATTGATACTCCTAATCCGATATCATATCAGCAGTTAGGATGCCAAAAGTAGTGCTTTAGAATCATAGACTTTAAGGTCAGAAGGGACCATTATAATCATCTGGTCTGACCTCCTGCACGGTGCAGGCTACAGAATCTCACCCACCCACTCCTGTATCAAACCTGTGTCTGAGCCATTGAAGTCCTCAAATCATGATTTAAAGACTTCAAGGTGCAGAGCACGTTCCAGCAAGTGACCGGTGCCCCACGCTGCAGAGGAAGCTGGAAAACCCCCAGGGCTTCTGCCAATCTGGCCTGGAGGAAAATGCCTTCCTGACCCCAAATATGGCGATCAGCTAAACCCTGAGCATGTGGGCAAGACTCACCAGCCAGACACCCAGGAAAGAATTCCCTGTAGTCCCACCCCATCTAACATCCCATCACAAGCCATTGGGCATATTTACCACTACTAGTCAGACGAATTAATTGCCAAAATTAGGCTATCCCATTATACCATCCCCTCCATAAACTTATCAAGCTTAGTCTTGAAGCCAGATATGTCTTTTGCCCCCACTTCTCCCCTTGGAAGGCTGTTCCAGAACTTAACTCCCCTGATGGTTAGAAATCTTCATCTAATTTCAAGTGTAAACTTCCTGATAGCCAGTTTGTATCCATTTGTTCTTGTGTCCACATTGGTACTGATATTAAATAATTCCTCTTTCTCCCTGGTATTTATTCCTCTGATATATCTATATATTTATAAAGAGCAATCGTATCTCCCCTCAGCCTTCTTTTGGTTAGGCTAAAGAACCTGAGCTCTTTGAGTCTCCTTTCATATGACAGGTTTTCCATTCCTCGGACCATCCTAGTAGCCATTCTCTGAACCTGTTCCAGTTTGAATTCATCCTTCTTAAACATGGGAGACCAGAACTGCACACAATATTCCAGTTGAGGTCTCACCAGTGCCTTGTATAATGGTACTAACACCTCCTTATCTCTACTGGAAATGCCTCGCCTGATGCATCCCAAGGCCGCATTAGCTTTTTTCACAGCCATATCACATTGGCGGCTCATAGTCATCCTGTGATCTACCAATACTCTGAGGTCCTTCTCCTCCTCTGTTACTTCCAACTGATGCCTTCCCTAGCTTATAACAATAGTTCTTGTCATTTAATCCCTAAATGCATGACCTTGCACTTTTCACTATTAAATTTCATCCTATTACTGTTACTCCAGTTTACAAGGTCATCCAGATCTTCCTGTACGATATCCTGGTCCTTCTCTGTATTGGCATTACCTCCCAGCTTTGTGTTATCCACACAATTTATTAGCACATTCTCACTTTTTGTGCCAAGGTCAGTAATAAAAAGATTAAACAAGATTGGTCCCAAAACCGATCCCTGAGGAACTCCACTCGTAACCTCCTTCCAGCCTGACAGTTCACCTTTCAGTATGACGCGTTGTAATCTCCCCTTTAACCAGTTCCTTATCCACCTTTAAATTTTCATATTGATCCCCATCTTTTGCAATTTAGCTAATTCCCCATGTGGAACCATATCAAATACCTTACTGAAATCGAGGTAAATTAGATCCACTGCGTTTCCTTTGTCTAAAAAAATCTGTTATCTTCTCAAAGAAGGAGATCAGATTGGTTTGGCACGATCTACCTTTTGTAAAACCATGTTGTATTTTGTCCCAATTACCATTGACCTCAATGTCCTTGAATACTTTTTCCTTCAAAATTTTTTCCAAGACCTTACATACTACAGATGTCAAACTGACAGGCCTATAGTTGCCAGGATCACTTTTTTCCTGTTCTTAAAGATAGGAACAATGTTAGCAATTCTCCAGTCATACGGTACAACCCCTGAGTTTACAGATTCATTAAAAATTCTTGCTAATGGGCTTGCAATTTCATGTGCCAGTTCCTTTAAAATTCTTGGATGAAGATTATCTGGGCCCCCTGATTTCGTCCCATTAAGCTGTTCGAGTTTGGCTTCTACCTCGGATGTGGTAATATCTACCTCCATATCCTCATTCCTATTTGACATCCTACCATTATCCCTAAGCTCCTCATTAAAGACTGAGGCAAAGTATTTGTTTAGATATTGGGCCATGCCTAGATTATCCTTAACCTCCACTCCATCCTCAGTGTTTAGCGGTCCCACTTCTTCTTTCTATGCTGACTCAGTACAAAGTTTGTAGTCAACCTTGTTCAAGTAACTAGTGAGCTCTTGAGGGTATGATGGTAAATGGGATGGAGTGGGGAAGAGGATATACTGTTAAGAAATTAGCAGGTGTCAAGCTGACAACCTTTCTAGCCCAGGTGCAAGCCTCCCCAGTGAAGGTTCCTACATTTGAAACTGGAAACCTGCTGGTATGCAGTGGAAACCAGAACCAACAAATAGCTTATTAGGGTTTTAATCACTCTCTTTACAAGGTCGTCTTGAGAGCTAGCCCTGTAAGAAGGTGCTCTGAGCATGCACTGTTCTTGTAGTCCTCAGCTAGCTGTTGGCTATTCTGTATACCTGTCGGCAGTACAAATGTAGGCTGTAGATCTTTTAAGTCCTACTCTCCAGGGTGTGTAAAAAGGCTGTGGTGAAGTTCTGGCAGCTATACAAGCAGTACATGTACAGAGAATGACGCTTCAGTCCTATGTTTCGAAAAAGGACTGTAGCCTGCATAGAGTGGTGTGAGGAGCACTTCCAGCTGTTAGCAATGTATGGGGAAGGTGCCTCCTGTATGTTTGGAGGAGGGCTGTTGCCCCACATTATCTTGTTGCCTATCTCCCATTGTGATCAGAATTCCCTAGGTTGGCTTCAATATTTTGTTGGTTCCAATTTTCTCAAGGATTTGAGGTCTTGTATTTAAGTTCAGAATCTACTTACTTAGATTTTTGGTCCTGGATTGTAATATAACTTTGTCTTTGGGGTCTGGATTTCAGCCTAACTTTAGACAGATTCATTTTTGTTCCCTTTTTCTCAATACATCTCTTACATAGTGAGGTGGGCTTGTTCTTCAGAGGCAGGTAAAGATGCAGAAGACATCTGTAAAGTACCCTGAGCCCAAAAGAAAAGCTTAAAGCCCTCTGACCTCAGTTCTTTGTCTTCTAGACAGAAGTTGGTTATTTATCCTGATCATGAGATGAAATGTCTAAGTAAAGCTCTTGGGTATGTTTACACTGCATTGGGAGATGATTGCAGCTAGGGTAGGCATACCCATGCTAGCCTTAGTGTAGCTAGTATTCCTTAAAAAGCTGTGAAGACACAGCAGCATGGACCCTGGCATGGGCTAGCAATAGGAATATGTACTCCTGGTTCCGGGTGAGCTTGTGCAGCCACACAGGCTTCAGTGTCAGCTGTAGCTTCACTGCTCTTTTTTGGCTATACTAGCTAGATTGAAGCTAGCATAGGTATGTCTGCCTGAGCTGCAATTACCCTTCCAGTTGCTGTGTAGACATACCATTCATCTGCAGGAATCCTGCCACCTTTCATTATTTCATTCTGTTTGTGGACTTCCCGGGGGATGTAGGAGCTACTAGAATGCCAAGATTTTTGTCCTGACAGGTAACCTAAACTTGCTGTTTTTGAACTCTTCTGCTGACATGGCAGAATATCTGGGAATGTACAAGTTACTAGAGCATGTGCTTGTCCCTCCTGTAGCCAGAGCAGAACAGCTGCGCTTGGAAACCTATGTGGCTAAGGGGGGGGCGTGCCTTCCAGTCTACAATTGTCCATTTGGTAGGAAGGCTTCAGAAAAGGTTCTTTATGGTGAGATCTGAGTTGAAGCAGCTAGTGAGATGAAGTGAAGGTGATGCATAAGGCCATGCTGGGGAACAGGAGAACAGAAAATAAAATACCAGTAATATTAAAGTCCTTCTCTTTGCCTCAGGCCAGCTCACCCTCCTGCTCTGGTTTTGTTCTGCATTCTTTCTCAAACTGAAATTAGCAGCATTTGAGCTTGAGGTTTGGGATTCTGCAGATTCAGGACCCTTAGGCAGTTGTGTGGTCTGAATTGGGAGAAACTCTAGGGGATTTTCACATGGGGGGCGGGAGGCGGGGTCCTTAGTAACTAGTGCATATTAGCTAAAGTTCACAAGCTACTCTGCAGTAACTCCCCATGTGGACACTCCCACTGCACACTGAGTGCCTTTGTGTGCATTAGCTTAATTTACTTTGGAAATACATTAACAGAAGTTACCAGTAAATTAATCTTTTCTTCACCTAGCTAATCAGCAAAATAGAAAATAGCCTATTGCAATATGTGGTGAATCTGATTCCAGTAGTTTTCTTTTAATGTGTCTGGTAATCCCTGCAGTAAAACAGGAGAAAGAAGCAGAGGAGGAGAGAATCCGGAAGCATAAAGCTGCAGCTGAAAAGGCATTCCAAGATGGGATTGCGAAAGCTAAGCTGGTGATGCGCAGAACGCCAATAGGAACTGACCGTAACCACAACAGGTAGAAGACCTAACCTTAAAGCTTCCCTGTGCTATCTGTATCCCTTTAACTGCTAATGGTCCTGTTAGGTGATCACCTCCTTTCTGTTGGAATAGAATGTTACAAATGAATATTTCATGTATTTGAGATCTTTTTTACCAGTATGCAATGCATTACTGTGCATCAAGAACTTCAGAGGTGGCCTACTGTAAAGCTAAAATAGAGATGAGACCATCACCAAACTGCTGTAGTCTGGGGGACCTGCATCTCTGCAGGAGGGATGCATGACACTCAGTCTAACCCAGTATTTCTCAGTCTACTCAGGCTGGCACCCTTTATTCTAAATCAAAAACTTTTGTGATGACTCCTTGCCCCACACTTAAAATAAACTAAGAGTAAAAAATTTCAGTGATAATGCTGTGTAATTGATTTGTTTTGAGAGGCTGACAGGAAGTACTTCACCTTGAAAAGTAAGAGTGTGCGGGGGAGTGAGGGAGCAAGAGTTTTCTTTGCTTTAGATTGTAATGCAATTTCAATTGCTTCGTCTCCTGATTAGCTTTGTGGCCCGACTCAGTAGTTGAAACAGTTGGCTAAAATTATCAAAGTGCTGGCTATAGTAGTTACCATTATTATCCTTCTCTCATTCAGACTTGGTGTATGATAGACTCTTTAGAAAGAACTGTGGGATAGTTTCTTCTTGTTGTTCATGCTGCACTTCTGCTGAAGATATAGATGCATGCATATATTTTAAATGCCTGCATACTTGTGTTCTCTCTTCTCGTGTGTGAATGTATATGTATTTTTTTCGCGCAACCCTTGTCCTCCTGCAGTAATGTCTATGCTCTTTACAGATATTGGCTGTTTTCAGATGAGGTTCCTGGCTTGTTCATTGAGAAGGGCTGGGTACATGACAGCATAGACTACAGATTCATCCCTCGCCGCCAGAAGAAGGAGGAGGTGGTAGATGATGATGATGATGACTACTACCCAATGGGTAAGATCGGCCAACTTCTCTTGCATACCATCTTTTGTCACTAATGGATCCTCTTTGTTATTAGCTGGGGTTGGGGTCGATCGGCAAATGGATGACCATGTAACTGATCAGTAAAGGTGCTGTTCAAGAGTGTCAGTGTGGATCCCACTGTAGATGTTCATGAGTCTCGTGCGTGAGATTGGAGTCTTTTGAATAGAATTGTCAAGGGTTGTGCTTGTACCTCATGCTCCTTATTATCCCTTCTGAGGGGGAGCCATGATCTGTCTTCAGTTCCTTAACTCTTGTTGCAGTCAGGTGGAAGCTGGCATGTGTCCAACCTACTAATTCTTGGCTTTGGGTAAATTTTCTCAAACTCTTCATAAAACCTTCAGCACTTTTCTGATCCACTCAAAACCTTCAGTCTTCAAGCCCTGCCTATCCTGCAATGCACTGAATCTATTGAAAAACAGATGTGGGGGAGTGAGGGAGCAAGAGTCCCAAATACTGAGTAGATGTTTGGTGTGCGTTTAATTTGCCACAAGAACACGCAAGTTGTGAGATGCGTGGTTGAAGCTTCATTTTCTGGAGCAATTTATGAAGAGCTCTTTGGATCTGAGAAGAACTCCAGGTTCTTAGTAGCAGACAAGGGACCCCAAAGACCAGTACAGAGAAGATGGCACAGAAAAAGACTGGCCTCATCACCAAAGTAGACTCGACCAGCGCCGTAGACTCAACCACCACCACAGACACTATCAGCATCTCTGGTACCAAAGTGCAGCTCTGAGAGGGACTGCTGTGAACGTACAAGCAGGGACACTAGGAGGAGCTCAGTGTCTTCCCACAGGGATGGACGCCCTAAAGCCTCAGGATAAAACCACAAAGCCCCTCGTGGTGTTTAGGACTAGTGATAAGGAGGAACCTGTGGCACAGAGACTCTCCTCCGGCAACAACTCTAGCTCTGGCGACGCATCCCTCAGTGGCAACACCTACAACTGAAGATGTGTTTCTGGAAGAGCCAGAACTGTCATAGGAGCTGATGGTGCCCCAGTGACAAGAACTCAATGTACCTCAGCACCACCCTTAGATGATGATGATTCCTGCTCTCTATCAAACGTGTTCTCACTGCCTTCAAGCAGAGAATCCTCTACTTGGAGATCTGTGGTCAACACCACAAACGCATGTCATCTCCCTCTACAGGTCTCAGCTGCTGACTCTTGTGAGGAATGGCATTGGACTACCCAGTATCAAAAAAGTCAACGGTGCCCTTATGTCCTATCACCATGGTCCTATTGGACTTACTGTGGTCTGCCGTCACACACCTCTATAAGCCTGTCTCCACCGTATTTGAGGAAGATCGCTCTTGCCACCAGCATGTGTGGTCAGACTGTCTATGCCAGACTACAAGGAAGACAGAACTGGGGGCAGAGCAACAACAAGGTCCTGTGTCATTACCAAAAGACATTTCCTCTTCATCACCTGGTGAAGTGATATCGTCAACATCAATACTGGAACCTGATTACTTCAAGTAATTCCAAGAGCTCCTATGAGAATTACCTAGATCCTGGAGAGACAGATGCTGATCATATTGAAAATATATAAGTTGATATTTTGACAACTTTCAGTCCAGTCACAGTCGCCGTCCTCATAAATGACCAGGCTAAGGCCCTGTGGCAGATGCCTGCCACAAAAACACCCAGTGTAAAATGGGTAGAGAAGCAGTACCCAATCCCTCAGACAGGGTTTGAATACTTCTTTGCCTGCCTTAGCCAGGGATCCTTATCTGTCTCAAAGGTACAGGAAAAATCTACAGCAAAAAATAATGCCCCTAAAGACAAAGACCCCCAAAAAGGCTCTACCTACTTACTTACTCTGCTTTTCTGCAACTGCAAGAGGCAAATTACTCTTTGAGCTGGGATAGAGTGATGCCCTTTCTCTTGAAACTCCATGTGACAACTGGATGGCACCCAGGGAAGTAAAAAAGGTAGGCCAGTTGTTGGCAATTGACACTTCCAACTCTATGGTCAGATCTATGGCCATGGCAGTGACAACGCACAGAACATCCTGACTCCAAGTATTGGACATCCCTTGAGAGGTACAGGGTATGACTGGGGACCAGCCCTTTGAAAGCATGGAATTTAAGGAGCAAACAGCTCTTCACGCTCTTTTGAAGGCTCAAAGGCTCCCTGGGACTGTCACCCCAGCCTCATACTGTAAACCCTACCATCCTCAGTCCCAGTAAAGACAACAAGCACCATGCTGTCATTCCAAGCAACCTGAGTGCCATACCAATAAAAAGCTAAAGTATGACAGGTCACCAGACTCCTCCTTCCTTGGCAATGTATCTCGCTCCTATGGCATGTCAGCAAATTTGACAGGATTGTTGGGAGTCTCATCAGATCCAGTTTAGAGAGCATGACTTTCAGAAGCCATCTCGCCCTATTCCACCACGGGTGATCTGCCATAACATTGTACAAATAGGTGCTAGAGGCCATTGCTCCAACTTCCCCAGCCCTCTTCAGGGACCCCTTTCATGAGAGCCTGCTACAGGCAGAAGTGGCCTTGTTGCATCCTCTAGGAGGTTGAGGAGCTGCCACCAGATCTCAGGGAAGGGGTTTCTGCTCCCAGTATTTCCTTATCCTGAAGAAGGAAAAAAAAGGGGGCCTTTGTTCTGTCCTAGACCTGAGAAGACTCAACAAAAACATATGCCATTTCAGGAATTGCCTCTCTCATTCTATATGTTTATGCTCAAGGCTGGTTCATGGCTTTTTACTTGCGTGATGCATCTGCATACTTCTATATAGCTCTCTATCTGGGCCGTGGGAAGTACCCAAGATTCCAAGTGGGACCCAACCATTACCAATCCAGGGTATTGCCCTTTGGACTCTCCACAACAGTGTTCACAAAATCCCTGGCAGAGGTGGCAGAACTCTTAGGGAATAAGGGAATCCATGTCTACCTATACTGAGATGTTACCAGCTCTGGAGTACATATTTTCCCTGCTCTCCCAATTAGAACTCCTTGTGAACTACAAGAAATAGCCTGTAACAGCCATGCACATGATAGCTGATCAGATTGTCTATGAACTCTCTCAGGGCGAGCTTACATGTCAGGGGTATGTCTACAGAGCAGTTAAACACCTGTAGCTGGCCCGTATCAGCTGACTCAGGCTGCAGGGCCGTGAAACTATGTGGTGTATGAATTCAGGCTTGGGCTGGAGCCTGGACTATGGGACCTTCTGCCTTGTGGTCCCACAGCCCAGGCTCCAGCCCAAGCCCGAACACTTCCACTGCAGTTTTTTATAGTCCTGCGTCCAGAGCCCTGAAAGCCTGAATCAGCTGACAGGGGTCAGCTACAGGTGTTCAATTGCAGTGTCATCATTGGCAACGATCCCTTGATTTGAGGATGATCTCTACCACGGATTTACATATGGGTCTTGAGATGACTCAAGAGTCCAATGCTGGAACCACAGATCTGCCCGCAGTAGGTACAGACATTTCCTGGCAGGCCAGCTGCTGCTGGCAGAAAGTTTATTTTTCCTTCCTTCTCTCTTTTCAGCTTTGTGGGCAAGGCACTTCTCCTCAAAGCGGGCCACTGCCTGATGGAGGATGTGGCCCCATTGGGGTCAGTTGGTGGTTTGCTCCTCCCAGCTTGTGATGTCCACCTCAGTTTTCTTGAGAGACGCTTTCATTGTGTCTTTGCAACGTTTCCTCTGAACACCACAGGATCTCTGACCATGGGTGAGCTGAGAGTAGAAGACTTGTTTTGAGAGGCCAGAGTCTGGCATCTGTACACAATATCCAGCCCAGCGGAGTTGATGCATTAGGGTCATTGCTTCAGTGCTGGTGACATTGGCTTCACTGAGGATGCTAGTGTTAGTGCAGTGATCTTCCCACTGGATGTGAAGGATCTTCTGGAGGCATCATTAGTGGTACCTCTCCAGACTCTTGAGGTGCAATTGATAAGGTATCCATAAAGGAGTATGGGAATAACCTTTGTCTTATAGACCTGAATGTTGGTGTCCTGTGGTAGGTCACTGTCCGTTGGAGCAATTTCCTAAAGGAAGCACTTGTGCACTGGATCTCACTGTTGATTTTTTGCATTTTGAGAAAGTTTGCTACCGAGGTAGCAAAAGTGCTCGACTGTCTACAAAGTCTGACCTTTGGTGTGTGCGAGGATGGCACAGTCATCAGCATACAGAATATCAGTAATGGATGCCCTGAGGACACACCTCAGAGGCCAGGTCTGGGGCTGCTAGACATCTAAGCATCACCTGATCAAGAGTCATGGTCCCTCCCGAGGTCCTACAAGAACTTGGCAGCTGGACCTGGAGGACATTTTGAAAGGAGGTTCCCTTCTTGACCACCTTCCCTACGATGACTCATATCAGATGCTTCAGGGACAGATTGGGGTGCCTATCTGAACTATCTCTAGATTTAAGGAACCTGGTCTCAGTATGATTTGATGCTGCATATCAATGTCCGGGAGCGCAGGGCCATCTGGCTAGCCTGTGTGGTGTTCCTGGGCTGCAGAGCCCTGCAGCCCATACAGATCTTAATGGACAACATGTCCACAGTGGATAAATTCATGGTGGCTAAGTCCATAAATGGCTTTTAGCCAGGATGGGTAAGAATGGTGTCCCTAGCCTCTGTTCGTCAGAGGATGGAGATGGATGGCAGGAGAGAGATCACTTGATCATTGCCTGTTAGGTTCACTCCCTCAGGGGCACCTGGCATTGGCCACTGTCGGTAGACAGATACTGGGCTAGATGGACCTTTGGTCTGACCCGGTACGGCCTTTCTTATGTTCTTATGTTCACAGTGAACTATGTAAACAAGCAAGGATGTGCTCTCTTATCTCCTGTGTGCCAGGAAGCCATCAAACTGTGGGCCTGGTGGTATCCCCATGGGATAACCCCATTGACTCTGCACATTGTAGAAGCCAGCAACAACTTGGCCTCTTACACAGGCATGCAGGCACTTGAGTGGGCACTGCAGATGTCCATCATAAAGCCAATATTTCACCAGTTGAGGGCTCTCATGATAGACCCATTCTCCAGATAGGACAGCACCAGGTGCCCAAACTTTTGCTCCAGTGAGTGCATGAGCATGGGCTGTTCACCAGATGCCTTCCTGCTCCAGTGGACTCCAGGCCTCCTATACAGCCTTCCCCCAGTTACCCTCAGGCTATCATCTGGTGGGACAAGACCATGCTGATCCTAAATAGCTCTTTATTGGTAGAAGCAATTTTGGCTGTCGGACCTTTTTCACGCTTCCATTCTGTCTCCTATCTGTCTCTGTCTCCCTGGATGTGAGATCCCAGCTCCACTGCCAGATATTGCAAGGACCGCAGGTCTGGGTGCACCTGACTGCTTAGTTGTTGGCTGGCTGAGCATGACAGACTTCTCAACAGGTTCAGGAAATCCTCCTACAGAGCAGGAAGCCATCTACTAGGAAGACATACTTTTCCTCATGGAAACAGTTGTCCATATGGGCAATCCAATATAATCTGGACCTAACTGAGGCTCCAGTACCAAAGAGCCTCCACTATATGTTGCACTTGAAACAAAGTCGATTTGGCATTTAATTCTCTGCAAGTCCACCTTGCAGTAGTAATGCCGTGTTATACTACAATACCTCACCCACCTTGTGTCTCTAATATCCTGGGACTGACATAGCTACAGCAACACTGCATGTACACTTTAGTACGGTCATACTTGCTCTTCTCACATTAGACAGTACTGAGACTCCTCACAGGCTTCGTGCGTACTTATCCATTTGTCAGAAACTCGACTCTTTTGTAGCATCTCAACATTGTTCTCCTGAAGCTTATGGAACCTCCATTTGAGTGACTATCAGACTGTTAGATACATCACCACCTTCCATCACCTTCCCATTAAGGTGGACTACTTGTTGCCATCACTTCAGCGTGTGCCTAGGAGCCCGGCCAGGTGCACTGTGAGGGCAGTGAGTGGGAGCCAGCTCCAAAACTTCACTTCAGCCTCCCAGGTTCCCTTATCCCTACCTCTTTGGGTGCGATGGAGACAGGGCTAAGGAAACCCCATGGGGTGCTGGAGCACACTGCACCCTAACCCTGGGGGAAGCCCTTCACCTCTCTGCAACTGGCAGCAGCCAGGCTGCGGGGGGGAGGGGTGTTTTTCCTCTGAAACCTACTTTTTATTTCAAACTTGAAAACCAACAAAAATAAATAAAAAGCCAACCAAACAAAAAGACCGTCACTGAACATCCTATTTTAAAATTAAGAATTGCAGTGTTTCATTTTAATAGTTTGACAGCCCTAGAGAGTGATGTGCTAATTATCCTCAGACAGGTGCACATGGGCATTTTCCTGCCAATATGACTCAGCCTAGAGCTGGAGAGCCCAGTTCTCAGGTTAGATGGTAGTTCAGTATAAAGCCTTCTCAAACTGCAGTCATTCTCCTCAGACCACCACCAAAGGAGCTAATTATGCAGTTATCTACTTTTGTGATCCTTATGGCCCCTGAGTCCCATCAGTAGCACCTCACAGTTGGGCAGTAGAGTTTTCCCACAGTGAAACACATTCATAGGGTTAGAGTGCCACTATCCACTCTGGGATAGGGGTACTTGGACTTGCATCTCTGCATTACAGTGTGGAGGCCAGAGCCCTAAGTTTGAGCACGGATCAGAAAATCCTTAACCTGGGGTTAAAAGCTGTGTAGACACTCAAGCTACGGCTTCCCTGACACGGGTCAGCGGACTTGAGTCCCACTAACCCTAGGCTTACTTTGCTGTGTACACATACACTTTGGTGGGAAGAGGTATCTAAGGGTAACTCCTCCTTTTTTGGCATACATCCCAATGTGAACAGCACAAATGCTGAGACTTTCTCTTGTGAATTCAGCAATAGGAAGAGAACATTCCCTGAGCCACTTGAGGGCTGGGAAGTGAGGGAAATGGCATTAATGGCTTGGCTTATATACTTCACCTATAAAGCATATAGGAAAGGATTCTTTGTGTGACTGATGGATTTGGTGAATATATTTTCATAGCACGCACATACATACAGACTTGAAATAAATAAAAGATCAGTGAATGTTTATGACCAAATATGTAATAATTTCAAAGGAATTATATACTGGAGTTCAGTTGGAAAGGAAAGACTCTGAGATTTGTACATTGTAAGGGTGGAATGTATTTGTATTTCCAAGCACTAGATGGAGTATCTGGTCAATATATACTGAGAAAAGAGCCTTTTGTAAAATTGTAATAGATGTTATTTCTAATGTCCCTTTCTTGTACTGTGCCTTAATGCCATAGTCATACCTTTTGTAAATACCAGGATAGCAACTGACTGTCTCTAAGGTGCCACAAGTACTCCTGTTCCTTTTGCGGATACAGACTAACACGGCTGCTACTCTGAAACTGTTGATTTAGTTTCTTTATAGAAAACAAATTATAGGTCTTCCTGGCTAAATATGTGAAGAGGCTTACTGAGCAATTTTGCCTCCTTTGCTGTCTTACTACCCCAGCAGCAGTCTGATATAACCATTTTAACTAGTCAGTATAGCTTTGTGAAGTTAAAAGTTGACAGATGTGACCATGAATGAGATTGCATTTTTATTTTGTATGAATCTTTTACAGATAAGCGAAAGAACGTGGCTGCAGGTGGCAGAGTGAACACTCATCATAGATCCATGCATGTTACAGACATTCCGATAGAGACCACTGTACCCAAACAGGGACAGAACTTATGGTAATATGCTTTCTCTTGGCTACACTTCTGTGCTTATAACCAGACAATTGGGTTCAGGAAAACTTGCTGGACTATTTAGTGTGGTCCCAGAAATGAGGTGTCTCAACTTCATAAGAGACATGGGGTTCTGATCCACCTTGGTGTTTTATAAAGACCAGTATCTAGTATAAAAGGGTGCTGTAGATCATTTCCAGTGGAAAAAATTGAAGTGTGGAAAGCTAAATGAACATCTTTAAGGAGGCGACCATTCCATTTTGTTTCACACACTCAGTGTATTGTGGTTCTGTAGTGAAGTTAGACACAATAGGAGTATCCAGTAATATTTTTGTTTGAACAAATGCTTTTTATTCTTAATGTGTGATGGTCCCTTTGTAATAACCATTACAGCTATTCCTTTTTCAGGTGTCCTGTTCAGTTGCTGAATTAGTTTAGTAGCCTCCCAATCCTATACTTTGGAAGTGTAACATGCGGTACTGGTTATTGTGAGTAATAAAGACAGATGAGCCAAGAGATAGTAAGACTTTGACTTGCTGCTGCTAGAATGTTAGATTTGGCCAAGATAGGGTGATTTTTAAATCAGTAGATTAAAAAAAAGCCAGACTCGAATAGTTGTTTGTTTGGGTTTTTTTAATTTTCTGAGATTCTCATTCTTTGGTACAACAGCCAAAACGCTTATTTATTCTGATCCACTAAGAACATGTCTGTCTACCTACAATACTAATCCTGTCTTTAATACCCTGCCACGTGACCTTGCTTAAATTATAATAGCCTGTGTGGCTCCCACTTGTGGTACATGTGAGATTGGAATCTTTTGACCAACAGTGACCTGTGGGGCCATGCTTGTGCCCTGCATTTCCTTGTGCTCATCCACCCTCCTGCAGTGAAGGCACATAGAGCAGAGTGGCCCCAACTGCCTGTTAGTTCCCTGTTGGTGGCAGTGAGATAGAACATTGTGGTCTCTACCTCCCACCCACTGGCGCCCTTTATTTGAAATACTTCATAAACATTAATTACTGTTAACTAGTTTAGTTATTTAATTTATGGACACTTTCCTGTTGGAAGTCCCTTTATTTTTTTATATTTTCTTTCCTCCTTATGATGATTACTACTCATCACCAAGGTGCTATTCCACCAAATGGCTGAGGCTAACCCCTATGGCTGCAAGCTCTGCCTGTCATGTGACAGGCTTATTCCGTCAACTGATGGGTACCCTTGGCCATTGCTCTGTAGGCTGGTCTTCTCAATCAGAACTGACAATTTCAAAGTCATTGATGGCTAAAGTTCTACCTACTGGAGCAATCCATGAGGAGAGCATCAGATTCAGAAAGATGCTCCTCCGATTCCATAAAGGGACTGTCCTTCCAGAGATCCCACTTCTTCAGCACCCCTATTAGTAGGGACTCTACCTAGAGGGCTGCCATCACCAATACAGAGAGAGGATCTCAGCTGACTTAGTCCTCCAAACAGAGCTTGGTGCCAAAGCCTGGTATTGTTTGCTCGCATTGAGGTAAGGCAGATCTGAGCTGCACTTGAAGGGCAACTCAAGCTACTTAGTCTCCTTCCCCAGAATGGGTGAGGTGAAAGAAATGAGGAATTACGGACCTCCTGTCTCCTCTGAACCATGAGCACAGAGGCCTGATTGCCCTGGAGAGGTTAGTGAAAGGCTGATTCTTTGTCTCAACTGGCTGCAAGTGGAACTGAATCCATACAGACATCAAAGGCCAGTACCAGTGCCCCCACTCTCCCTACCAGTCCTGTTATCATACAGAAATCTTTAACAGTACTTGCAAATTTGTTACAGATTAATGACATTCAGCCCCTGGCACTGTCCTCTGTACTAATGCCACCAGCACCAGGAAGAATTATATCCTCAGTACTGGTATTCTTCTGCACTGCATTGAACAGTCAATGTCACCTCTAGAACAGACACACTCCTCCTCCTCTTCACACTCAAACTTTCTCCAGAATCAAGCAGAGACCCTTTCTAGACATCCATCCCCCTCTTCCTCTCCCCAAGGATTCCCTCAGTTGAGCAACTCCCAGATCATCCTCTCAATCACCAACAGTCTTTAGGGCTGCCCAGAGATCTCCAGCAAAATATCCTTACGTCTCTTGTCAGACATCACTTTGCGCCATAGCACTGTCTCAATCTTATCCATTTGGCTTTACACCCTGGTCTTATTCGGCATTCTGGTCCCGCTTGGGTAGAAGATGCTGCTGTCCCTCTTGCTTCTACAAATGGCCTAGGGTCCACTGCACCAATTAGGTCCATGACTAGACCACTCAGTGAAGTAGACCTCAAAAACAGAACGAGAGAATGTGAGGCAAGAGACAGAGGCTCAGGAGGAAGATTGGAAGGAAATGACTCCAAGATCACAAGAGCCTCTTCTCAACCCTTTCTCCCCCACTTCCCCACATGAGGAGATGGTGACACTGCTCCGATTCCACCTCCTAGAAGGACCTGTTGTTGTCAGGAGTTGCTGTGAAGGGTAGCAGACAATCTGGACACTGAATTATTTGTAATATATACGTTTTCTCTGTTCTGACCTCTCAAGTATATTGGCAAAGCTCATAAATGGAGTCCTAGGTTTAAAACAAACAAAAGGAAGTATTTCTTCACACAACACACAGTCAGACTGGAACTCTTTGCCAGAGGATGTTGTGAAGGCCAAGACTATGACAGGGTTCAAAAAAGAACTAGATAAATTCATTGAGGATATGTCCATCAATGGCTATTAGCCGGGATGGGCGGGGATGGTGTCCCTAGCCTCTGTTTGCCAGAAGCTGGGAATGGGCAACAGGGGATGGATCACTTAATTGCCTGTTCTGTTCATTCCCTCTGGAGCACCTGGGATTGGCCTCTGTTGGAAGACAGGCTATTGGGCTAGATGGATCTTTGTTCTGACACAGTGTGGCTGTTCTTATGTTCTAAGATTAGACTTGTTTAAAATTGTCACTTGAATGTACAGCCATCTATCCCAAGAGTTAGATTCACTAAGTTACAGCCCTTTAAGTAAACTGAAAAATCAGTCTGTGCTGGAAAGGATTGGTATGTTATGCATTGCATAGCACAGCAATTTCATCTTCTGTCCTGAATAGTCCACAACTTATTTTATTACAGCCTAGTTTATTGCATAGCCACTGGTTCTCACAAACTCATTACTGCAAGGTTTACTCCCTCTACAAGTGTAGAGGTTGCCATCCATGGGCAGCTGGTGGTAATTCCGGAAGCGCCTGCGGAGCTTTGAAAAACTCGTTGCAATCGGTGGAAGTCCTGGATGATTGGAAAAAGGCAAATATAGTGCACATCTTTTAAAAAGGGAAGGAGAATCCAAGGAACTACAGCCTCACCTCAGGCCCTCAAAAAATCATGGAGCAGGTCTTCAAGGAATCTATTTTGAAGCACTTGGAGGAGAGGATAGTGATCGGGAACAGTCAACATGGATTCACCAAGGGCAAGTCATGCCTGACCAACCTGATTGCCTTCTATGATGAGATCACTGGCTCTGTGGATATTGGGGAAAGTGGTGGACATGATATATCTTGACTTTAGCAAAGTTTTTGGTAGTCTCCCACAGTATTCTTGCCAGCAAGTTAAAATAGTATGGATTGGATGAATGGACTAAATGTGACTAGAAAGCTGGCTAGATTGTCAGGCTCAACGGGTGGTGATCAACAGCTTTTGTCTAATTGTCAGCCAGTATCAAGTGGAGTGCTCCAGGGGTCTGCCCTGGGGCTGGTTTTGTTCAATATCTTCATTAATCTGGATGATGGGATGGATTGCACCCTCAACAAGTTCACAGATGACACTAAGCTTGGGGGAGAGGTAGATATGCTGAAGGGTAGGGATAGGGTCCAGAGTGACCTAGACAAATTAGAGGATTGGGCCAAAAGAAATCGGAGGTTCAACAAGGACAAGTGCAGAATCCTGCACTTGGAACAGAAGAATTCCTTGCGCCGCTCCAGGCTGGGGACCGACTGGCTAAGCGGCAGTTCTGCAGAAAAGGACCTGAGGATTACAGTGGAAGAGAGCTGGATATGAGTCAGCAGTGTGTCCTTGTTGCCAAAAAAGGCTAACGGCATATTGGGCTGCATTAGTAAGAGCATTGCCAGCAGATCGAGGGAAGTGATTATTCCCATCTATTCGGCACTGATGAGGCCACATCTGAAGTAATGTGTCCAGTTTTGGTCCCCCCCACTACAGAAGGGATGTGGACAAATTGGAGAGAGTCCAGTGGAGGGCAACGAAAATGATTAGGGGGCTGGGGCACATGACTTGTGAGGAGAGACTGAGGGAACTGGGCTTATTTAGCCTGCAGAAGAGGAGTGTGTGTATGTGTGGGGGGCGGGGGGATTTGATAGCAGCCTTCAGCTACCTGAAGGGGATGGAGCTCGACTGTTCTCAGTGGTGGCAGATGACAGAACAAGGAGCAATGGTCTCAGGTTGCAGCGGGGGAGGTCTAGGTTGGCTGTTATGAAAAACTATTTCACTAGGAGGGTGGTGAAGCACTGGAATGGGTTACCTAGGGAGGTGGTGGAATCTCCATCCTTAAAGGTTTTTAAGCCCAGCTAGACAGAACCCTGGCTGGGATGATTTAGTTGGGGATTAGCCCTGCTTTGAGCAGGGGGTTGGACTAGATGAACTCCTGAGGGCTCTTCCAACCCTAATCTTCCATGATTCTATGAAAGCTCCCATATCTCATGTGCATAATGGAACTGTGCTCCATAAGGGCTCCCTGAACAGAGGATCTCATAGCAGGGCTGACAGATCTGCAGTAGTATGAATCTGACAGTCCAGCACCCATGCAGAGGTTATGTGCAAGGGGCTATTGGAGCATTGTGAAATTACAATTTAAAAATAGTTTAATTGACTGATCTTTAGTGCCAGGCATTGGATTTCAACTACATGTAAACTGTTCTCAGCAGCCAAATGTTTTTTGTTACTCAGTATTCTTTAGGGTGCCATGGAACCCCTTGTTCAGTTCACTTCAAATTTGGTAGGAGAGTTCTGCCTCCGCTCCAGCAAGCTCCAGACTTATTTACTGACATTAAGGCAGATACTCCTTTATTTGTGTGGTAGAGAGAGAGTGCCAACATTGGGTTTACATTGGAAATACAGTTATGCATCTTCGACTATGGAATAGCTAATCCCGCTCCATAACAGTTCTAGTCAGCCAAACTGAATATTCCACACTTGTTTCCCCTTATGTTGTGTGTAAATATAAGAGATACAGGTGGACCACTAGAAAGAGACTGTTACAGATCCTCTTGGGATAAGACAGTATTTGTGGGGGGGCCTGTTTTTTATTTTTATTTTTTGTATTTTTTAAAAGAATAACCAAACTTGTTGAATATAAAATTGGAGGGGAGGGGGGTAAAAACAGTTTTTGAAAATTCGAGCCTGCTGGTTTTAGTGGGTTGAATCATTCTATTAATACAGCTACAGAATAAGTTAGTCCAATAAAACAAATGTGACTTACTGTGACAAAATAAGAACTAAAGAGAAGAATGGCTTCGTATCTTACAATTTTAAGATGTTTTGTCTGTGTGGATTTCACTTATGGTGTGCATGAGATGCGAATCTTTTGACTAACGCTGTCTGCTGGGCCCATGCCTGTGCCCTGCATGTCCTCATGCTTCCCCCACCAAAACCTAAGGGTATATAGGACTGAGCAGCCCCAGCTGCCTCTCAGTTCTCTCACTGCTCCAGACTCCTAGCAGAGATGTACTCTGAAGGAGCAGGGCCAGAGGGTGGGTAATGGGATCTATGCAAACAAAACATGAAAGAATTACTGTAAGGTAAAGTAAGCATTCCTTCATCTGAGTCTTTCTGTGCAGATACCACTTACGGTGACTAGCTAGTGGTTCCCATGTTGAACAGGAAGGGTCTAAGGAGTCCTAACTACACCTACAATGATGGGACAATGATTCGAGAAAATGCTGTGGTTTGGACATGTTGTATGAGTGTCTAAAAACTGCATTCCTAGAGAAGCTCCTGACTGGATACCACCTCATGGAATATGGAAAAGAGGACAACGAGCTACATAAGAAAACTATTGAGAAAGATGCCGCAGTCTTGGAAACTGACTAGAATGGAGCAAAAAATGTGTCACTAGACCAGGGTTCGGCAACCTATGGTACGCGTGCCAAAGATGGCACGCGAGCCGATTTTTAATGGCACGCTGGAGCCTGCCGGGACTCCAGTGTGCCATTAAAAATCCTGCCAACGCGGCAAGCTGCAGGGTCCTCGCTCCCTGGCCGGAGTGCCGGCCGAGCGCAGCAAGCTGCTGGCCCCTCCCTCGCCTTCCCCTGGAGCCCTGCTGCTGCGCATGCAGGGCTCTGGGGGCTGGGGCTGTGTGCTCCTGCGGGGCAGCATTTGGCTCCGTGGGGAGGGAAAACCGCTCCCCGCTCATCTGGAGCTGTGCTGCCATGCGCACAGCGCTCTGAGGCGCAGGGCGGGGGTGCACGCACGGCAGCGACAAAACTCCGGATGAGCGGGAAGCCTCATGGTAAGGAGTTTGGGGCTGTGGGGGTCGGATAAGGGGTGGAGGCAGACAGGGAGCAGGGGGGGTGGGATCCTGGGGGTGGTTGGGGGGGGGGGTCTCTGGAGGGGGCAGTTAGGGAGCAGGGCGGGTGGATGGGGCATGGGAGTCCCGGGTCTGTTAGGGGTGGGGGTGTATAGGGGTCAGGGCAGTCAGGGGACAGGGAGCAAGGAGGGTCCTGGGGGGCAGTTAGGGTGGGAAGGTCTCTGGAGGGGTGGTCAGGGGACAAGGAGCTGTGGGGGTGGGATGAGTCGGGAGTTCTGGGGGGGCTGTCAGGAGGCAGGGGTGTGGAGAGGGGTTGGGGCAGGCAGGGAGCAGGGTGGGTTTTATGGGTGCAGAGTTCTGGGGGTCCTGTCAGGGGGCATGGGAGTCCAGGGGGTTCTGTCTGGGTGCGGGGGTGTGGATAAGGGTTGGGGCAGTCAGGGGACAGCTGGGGTCCCGGCTGCAGGCCCCACTTAGCCCACTGCCGGCCGAGGTGAACAGAACTCCAGACCAGCAGCGGGCTGAGGGGCCGGCGGCCTAAGATCAACATTTTAATTTAATTTTAAATGAAGCTTCTTAAACATTTTGAAAACCTTGTTTATTTTACAATACAACACTAGTTTAGTTATATAATATATAGACTTGTAGAGAGAGACCTTCTTAAAAAACATTAAAATGTATTACCGGCACATGAAACCTTAAATCAGAGTGACTAAATGAAGACTCGGCACAGCACTTCTGAAAGGTTGCCGACCCCTGCACTAGACAAACAGCAGTGGAAATACTAGGTTGCTTCATGTGTCACAAGGCATGGGAGCATGTAAACTAAGCTACAGTACACCTAGCTAGCTGACAATTGCCAAACAGCTCTCTGGAATTTGGCATCAGATCTAGACTCCACATCCAATGTGTAATATTTGGTGATATTAAATCATGAGTATTACAGAAGTGCCTAAGGACCAACCGTGCTATGGTAAAGGCATGGGCTGAGCTCCAGATGGCTGGCCTGCATAGGTCTGATATATGAATATTTCTCAGGCATGCTATGGCGGTTGCCTGGGCCCTGTTGCCTGAGGAAAGGGGCATACGTGCTAGTTGGTAGCAAGCTGTGATGCACTGAGTAATCCACTTGCAGTGTCTCTGGGGACAGATGACCTGACCTGTTAGTCTTCCCCAAGGTCACAAACAACCAACGTTATTTCCCAAATGGCTCTGTCCTGTTTAAGAAATAAAGGCGGGTTTAGGAACATCCCAAGTATGCAGCTTGGATTCTCCAAGGTTAGAGTAGGGTTTGGGGAAGAAAACCGGGAGGTTGATTTGTTTAGTTTAAGTGGAAAAAAATCAGACACCCCTCTAGTAAGAGACTTAGGGTCAGGTCTCAGCGCTGCCTGTGTTTAGGGGACTGTCATTAGTGCCGAATCTCGCTAACACCTTGCTGAGGAAGTAACCACATTTTCATTGCTTGGAGAGCAAGATGGGGGGGACAGCACTTGGGTGAGGGTTAAGAGAGGGAGTTCCCTAAGGTTTATTAGTTCTACATTCAAATCGTCGGATGGGGGAGGCAGGGTAGATACGTATGAACAGAAATCTGCTGCCTTAAATATATTTATTTTTAATTAAATAAAACAATACCCCCCCCACACACACACACATCTTCTGTGTTTTCTCCACCCTAGACTTAGCTGCATTCAAGACATAGCAAATGGAGGCAACTTTAGGCCTCTGTGCCACCATAATACAACTTGAATGATTTGTCACTTTGCCTGGTGGGGATTGGGCCATAGTTCACAAATACGCGTAAGGCAGGGAGCGGGACTGACCCTCTCAGAGGAGGCTTTTACGCTCCCTGTTAAGGCAGCAGAGCTGGTGTCAATGCTTGTTATGTCTTTCAGGTTTCTCTGTGATAGTCAGAAGGAACTGGATGAGCTGCTGGATTGCCTGCACCCCCAGGGAATAAGAGAGAGCCAGCTGAAGGAGCGGCTGCAGAAAAGGTAAGGCCACTATTCTCTACTGTGCATACACCTTGCCCATTGCAAGGTGCATTCTGTTCATGGTAAACCATCCTGGTACCAGCATGGGTGCACAAAGCAAAGCTATGATCATGTGCGTATAAAGGAAGGGGATGGGAAGAGGGGCTGCTTTTCTTTTCAGGAACATATTGTGAGTTCTCCATCAGCAGAAGTCTGAGCCGCCAAGACACCTTGTCAGCTCTTAAACTGCTGCAATCGCAGCTGGAAAAAGGGCACTGTTCCTCAGCGGCAGGGCTATAGCATGCTGTTGAAAATTGATAGTTCTGTACAGTTGTTGCTGATGGAGTGTGCAGATTAAACTTGGGCTTGTGCTGTTCCCTCCAGCATACTCCAGCCATTACTGACTATGTGCTGTGTAGTAGCCTGCATCCGTTCAAAAGGTGGTCTCTTGTTTTTTTCCAGGTATCAGGACCTCACGCATTCCATCCACTTAGCTCGGAAACAAAACCTGGGCCTGAAGTACTGTGATGGCAATCAGGAGCTGCTCAACTTCCTCCGTAGCGATCTTATTGAGGTGGCAACTCGGCTACAGAAAGGAGGGCTGGGATATGTTGATGAGACGTCCGAGTTTGAAGCCAGGGTGAGGGAACACAGGAATTAAACTTATGCCCCTGTAGTAGTTCTGAAGGTGAAAAACTAGGACAAAGTTCTGGCACACCAGGGCTTGTAACCATTGAGTTCCTGCTCTTAAGTATTCCCTTGAGCAAATAGCTCTAGAAATTCAGTTGTGACTTTCCCTTGTGTATTGCATTTCCATAGCGGTATCTCTAACTGCATCACCAACCTCTAGATAAGAACTGGTAGCTCACGTTTCTCTGCATAAGTGCCACCTTAAATTTGAGGCTGAAGATCCAGTAAAACTGTTAGATCAACTGATTTCCCACAACTTCGGATGGCTTTCTAAAGGGGAGTTCTCAGCAGTGGTTTTAACTGTTCTATCCGTACCGGCAGGTTTTTGTGGTGAAATGTTACTGCAGGATGGCCAAAACAATTGAAAACTGCTCCAAGCCCTTAGAATGACCCTGAATTGGCAGCTTTCAATTCTTTTGGCCTTCCTGTAGCGACATTTTACCACACCTGTCAGTACTGATAGAGAAGCGAAATCAGCTGCTGAGAGCTCCTCTGAAAGTCCATAGCCAACTTTTAAAAATATTCACTTCCTTGCCCTTCTTGCCCTCTGAATGCTAAGGAGTACTTTTGGTCAGGGGACCTAGGCTGCTGAAGTGCCTAAATGGATGAGCTACTTGAAATCTACTCTGGTGCTTAATTACCATGGTGAGAGGCATGTAAAAATATTCTATTTTTATAGACTGCTTGTGTTGTCAGGGTTATCCAGGAAGACCACTACTTGAGTTGGGAATCTACAACCTGTTGTCTGGTGGCAACAGAAATATGCTGTATCGCTGGTCTACGCTTGCAGGACTAGCCTACTTGGGATGGCGGTTAGGGTAGGTTGTCCTAATATTACGTGGTTTTGTGGTGTTCCCAACAGGTATGCTCACTGGAGAGCCTAAAGGATTTTGGGGAATGTGTGATTGCCCTCCAGGCCAGTGTCATTAAGAAGTTCCTACAAGGTTTCATGGCCCCTAAGCAGAAGAGAAGGAAACATCAAGGAGAGGACTCTGTTGCCAAGGTGGAGGAGGTAGATGAAGAGAAGAAAATGGCAGAAGAAGCCAAGGTATTATTGGTTGCTGTAGGACCCATTTCTTCTTTTAAATAGCTCTTCTTTGGGCTTACTCCATCTGGTATGAAGCCCAGTGCCTCCTCTCATCCTGCCCTGTTTCAGGTTCTGTGTGCAATCAAATCAGTATTGTGGGGTGGATGACTTGCCTCATACGTTCTAAAATGGGTGCTGTCACAATAAAAATCATGTTTCAGAATCCTTAGTTTATTCCCTCCCTAAAAATCATTAAACTGCTTAGTGCATTTAACTTTCTGGTTCCCATGCCCCTACTACACTGCTGGTAGGGGTCCTAGGTTCCCTGCTCTGTGGGTGGATCTTCAAATAAGAGAACTTCTCAGGGAGTGTTTTTAGAAAACTTAATTAAAATGTTACATCCCATTTGGAAAGGGCTAGTAGAGCAGGTGCCAAGTGTTCTTAATCCCTTCACCTATAGAGAGAGAGAGGGACCTGTGGGGTGCTGAAGTTTCCCGGGGAGTGGGGGTGCAGTAGGACAGGTGCTATGCAAGGGGACAAGGGCAGAGGTATCTGATAGGTTGGGAGATCCAGAGTTTGCTGAATTGAGGGTTCCATGCAGTTTGACTGGCCAGCTGGGGAGATGAGCTGCATCTGCCTGCAACAGAGAAGCTACATTAGCAGAAGTGAAGAGGTGTTCTTAAGATGCAGGAGACCAAGAAGACCTGGAGAAAAGCTGCAGCGCCAGCACACGTGCTCTCTCACTTGCTCTCTCTCTTCTCTTCTTCTCCCCTCCCGGGCAGTGTGGTGGGAGCACTGCAACCATCTAATCAAAGGAGCTTGTCTGGTGTCTAAAAAGGTCCATATTGCTGAGCCGCTGTTAGAAGGGAGATGAGAGCCTTTGTCTGTTACGCTGTGACTTTCAGAGAGGTTGCAGAGTTGGCGCAGAGCCAGACTGACCAGAGCCAGTGGGAATTGATGCATCCCTCAGCTTTTTCTGCAATACTCAGTTTTTGTTGTTTCCTATAGAAAAGTCCAATTAATTAGTTGTTGATTAATCTTCCAGCCCTTTCCACAACAGAGTGACTCGCACAAAGGGAAGATCTAGTTATCCTAGAAAACAAACTCTAGAGTAAATAGATCTCTGATGATCAGATCCTTTCTATTCCAATCTTCCCATATTTACAGGAACATTTACAAAGAATAAGCTATTCTTCCAGTCCTATAGACCTGCGTCCATACTAGGGGTAGTATCAATTTAAGAACATTAGTTTGTGAATGGATATAGTTATAGCAGTACAAAAACTGTAGACAAACCTTTAGTTCCTTCTATACTAGTACTAGAGCTGAACCATGTTTCAAAACTGGCTGTTTGTCTGTGTATCTACCCCAAACTCAGCCATTTTTGACAATGGGTGTCAAGTCAGCCACTGTAGCAGACATCGGATTGCTCTCACCACTCCTTCTAGCACTGTCATACAGTACCCCTATTACCATGAACAGGGTTAAGGAGTTCAGCACTCCTCATAGCAAAGCCAGGTGTCTAGCATGCTGTGCTCCAATCAGTGTTGAACTTGATTGACCCGGTCCACACCAGAGCTGGGAAGAGAGAAATTTGACACCTGTTGTCAAAACAGGCTTATTTTCCTAATGTAGCTGAATTTCCTTCGGTGTTGTTGAGGCTGTTTAGAACATTCAGACTCCCACTCTGTAAATACAAACGCTGGGGTGGTGGTATTCTAAACACGGTTTGGGAATGCATGCCCAGCAGAGGTCAGGTGTGGCTCTTGAACTCTTCTAGCACCACCTAATTTGTCTAGGGTTACTCTTGTTCACATTATCCAGTTGAGCTTAAAGGTGACAGTGTAGATTTCAGCACTCCCAGAGCATGCCAGTCTAAATCACTCCCTGGAGTCGCAGATCTCTTACAAATAATGCTTTAACTCTTACTGTCATGCCCTGTGTCTTGGCAGTAGATTGATAGGACAGCCAGTAAAGTACCAGTTACGTCTGGCTATGCTGGTGGGAGTTTCCTGGACATACCTGGCAATACCTGGTATGTTTAGCATTAAAGAACATTGTCTTTTCACCCCAATTTATCTGGAATTTGCTTTTTGCCAAACTAGGAAATGCTTTTTAAGGTGACCTTGTAAGGACAGTTTGGATCTTAAATGTAATTATCTGACAAGAAAATGTGACTGCTGCAGCTTTGAAATGTAAATGAATGTTACAATTGTAGCTCACCTTCCCTCTAGGACAAGCTCCTGCATGGACCTGAACTTAAATACTGAGTACACTGACTGACTCCCCTAAGGCAGTTTGTGAAAACCAGCCTTGGTTTCCATGCAAATGGCCCTGACTAGCAGATATACCCCAGGCTGTACATTAGGGCGAGCACACAGAATTAACCTTGTGCCTTCTGCCTACAGTACAGTATGGGTCCCAACTGTCTGACCAGAATGAGAGGGATGGGCAGATCACTAGCCCTTCTGCTGGTCAATGGTATTTGTGTGGGAGCAGGCAGCAGGCCAGTTCTTGCTTTTTAGCCATAGGTTTGGATGCATTAGTCACTAAGGGTATGTGTATGCTGCAGTTAGACACCCGTGGCTGGCCCATGCCAGCAGACTCGGGCTTGTGGGGCTTGGGCTGCAGGACTGTTTAATTGCAGTGTAGGCATTTGGGCTCAGGCTGCCTGAGCTTTGGGATCCTCCCACCTTGCAGGATCCTAGAGCCCTGGCTCCAACCTGAGCCCAAATGTCTCCACCACAATTAAACAGCCCTGCAAGCCATACTCAGCTGGCGTGGGCCAGTCGCAGGTTTGTAATTGCAGTGTAGACATACCCTCAGTGCAGCCAGGATCTTTAAGTTAAGGTCAGCAACAAACAATGAAATATCATTTATTCAGATGGGAATTTTTTCATTCTCAGGTTGCCAGACAATAGGCTTTCTAGCCTGCTCTTTGTTCTTCTCCCAACAGGCTTTTCCTGTCACGCTCTTTTTGTTCTTGATATTTTCCTGTGTTTGTTCATTTGTTGCAGTGGCAGAGTTCTATCTCCTCTAGCCAGGAGGATGCAAGTAACTTCATTGACTCTCATGCTATGCCTGACAGATTAAGGTGCAACAATAAACAGAGTACCTTGGAGACTGGTAATGCTGAAATGCCCCAGCCTCATACAGCTTGGGAAACAGTGTTAAAGATCAGGTCAATTCCACAGACTTGGGTAGAAAAATCTGAGCAGAATCTGCCAACAGCTTTTGCAAATTTATCTTGGCCCAGTGATCCAGTATGTTAACTGTAAAAGCCATGGAACAGTTACTTGGAAAATCAATTACACAATATGTGAAGCACCTCAACAATGTTCTGCAAAAAATGGTGGGATGCCCTGAAATTTCCACAACTTTCTGTGCAGTTTTCCACTGACCCTGGCAGTGTCTCCTGCTCTAGGTACCACACCAGCAAGCAACAGTGAGGATATTAGGGTGTTAAAACAATGTGTGTGGTGGGGTTTTTTTGTTTTTTTTTCCCCCCAAGCATCCAGTATATACTGCACTTCCTTGAAGTCAGTGGGAGGGGAATGTGCAACTCTGCAAAAATCCTGGGTTTTGTTTGGCTCCCAAATTGCTGTCAGCTGCAGAGTTTAGTTTTTTCACATCTGACACTTGACTGTTTGTTGTTTTTCATTTTGCTGGGGTAGAAGAATATTTACTTGAGTCCTATATTATGTCCCTGTCAGGACTAGGACTCATTGTTGTAAAGCAGAGGATTAGCCTTTTAGTTGAACATGCAGAGGCTGTGGATTGCTTATCTGTTCTAGTGTATTTCTGACTTACTGCACCTTTGTTTTTAAACCTCTGGTGCTGAAATGTAGATTTCACGGGTGGCTTATTGTGTGCAGACTCCAGCAGTCATGTTGGTGCAAATCCCAGGTTTTAATACTATAGTCTAATTTGTGGCTAATGAGAGGACCTCAAATGTGCTGAAGTTATCGCAGCTCAGTGAAAATAACTGGTCTTGTATTTGGGACCCGGAATGCTTTGCCTGTCAAAGCTGACTGTGGCTGATGTCACTGTCACCCACCTGTCAGCTGAACAGCTTTGAGGGCAAACTGTTTAATGGATCTTGCTGACAGACATGAATGCTCTTCAAGTGTCCACTGGAGGGCAGCACAGACTGTTCTCAGCAGTCATGACCTGAACAATGCCTGCCAGCTGCCTTTTAACTTTCATCCTACTTTTAATGGGGCTAAAATTCCGCTGTTTATTTTCTTTGACTGACAAGTATTTGGGTTATTCTTTCCAAGTAAAGAATGTAGTGCAGTTTGTGTAGGTTGTTTCAGGCTGGTCATGAAACACAAGGACCGTAGTGTTATGAACAAGATGTCTGGCCCAGTGAGGCTGATTAGAGGGTAAGCCTCAAATAGGACTGTGAAGCTATGTAGAAGGTAGAAAATACAATAGCTGAATTATGGCTGACAAGAGCCCCAACCAAGAGATGTAAGAAGTCTTCAAGTTATAGTGAGCTGTGTTCCTGTGCTTTGGTGTAAACTTAGTTCTGTCTGCAGGTTGCTTCAGCGGTGGAGAAGTGGAAGACAGCAATCCGGGAGGCCCAGACCTTCTCTCGCATGCATGTGCTGCTTGGGATGCTGGATGCCTGTATCAAATGGGATATGTCTGCAGAGAATGCCAGATGCAAAGTGTGTCGCAAGAAAGGTACGGATTCCAGCCCCAAGCTTGCTTAACAGTGGGGAACACGCTCCTGTAGTGAGTCACCACATCCTGCTCTTGGCTGTGCTTTTGTTCTGAACATCAGGATTCACTCGTTCAGAAGCAGAAACACAAATGTCACAGGAGCCCTAAGACCAAAAGTCAAATTAAATGTCTTTATATTAAACTTACAGAACACTGCAGAACTGTGATTTCCATAGCCTCTCCTGCACTCCAAGATGTTATTGGTTCTCTCTGCAGTACACTGGGTCCTTCTTAGCCTTGCACATCATCAGAGGGCTGTCCCCTGTGTCTTTCTGTGTTTATGAAAGTACTGTGTCCTAAATATTGGATCACCTGGATACAAATCCCTATCGTATGAAAGTGCCTCTTCAGAATAACAAACCCTTCTGGGAACAGTCATGCCTTCATTTCCTATCCAGAGTGCATGCCACACAAACCCAGGGCTTACTCTGAGTTCAGCATTTCTGACAGAAATAACTCTCACAAGTGTTTGTGGTTAAATGAAACTGTCATATTTCTAAGCCCCCTGCACTGTAACTTGGCTCTGTGATGATAGGTGAAGCTGCCGCATGCTAAGAGCTATTTATATATGCCCTCTGTTAGTGCTCTTCCGCTTGGTCAAAGCAGACTGCCTGAAAGCAATTCTTGTCTTGTCTGTATTCATATCACACACTTTCAGGCTTGAATTTTCTAGGAGCCTTGTGAGTTGCACCCATCTCTTGGTTGCTCTGCTACAAAAGGAGCTAATACAACACCCCACAACTGAAGGAGGGAGAACAAGGTGGGATTAGGCTGAGTGAGGCTATCCGCCATCAACCTATGCTCTGCTCTAGGGAGCGGTTGATGGGGGTGGAAGAGAAGGAGCTGGGAGAGAGCAACTCCTGGCTGTTGATCTTCATGTGAGGGTAGGCAGAGAGATGAGGCTTCATGTCCTGAACTACTACTACTTTGGGAAGTGGAGGAGGAAACTGATCTGGCCAGAGGTATCCCCCTCTATGCAAGACATGGTGTGAAGGTCTGCAAAGGGGAGCTACGTAAATTGGGGGTTATGGGGAGGGGAATGTAGAGAGAGTCACCAGTAGTTGTCCTGCCATGATGTTCTCTGAATGGGAGGTGTGCACAGGCAGCAGCCATTTCTCTACCCTTAGAGAAGAGCCTGGTAGCACATAGCACCTCACTGTAACTTTGTCTTGTTTTGCATTTGTGCGCTGGAAGGTGCTGAGCTCTCTTGAAATGCTCATGGGAGGTGGGGGCAGCAGAGATTCTATTTCCACACAGACTTTCTCTCCTACTTTGCCGGGGCTCATACTAATCACCTTTGCACTTTTAGGCTAGCCTTTGTGAACTAAGCATCAGTAGCAAGGAGGACTGAGTGAGATGTCCTCTTGAACAGCTACAGTGCATCCCCTCTGGGCGATCTTCTGAAGCATTGCAAAAACTCTTTAGTCCATTGCCAGCAGAGGGTGCTCTAGTTGAGTCAAAGGCACCCACCTAGGTCCAACTGGCTTGATTTGACACAACTAGAATTTTAGGTGTAGGGAGGAGAGTCATGTTGTGAAGTTCTCTAAGCAGCTCACTCAAAATAGGTTTTCGCTCAAGTTAATGAGGAGCACAGAGGTAGCATTCCTACTGGGGCAATTGCGCTGTGCTGCTCAAAGCCAGACCCAACAGGGCTGGGAAACTCGCGTAGGCTTTAAAAGGCTGCAGCACTGTTTGAGGAGTTTTTGTGGTCCTCCACCTCAGTCCCTTTCTCCATTGTAGTGGTAGCTGCTGCTGCTCAGGGTGAGCAGAGCTGTGCTACTGCATTTCATGCAAGTTCTCTCTTCTCCTAGGTGAGGATGACAAGCTGATCCTGTGTGATGAGTGTAACAAAGCCTTCCACCTGTTTTGTCTGAGACCAGCACTCTATGAGATACCAGATGGCGAGTGGCAGTGCCCAGCTTGCCAGCCCTCTACCGCCAGGCGCAGCTCCCGGGGGAGGTGAGACCCTCCTTTCTCTGAAAGCTTTCACTGGGTGGGAATTCTAATCAGGCTCTGAGAACTAAGGAGGCTTTCACAAAGAGACCAAAGCATTAGTCCTTAATCAGTAACTGCTTTTAGAGGAGGGAAATACCTAGATTACCTGATGGCACTTGAACAATAGCAGAGCAATCTTTTCAGGCTGCTCTTACGTTAGAGCACCTGTGTTGTAGTGACGCATGACATTTTGAGGGGATTAAATAAATAACTTCACTGTAGCAGTGGAAGAGTCTCTGCAGTAATAAAGGGCTGCTATTAGTGCTGAAACTCACTTGGTGCTTCAGCTCATTTGAGCAGCAAGTCTGGCTGCTTGCTCATAGGAACAGGCTTCCTTAGCACTGCAGTCCTTTCTGACTTCCAGCTGAGGTGAGCGCTCAGAAGCGGCCTGAACTGACTGCTGTTCCTGTCCATCCAAAAGAGAGAGCTGTGGAGCCCATAGTCTGCTACTCCGCAGAGAACAATGTTGAGTATAACTGTTTGTTTAGACCATGATAGCCAGTGGTACTTTATCACTCACCTTTGAACTCAAAAGACTTGATACCTACTCTCTCTCTCCTCTTTTAATCATGGCTGTCTGGGGTTTGCATTTGCACTTATGCCAGAGGGATGAGGTACCAACTACCCCTGAAGAATAGGTACCTAGCCGGCCCCCCTCCAGAGCAGTGATACAAAGTATATTAGACTGTCATGTGCAGGTGGTATATGAGCCTAACAATATTAATTACTCTCTGGGCACTGTTTAAAAGGAGTTTATCAGGCTTGTTCTGAAATGGCAAGGCTTTAACACAGCTGTTCTAGCCTGAGATCACAGTTGCTTTGATGTGTCAGAGTCATCTGCAAGCTGCTTTGCTCCTGGATGTGAGCCATCAGGTGGAGTAACACCTGTCTTATCTACTTACTACTTTATCCTTTCCAGCTGGAATAGAAGGGGAGAAAATGTTGGCCTTGGAACACCCTCCAGCTCTTAGTGTTGCAGGAACTTAGTCTTTAATTAATGATGGAGACTTTACTCATGCAAGGCAGAAAATTCAAAGTTGTAGCTCCACAGCAAGCATACCTCTGCCTCTTTCTGCACATGCATATTGTTCTCTCTTCCTGTTTTTTGTTATAATTGTTATTCCGCATTAGATGTATGCAAAGGGTCAGACTCACTGTGCGAACCAGATCTTTGCATTTTATGACATCTGTGCATGTGCACCCTCAGTACTTTGCTCAGTAAAGGTGGGAATGTAGCTGTGATGTCTGCCTGATTGTTAGCACATTAAATCAGCTCTGCTCCACGGAGGGCATGAAAAGTGGCACTGCAGTGAGATGGAGTAGGGAAGGAGACACTCTTCTCTCCCTGTCTCCCCCCCCAAAACTTCTTAAGCAGCCCTTTAATGGGAGAAGAAAGAAGGCGGCCAGGAGATCTGACAATCTGTCTGCTGGCTGCTTTCTTTCTTCTCTGCTCCACTACTACCTACAGTCTCATGTTACGTCTCATGTTCGAACAAACTTAGTGTGGATTTGGAGGGAGAAGACTTGAGGAAGGACTGGCTGAGCAAATGTGTGGAGAGTCTGGTAAGGCCACCTTGGCTGCATTGCACTTGGACAGTGTAAGCTGGTAGTGACTGCATGTTTCAGATGCTCCCCATGCATCAGTAGCATTGTACTTCATGGGCAAGAGGACTGCGTACGGTCAATGTGGTATCCTGACATTCTTCCTCAAACCCCAAAGCACTTGCCTTATTGAGGAATAACTACACTGCAAACAGTGTTAAATGTAGTTATCGGTAACATGGCGCTGAGATGTGTGGAACAGCAGCAGAGCTGTTTCTCTCTGCACATGTATTCAGCTGTTGAAAGTTTTTAGCATTTGGGCTGAAATCTGTCAGCCCCAAAGTGATAGCCTGGAAAGTAGCAAGAGACTGAAAGTGCCATCTCAGCCATAACTATAACATGATATCCTGGCTGAAAAAGAACAGATTACAATGGTGTGAAGCAATTTGAAGCAAATGTTTGTTTTAGATTGAGGTGGTCAGCAAGTCTGTGTGTATGAACAAACATGCAGTGAAACTCCCAGGGTCAAGGCTAGCCAGGCTCTGCTAGTTGATTCAGAGCGTCTGACATAATTATCTAATAGCTAATTATCTTGCCTTTAGAAACTATACCGAAGATTCTGCTGAAGAGGAGGCTGAAGAGGGTGAGGAAGGCCCAGATGAGGAAGATGCTGAGGAGGAGGATGAAGAAGAAGAAGATTATGAGGTTGCTGGACTGAAATGTAAGTCTTTAGCTACAAGTTTATCGTGTGGGCTCAGCTGTAGTCTGTTCCATCTTTGTCATGTATTCTGTCTGAGGCTTTGTCCTATCTGAGGAAGAGGTTGGGCTCTCACATGGATGTGTAAGGAAGCTCTTTTCAGAGAAGGCTGCAGACATGCGATGTATTTGTGGAGAACTGGAAATCGACTGCCTTCGTGCCTCTTGGTACTTCAGGACTGAGACTGTCCTTGCAGCAATTTAAATACTACGTCAACTCAAAGGAGTGGGAGCATGATCGCATTCCAGTGTGCTGATCCACGCTTCTTGATACACAGCTGATGCCATAAAAACTGCTGCTAAGCTGTCCGCAGGGGCCTGCAGCAGCGAAGGGTTAGCAAGCAGCATGATTGCTTATGTTGTTAGTAGCCTTTTTACTCTTCAGCATTTGCTGTCCCTAGGAAGTGAAATGCTGTCTCTCTTCCTCCACCACCCCAAAACTTACTTTTTTAAATGCAAAACTAAAAGTTATCTTGTTTGGGATTGGGGGTGGGGAGTACAATTCTAGCCTGTCTCCATGAGGTTCCCGCTGTACACTATTAAAATTCACCTTCACTTATCCCTTCCTGTAGAACAGCCAGTGTCTACTGTCCAGACTGTAGTATGAGTCAGCCCTCTCCAAACTGAACAAACGTTGACAGGGAAGCTTCTAACAGGGCTGTAGTAACTGTTCTCAGAGATTGAGCTTTCTCAGGCAGCAGAGTGAAATAGTCACAGGGTTCAAAATGTATGAAGGGTCATTGTAGCCGTGGGTCCCAGGATAATAGAGAGACAAGGTGGGTGAGGTAATGTCTTCTATTGGACCGACTTCTGTTGGTGAGAGAGACAAGCTTTCGAGGACCTGAAGAAGGGCTCTGTTTAAGCTCAAAAGCTGCTCTCACCAGCAGAAGTTGGTCCAGTAAAAAAAGATTACTTCACCCACGAGGGTTCAGAATGACATTCTGGACTAAGGGTATGTCTACACTATGAAATTAGATCGAATTTATAAAAGTCGTTTTTAGAAATAGTTTTTATAGTGGATTGTGCGTTTAAGTGCATTAAGTCGGCGGACTGCGTCCACAGTACCGAGGCTAGCATCGACTTCCAGAGCGTTGCGCTGTGGGTAGCTATCCCACAGTCTCTCCACTGCCCATTGGAATTCTGGGTTGAGATCCCAATGCCTAATGGGGCAAAAACAGCCTCACGGATGGTTCTGGGTACATGTCGTCAGGCCCCTCCCTCCCTCTGTGAAAGCAATGGCAGACAATGGTTTCACACCTTCTTTCCTGGGATACCTGTGCAGGCGTCCTACCAGAGCAAGCATGGAGCCCGCTCAGCACACCGTCCATCTCCTGGGTGCTGGCAGACGTGGGACTGCACTGCTACACAGCAGCAGCTCATTGCCTTTTGGCAGCAGACGGTGCATTACTATTGGTAGCCATCATAGTCGTACTCCTGGGTGCTCTTTTAGCTGACCTCGGTGAGGTCGATCGTGGCTCCTGGGCAGACATGGGAGTGATTCAGCCAGGTCATTCCCATTTTCTGCCGAGCGCCCAGGAGATGACGATGGCTAGCAGTCGTACTGTACCGTCTGCTGCCAGCCTAAGATGTAAAAGATAGATGGAGTAGATGGTGGGGAGGGATAGCTCAGTGGTTTCAGCATTGGCCTGCTAAACCTTCTGAGGTCCCTTCCAACCCTAATCTTCCATGATTCTATGAAGAAATTGACCCAATTTGTTTTGTGAAATCAACGGCCTGCTAAACCCAGGGTTTTGACTTCAATCCTTGAGGGGCCATTCTGTGTGACAGTTGTTTTTGTTTCTCCTTGATGCAAAGCCACTCCTTTTGTTGATTTTAATTCCCTGTAAGCCATGTCGTCAGTCGCCCCTCCCTCTGTCAGAGCAACGGCAGACCATTGTTTCGCGCCTTTTTTCAGCACAGAACCAGAACCTGCAAAAGCAAAACCAGGCGAGGAGGTGACAGCAGTGTGGTGACGAGAGTGATGAGGACATAGACATGGTCATAGACTTCTCACAAAGTATGGGCAATGTGCACATCATGCTGATGAGCGCTGCATGGTCTCACCACGCTGGCCAAACAGGAAATGAAATTCAAAAGTTTGCAGGCCTTTTCCTGTCTACCTGGCCAGTGCATCTGAGTTGAGAGCGCTGTCCAGAGCAGTCATAATGGATAGCTCCCGGAGGCCAATACCGTCAAATTGTGTCCACACTACCCCAAATTCGACCTGTCAAGGCCGATTTCAGCACTAATCCCCTCGTCAGAGGTGGAGTAAAGAAATCGATTTAAAGAGCCCTTTAAGTAAAAAAAAAAAAGGGGGGGGGCCTTCATCGTGTGAATGGGTCCAGGCTTAAATCGAGGTAATGCTGCTAAATTCAACCTAAAATTGTAGTGTAGACCAGGCCTTAGTGAAACACATGCTTCTCCACCCCAAATCCAACAGTTTCTTTTCTGCTACGCTCCATCTCCTTCCTTTTGTTTTTGGGACTTTGATGCTGCCCCAGTGGAGTAGATCAGGAAGCGTGAACTGGAAAGATCCCTGAAATGCACGTGCACACCATTTGCTTTCAGCTGAAATGTCATTGACATGAAAGTTGTAGCTTCAGACCGAATTCTTCAGCTAAAGCTGGTGATGGAATTCAGTGACTGAGACCCAGGGGATTTGTATACGTTCTCCCAATGGTCTCTGGCTGGGGAGTGTTTTGTACTACTGAGCTCCAGCTGGCTGGTTCAGGCCTTACACATTTTTCCATTTTTTTTAATTTGTGGGGTGTTCCTTGATCATCTGATATAGGTTGCTCTTTGTTCTTTGGAGTATCCATGTCCACACTTGGAGTATGTTCAGCCCTTGATGCATTCCAGTTCCAGGACCAAAGCCAGGGTTTTCAGACAATAGCAAAAGAGGGTTACTGTCACTAAAAATAAAGCATTAAACTCAGCCCCAGCTTTACAGGGCATTAGCATGGAAAGGTCATGGTGGAAAACTTTTGTTTTAGTGGAGAAGTCCCAGTTAATCCTTGTGTAGCGTTTATCCTGAGGATAGAATCTAGAATGTTGGATTGTCAGACATTTAACACATGCTGCGAACTTGACACACAAGCAGGAGCGACAGTATACAGACATCCCACTGCCCTGACACACGCTGCTCCTGCAGGGGGCCTGACAAGATGATTTATTGGACAGGGCTGGATTAGAGGCCACAAGTGAAGGACTGCTGCATGTTGGACATGGCTTTCGTATGCATTTATGACCAGGTGGAAGGCGCTTGCTCGGGAAGAAAGACCAACATACACCCAATGCACAGGGGTCGCAGGAGAAATTTAAGACAGGAGACAGTTCGTCACCATGCTTGCATTCCCTCCATTTAAAATGGTGACAGGCAGGCTGACAAATGGGCAAAAACATTTATCTGGAGCATAATGTAGCAGCCCCAATGTTTGGAATAAAATTCCATTGTTTACCAATTCCAGCATGTGGAAGAGCTCCCTGCCAGAGTAACTCGACACCCACTGTGAACACAGTTAGCTTTTCAGGGGGACTTAGCAACTGGCTTATCCTATTGTGTGGGCCACTTGTAAATGCCTGTAAAGGCACCCATTCAGCCATCCACACTCTGGCAGGGAGCAAGCGGACAACAGGAAACCAAGGGATTCCCACACATTTCTGGTCTGAACAGTAAAGGAAGGTGTAAGTTATCTCCAAGGCTTAACTCACTCCCCCCACCCCCACCCTCGGAAGGCTTGGAGATATCAGGATTTTAGCACTAGGACATTTCTGCTTCAACACTGCCACGGCTGAACCTTGCTCACAAAGAGCTCAGAAATCCAAATCCCCTCCCAGCTAGAGGTCTGCTGGCAGTGTGTGTGTGGTCACCCATGAGTAGGCGTAACATCCTTGCCAACCACCAGTGTCCTTTCTGGAAAGGGGGCATTTGCTTCACCTGGAGAAAGCATATGATTGCTTGGCTTACTCAGTGTATGCAGAAGTGAGTAAAGACTGGTGAGAAGCAGCACCTGTCCAGCCAACTGAGACAGCAGTATGACCGTACCTGCGTTGGTACAGCTGGGCAGAGATGGTGCAACTCTCCATTTTAAACCTTTATATGGCCACTACTAGGGCACCAAATTCTTCTTTGAATGGTTGCTGTTATATGCGACTGTCTCTGCAAAGATTAGATTTTTTTGATGTCTGTGATAGAGCCGGTCTCAGTGACTTGGAAAGGTGATAACACTTGGGTCAGCTTCTTAACATTAGGAGCAGAAGCCAAGAGGTTTGAAGGGCTCCTCTCCGTTGTCATCCTCTCTCCTTGGTTTGAGGCTCTCAGATTTCTCTCCAAAAGTGAACCTGTTCTTAAAACTGTGCTGATCGTTTCAGTGAGACCCAGAAAGGCACCCAAGAGCAAGCAGAGCACAATGATGTACCCTTCCAGGCAAGGCAGGCACCAAGGGAAGAAACAGTCACTGCATGCCACCAGAGGACCCCGGCAGCGGGCCACACCTGTCAACGGAGCAGACATTGATGAGCTGGTAAGAGCCAAATTGCCCCCAGGAGATTGCTCACTTCATGAGTTATAAACTCAACAGGTGTTACACTTCCTTCCCCTCCCCTTCTCAAAGAAATACCCTGAATTGTATTGTGAAATCCACACGGGGCTGAGGTCTGTCTAACAAAGGCCATGTATCGTTAAGGGCCTAGCGCAAACGGAGCACAGATATGCCAGGCATTCTTCCCCAGCCGCTTTCACACATTGTCCCCCTTGATTAGCAGGCGGCCTGCAGCTTGTTAAAGGGTTTTAAATAGTATCCATATGTCTGTGCAGAGAGGTGGGGGAAGAGGGGGGTCCGGGATGGTGATAGAATGCCAGCAATGCCGGACCCTCGCTCCCCGGGCTTGGCCATTTTCTGACAGTTGTTGTCCGGACGGTCACTCCCCAACCTTCAGGACATAATTTAGCTGGTTTAGGTTTCACTTGACATTTAATGAATAAAACCTTGTGTGTTTGAATAGAGCCAATCCTGTGGGTGCACTGGGAAGGGCGGAGCTGGGGGTTCTATGCTGACTGTCCCGGGGATGTAGCCGTTAGGGTTACGTGGGGATATTGGCATTCTAGCACCATGGTGCAGTGTCGCAGGAGCCTCCCACAGGTCTGCTGTACATCTAGTGACCAGTGTTAACAGTGCTGCTGTTGTAGCCTGTCACAGGCGCTCCTCCCAAAATGCCCAGCATCAACAGCTTTTGCTTCTTGGGCTGGAGTGCAGGGCTTGGGGCTCAGGCTCCTGCTGCAATAGGGTGCCTGGGAGGGGGTAAAAGAACGGCTAGTGGTTCTGTTGTTGCCTTAGGCTAATCTATACAGGAGACCCCTTTTCTGCTGGCCTTTTCTTGTTGCTTGCTCGCGTGCTCTCCAGATCAGGGGAGGTGCACCATAGTCAGCTAGAGGTACCGTCGAGTGAGGAATGGTCTCATCTAAACACCAGGGTCGGCTGCTGGGATTGTGGACCTCGGTAAAATGGGTGTCTTGGTTAATATGTCTGTCTTTCTCTAACCCTCTAGGCTTAGGAGACAGGTCCTGTTAGCTCCCTGCCCCTCTTACCAGCACAAATGTGATTTGTTGACAATCATAGCCTAGGTCCAGGATGTTACATTGATATGGAGGGAACAGCAGCATCTGTATGCAGTGCCCCTACAGAGCTCAGAGCCGAGGGGGACTCCAGTACAGTAGTGGCTGACCGGCTACAAAGCCCTAGACAAATGGCTGACCTTGTGCACTGCTTGTTTCTCGAGTACAGCAAAGCTTGGGCTCATCAGCTGCTGTTTGCTATTTAAAATGGCATGGTAGCCTATGCCGCAGGCCTGTTAACACGGCACCACAACTGCTTTCTTCCTCTCCTTTGCCTGTCATATGCTGTCTATCCAGGGGGTAAGGAGGGGAGGGATTTGCACACTCCATTTGTTGTCATTTATTCTTTGGCCACTTGCTTTGAACCTCTTTGAAAAAGCTTCCTGCCCCTGAAAAAAGGACAGGGCTGCCTGTAAACTATTCCTGTCAGAGCTTTTGGACAGGGTTCCCATTTTGTAACTCAAGCTGCCATGGCATTTCTTGGCTGCTAGCATCAAAGCTCCCGCAGCTGAGCAGTTTGCTTCTCGATTATTGCAGAGAGGATGGTTGGGTTTGAACACCTTAAGCTTTAGTGTTTACATCAGTATCACTTCTCCCCTACCCACTGATACACCTGCTTGTGATAGGATTGAAAAGGAAAACTCTACTCCTATTTGCCTCCACTCGGGGCTTGTCCATGCAGTGAGCAAGCTAGGGTGTGAGCGAATGCTCAGCACACTAGCCTGCCACACACACAGTTACCGTGATGACCCTGCTGGTGTGCATTAGGTAGCAGGGTCCTCCCAGCGACTTAGTGTGCTGTATAGTCACACCCTGACTTGCTGCTCACTAAGCCTCAGTGTGGGCAAGTCCTTAGGAACTGTTTTGGCTACGGTTAAATCATATGCCGGTTCCCCTCCTTTTAATGGCTTGCTCCACTTCGTGTGGTTAGGTGCTTCAAACGAAGAAGACTTCACGTCGCCAGAACCTGGAGCTGCAGAAGTGTGAGGAAATCCTCAATAAGCTCATCAAGTACCGCTTCAGCTGGCCCTTCAGGTGAGGCACTTAGGGCTTCCTTCCCTGTGTAAACTCTCCTTGGAACTCTGCCCATGCAGTGGGCGTGGCTCCGCCTCAGGGCTGCAGGAAGCCACGGCTGCAGGCTGCTGCTGGCCCGGAGGCCTGGGTGTGTTAGAAGCAGAAGTAGTACGGAGAAGAAGTGGGTCTACCTGTTACACTAGGAACCCCTGTGCCCAGTGTCTCTGGAGACTAGTTTCTATGGAGGGAACCAAGATTGACTTCTAAAGCTAGGGAGTGACTCGCTCCCATTCCCTTCTCTGCACAATACCAAGCGTTGGGCCACCCAAAGTGTTCCCTCCAGAGGAAGCATGTTCTAGTGGATATAGTTCTCATCGCCAGAGTTCAAATTCAGCTCTGCTACCAATTCCCGTCTATGAAGGGCAAGGCACTTTAACTGCCTGAGTGTCTCTGTCTGTAAGCTGGCCACCTCCCGGGGATGCTGGGTATTGGTTGGTTTGTAAAGGGCTCTAGGCACCAAGGTTTATTGTGGTGTTGCTGGGAGCTGCAGGTCCATGTCAGTGGATATGGTAAGTTTGTGTGAGTGTCCTGCTAGTATCTAGGTAATACCAGTGTCTGACGCTAATTCTTCTCCTGTCTTATGACTCCTTCCTCGGCAGGGAGCCAGTGACCACAGAGGAAGCTGAAGATTACTTTGAGGTCATCAGCAACCCGATGGACTTCCAGACTATGCAGAGCAAGTGCTCATGTGGCAGCTATCGCTCTGTGCTAGAGTTCCTCTCCGACATCAAACAGGTGTTCTCCAATGCTGAGCACTACAATCAGAATGGGAGCCACGTACTGTCCTGCCTGGAGAAGACAGAACAGTGTTTGATTGACATGCTGCACAAACACTTGCCTGGCCATACGTACTCACGCAGAAAACGCAAGAAGCCCTCTGCCAGGCACCAGGGACTAGAGGAGCAGGACGGGGACAGTGAGTCAGAGGCCACTGAACATTCCAGGGGGCGAAAGAGAAAGAAATGAGGGGCAGAGAGACTGGGGGGAGACAGAGTTGGAGCAGGCCTTCTGGTGCTGCTGGGCGGCAGGCTTGGCTGTCTGAAGGGATTTAGGAAGCAGCAGACACTTCTTTATTAATCCAGCCTTTCCCGTGACCAGTTCTAGTTTGTAATTTCTCTGTATCTTCCTGAAGTATTTGGCATCCATCAAGTGAGCAGAGGTGACTTACTGCTTCCAGCAAAATACATAAAGCTCTTATGGGATTGTCCTGCTAGAAGAAGAAGGTGGGAGGGCAAGCGGAAGAACTGGCCTAAGCCTCATTGGACAGGAGAGTGTGAAGTCTCCTCCAGTTTGGAGCTCTATCTGCTTTCTCGGAACGGAGCTGCTTCCTTCCCCTTTAGCTGAGCAGCCAACACTGGAGCGCTGTGGGACCTCCTGCCATCTGCTGCCTGTGATGTGAAACCAGCCCTCATCTAGCATGGGGAGGGATCATGTTGCTTCACAGAAGGACGGAGTGTGATCAGGCCAATGGCCGTTAGTTCTTGTATGTGTATATTTATATGGTGTTAATTTTGAGCCCCCAATGAAGGGACGCGTCGAGTGAGCAAAGCACTTACATTTATGGAGATATGGCTTTCACCAGCATCATAATACAAATGGCTTTGAGGTGCTCTTGCTGCTCTCCTCTGTTTCTTCTGGGGAGCGGTCTCCTGAGGTCATGCTCCGAGGAGCTTGTCCTTTCTTCTGACTGCAGCGCTCCAGTTGGACATGACTGTTGGTTCCCTTGCTCACCTTTAACAGCACATAATCATGTAGCCCTTGGAGTGGATGAACCAAGTGCCAGAGGCATATCAGAGGCGTGGCATTCCCACACATCCCGTAGAAAACCCTGGGAGGGGAAGCAGCAGAAACTTGTTCTGTGGAACTTTTTAAATTAATTTTCTAGTTTAAGTCACTTGTTTCTAGCAGTGAGCTTGTATAAAGAACACCTTGTAAGATACCTTTGTCTTGCTTTGGCACATGTACAGTACAGTTTATATGAAAATGTGTTTGCTTTATATTTTTCCCTCTCAAACTCTTGTTTTCCTCTCAGTAGCTGGAGTTCAGCTGGGGGATTTGTTTGGGGAGGGAAGGGAGGGGTCTCACTGACCCTTTTCTAGATTTGCTCTCCACTTTTATAGTAATACCTCCACTAACTCAGCCTCCCTTCCCCCCTAACCCACCTGCCACGCCCTGTAGCGCGCAGAAGGGCGGACTCCGATTTACACAGCGGTTGACTAGTGGGAAAGATCGGTTGTGCTGGGGAGAGAGACATGGCTCTGTCATGCGTCCCCAACAGCTTGTGCCACTTGAGTTATTGATTTTTGTTTAAGCAAAACTATTTTTTTTGCCTCTCCCTCCTTATGACAGATTTTGGTCTAACAAAATCAGGGTTTGAACATCTTATTATGTCTTTAAATTGGAACAAAATAGCTGTGTGGCTATTCTGTGCTGATCATTAAATTTAAAAAAAAACCTGGTGCAGCTCCTATGATTTGAGAATAAAAAGGTTAATGAAGATGGCGGCCCAGTGTTATGTATTTGTTTTTGTTTTTTCAACCAAGCACTTGGTTCACTCCTGGACTGTCAGTCACTGTTGTGAGCCTATAGCAGAATTCTAGCCTCCTTCTCTCCTCCCCCAGCCCCGCCAGCCTGTCCCACAGAACTAGCACTGACACTTGTGTTTGACACCCCCCTTGAAGGCGTTGTTTTGTCTTGTTAATACTGACCATTTTGTGCAGCTCCTACACAGTGAAACCTTTGGAACTGTACATTATTTAAAAAAAAAATTGTCATGGGGGGAGGGGGGTTCTGCTAAGGGCTATACTTGTAATAAATCGGAAATTTAAAAATAAACATTATGTACTTGTGTTTGTAAAACTGCTTGTAGAGAGTCCTTTTCCCGCTGCCTGTCCAAGCAAAGCCGAGTAGTGCTCGCTGCAGGGCTCTCCCCATCACAGCCCACTTCTGAACGGCTGGCATCTTGAGGAGACATGGGGAAGAAATATACCTCACGTGCAACTGTTCAAGGTCTGTACAAGAGTCTGATACTGTCGCTTTCAGAACTTACGATAGTGCAGTCTTGTTGCTGGGGGTGTGTAACAGCCCAGAAGTTGAGACTGAGAAGGCTCCCACCGAGGCTACTTTTCAGGCATCTAGAACTCTGAAGCAAACTGCCTTTTAGGCTAGAGAGGAAGAGACTAGATTCATCGAGTGCAAGGCCAGAAGGGACCAGTGTGATCATCTAGTCTGACCTCTAGAGCACAAGCCATGGAACGTTCCAAAATAAGTCCTGGAGCAGAACTTCTAGGGAAAAACCTGTCTCTATTTTAAAACTGCCAGTGATGAAGACTCCACCATGATCCAGGTAAATTGTTCCAGTGGTTAATTACCTTGACTGTTAATTTACACCTTATTTCCAGTCTGAATTTGTCTAGCTTCCGCTTCGAGCCATTAGACTTGTAACTGGGTCTTGGGCAAGTCACTCTGGTCCTCAATCCCCGTCAGTGAAATGGGGATAATAGCACTTCCCCAGCTCTGAGTAGATGACAGAACAAGGAGCAATGGTTTCAAGTTGCAGTGGAGGAAGTCTAGGTTGGATATTAGGAAACACTATTTCACTAGGAGGGTGGTGAAGCACTGGAATGGGTTCCCTGGGGAGGTAGTGGAATCTCCATCCTTAGAGGTTTTTAAGGCCCGGCTTGACAAAGCCCTGGCTGGGATGATTTAGTTGGGTTTGGTCCTGCTTTGAGCAGGGGGTGGGACTAGATGACCTCCTGAGGTCCCTTCCAACCCTGATATTCTCTGATACATGAAAGAATGTGAGTTTCTCAGATACTCTCATGTCTGTACAAGTGCAATAGGCTGCAACTCTTTGCGTCCCCACCCCCAAAGTGAACTTTCTGGGGAGTTTGCAGTATCATTTGGCTGGTACTTTGAACAAAACGTCCTCGCTGGTTTCATTGAATGCTTGTCTGGCTCTCATGAGGGGGGAGGGGTAGCTCAGTGGTTTGAGCATTGGCCTGCTAAACCCAGGGTTATGAGTTCAATCCTTGAAGGGGCCACTTAGGGATCTGGGGCAAAAATCAGTACTTGGTCCTGCTAGTGAAGGCAGGGGGCTGGACTCCATGACCTTTCAAGGTCCCTTCCAGTTCTAGGAGATTGGTATATCTCCAATTTATTATATGATCCCAACAGCTTCATTTTCAGTGTTATTGAGGACATGTCCCTCTGGCATGTCTGAAGAAATGTGACATCCAGATAATGAAGATAGCCACTGAGAACCCTAGCTTTTGCTAGGAAAGATTTGCAAATGTAGCGGTGCCGGTGTATCTTCCAAGCACAGATGCAGCTTATACTATCCATAAAAAAAGTTTATATGAGAATAGCTTATACCTGTTCTCAAGTAAAATAAGCTGTGCTGGCAAAAGCACTTTTATGCTGGTCTGTGTCTACATGAGAACTTTTGCCAGTGTAGAAATGCTGCCTCCCCACACCCCCAACAAAAATAATCACACCCTGAACTGATAGTATAAACACCAGCAAAAATTTCCAGTGTAGACCTGGCCCAAGATTTTAGTTTCTTCTGTTTATTCAAATGGGCAATTAATCACAGAGATAAGCATCGTAACCCATCATTTCTCAGTCTGCATGGCTTCCATGTAGATCTGCAGCATGACTCCTCAGTGTGAAATGTCCTGCTCACAGAATACATGTTTTTCCTGATGCTGTCTTGTATTTAAAGGCAAAACCCTAAATAAATGCAAATCTAGTTTTTGTAGCAACTGTGCCTTGGAACTTGCAATGACATGCATTGAGACTAAACATGACACATTTACAAGGAGTCTGAGTTGCATGGCTGCGAAGGAACTGAATTTCCTGGCTTGCTGTAGTTTAAAATCTCGGAGTGGGGCTCTGGCTTGTGCTGTATGATGGAAGCCTGGCAGTCTGTTCCAGTAGATCTCTGGGTGGCATGGGGAGGTGTGAATGCTTTCTCCAGCAGAGATGCTGGACTCATCTGAGGCTCCTCTAGAACCTAATTTTTAGCTCCTGGAAAGAACAGTAGAACCTGCGTGCATGAAAATGTGTGACTCAAACTGCTCTCTCTCCAGCCTTTAGCAGAGACCTCACCGTGTCCTCTGCAGTGTCTACACACAAACCACCTATAACTCCAAAGAACAGTATGTTTTGTGATGTATATGCCTCTGTGTATGGAACACACTTGCTAGTTGCAGTGCGGGTTGGGGTGTGGGGCTGGGATCTGGCATGGGGATGAGGGGTTTGGGGTGCAGGAGGGGGATCTGGGCTAGGGTTTGGGGCGTGGGGGGGTGCAGGGTCCTGGCAGTGCTTAAGCACATGGGCGGCTCCATGTGCTGCCCTTGCACCTGCATGCGCTGCCCCCGCAGCTCCCATTGGTCACAGTTCCCAGCCGTGGGAGCTGCAGAACCAGCACTCAGGTGGGAGCAATGCACAGAGCCTTCCTGGCCACTCATCCACCTAGGGGCCACAAGGACCTGGAGGCCACACGGAGCCAGGGCAGGCAGGGAGCCTGTCTTAGCCGTGGCCCCCCCCGCTGCGCTGCCGACCGGACTTTTAATGGCCCAGACGGCAGTGCTGACCGGAGCCGCTAGGGTCCCTTTTTGACTGGGCATTTCAATCAAAAACTGGCTGCCTTGGCAACCCGGCTGAGCCCAATGTCTACATTGCAATTTCATAGCCCTGGAGCTGAAGTCAGCTGACCTAGCCCAGCCGCAGGTGCTTCATCGCAATGTAGACATAGCCTCGGGCTTCACCAGGAGCTCTGTAATGAGCTGGAAATCAAAAGGCTTCTGCCAAAAACTGGAGCCATGGATGCATTGCTAAGACGAAGTACAAAAGAACCTGATTTCCTGCTTTGATAGTGTTACTGGCCTGGTGGAGAAGGACAGAAGCAGTAGATGTGATATCTTGATTTTGACACAGCCCCATGTAACTTTCTCAAAGCAGCTATGGAAAGGTGGGTGGGTGGACAACTGTGTGAAAGACCGTACTCCAAGAGTGGTTCTCAACGGCTCATTGCCAAGCTGGGGTGGGTGGAGTTCGGTGTTTTCATTAATGACTTGGACTCAGGAAGTAATTGCCCTGCTATGCTCGGTGCTGGAGCCTGTCCAGTTCCGCGTGCTGCACTTCAGGAAAGATGTGGACAAAGTGGAGAGAGTCCAGAGGAGAGCAACAAAAATGATCAGCGCTTTAGAAAACTTGCCCTACGAAAACTAGGCAGGTTAAGTCTTTAACAAAGACTGAAGGGGATTTAATTGCAGTCTTCAAATATCTTAAGGGCTGTTATAGCGGACCGTGATCAGTTGTTCTCCATGTCCACTGGAGGTAGGACAAGAAGTAATGGGCTTAATCTGCAGCAAGGGAGACCTGAGAACTGCCCTATGCAAGTGCTTCGCCCACGTTCCTCTTCTGGGAACAGAAGGTGGGGCTCCCGCGGCCAGAAATAGTACAACTGTGGGCAGGGATTTCAGCCACTGGGTCTTCTGCCGAAGTCAAGCCTGGTTTCCCTTTTCCCTTTCCAATGAATTGATTGTCAGACATTCGGAATAAATTGACTGATCACTGGGGGAGGAAGGTGTGAGCAAGAGGGGCAGACAGTTTGGATAGTTTGAAAGCTTTCTGGAAGGTCTAATTCACAGCAGCTTCTGCTTCTGGTAAATAGTTTATGCCACCGCTTCTGAAAAATGTTACCCCTTCCTCATCTCTCCTTGCCCCCACATCTAAACTCTCCAGTGCAACTGTCCCTGGGGAAATGCCTGCTTGGCTCCTGGGTTGGCAGAAAGGCCATGCACAAAAGAGAGCTGCGTGAACTCGCATGAAAGGGGGGAGAAGCCACGCTAGGGCCTGTGGTGTTTGCCTGTTTCTCAAGGGCTGCTGAGGCCAGGGCAAGTAATGCCCCACTGGTGAGCACCACGCTGCCCGCTGAGCTGCGGAGGAGAGGCCCCGAATGGTGAGGAGCGAAGGCGGTTGGATGGCGTATACAAGCTGGAGTGGATTTCTGGTGCTGGGCCAGCTTTGTTGTCTGTAATCACTAGTGCGTGGGAGGGGAACAAGGCCCCTCGGGGAATGTGACGTTGGGCTTCCAGGTGACTCCTGTAAGTGCAGCAAAGTGCACAGTCAGTGTCCGCACCAGCACGGGAGCCGCCAATTGGCCTTAGTGCATGCTCTGAAAGGGCCCAGAGGAAGAGCAAACATAGGTGCTGGAACTAGGGGTGCTGGGGGTAAAGCAGCACCCCCTGGCTTCAAGTGATTTCCATCATATACAGGATTTATAGTTTGGGTCAATGGCTCTCAGCACCCCTTGAAGGGGGCTTGAGGGGTGAGAATAAAGGGGAATGGGGTAGGAGGGCTGGCTGTAGGGTGTGGTCCTAGGGGCGGGGCGTTATAGAGAAGGTACAGGAGGGCTGCCCGTGGGGGGCGCTATAGGGAATGGTGCAGGAGTGCTGGCTGTGGGGTGTGGTCCCAGTGGGGGGCACTATAGGGAACGGTGGAGGAGGGCTGGCTGGGGGGCGCTGGAGGGAACGTGATGCAGCAGTTACCAGAGCTGGACCCTGCTGACGTAGGTGCTGGAGGGGGGAGTATGTGCTCTCGCACCCCCTGGCTTGAAGTGGTTTCCGTCACACACAGGGTTTCCAGTGTGGGTTAGTGGCTCTCAGCACCCCCCCCCCATACACATTGCTCCAGTGCCCCGGCTGCTGAGGCCCCCCCAGGGCTGTAGCTGCAGCTGAAGTGGGTCAGTCCCTGGGCTGCCCGAGCCTGGGCCCCAGGAGCGCTGTCGAGGGCGGCTGTTCTGAGCTCAGGTCCCCCACTCCCCTCTCCCGAGTCTGCTGGGGTGACCTCCAGCCAGGCACTGGGCGCTCGCCTTGGCGGAGGAGCCAGCGCCCCTGCCCCGGGGGGTTGAGCAGCGGGGGGCACATGGTTGATAAGGGAGGGCTGCTCCCCGCTGGCCCGAGGTGTTAGAATGCGAAGCAGCCTCGGCTGGAGCCGGGAGCGCCGCGCTCTCTGCCCCTCGCGCCCCGGCCCACGGGACCCGCTTATCTCGGGATACTTGAGGTGAGGAGTTACTGCGTTAGTGCAGCGGCTCGTCAAGGGCAGGCTGCCCCTTCCCGCCAACTGAGGGGTTTCCTGGCGGGGACCCAGCTGCTCCAGGCCAGGGAGCTGCTCTGAGTCCCCAGCTCAGGCTATAACTGGCCTGGGCCAGGCGGTGAGTATATCCTCCTCGCGTTCCCCACCCGTGGGCTCTCCAAGGCGCAGGCTGGGCTCTGGGACACACGGAGGGGCCTGCCTGCAGTTGGGGTGCCAGCTCTGGGGAACCCCCTTGTCTGAAGAGCAGGCGGACTCCGAAAGGGGCTGTGGGGGTCAGACGCTGCTTCCTCTCTTCACCCAGCCTCCATGGGACAGCAGGTCCACCACCCCTGCTGCTGGGGGTGAAATCTGCCTTCCCTTCCACTGCATGGAGCCCGAGCCAGCGGCCCAGGCCCTGCAGCTCTCAGCCCAGTTCCCCCTTCACCCTCAGGCCTGCCAGTCACTCCTGCCACTTGGCCGTGTCTCAGAGCAGGGCCTGCCGCCTGCGCTGCTCCTTCCCTGGGAGAGGGCTGGCACTGCGGCATCTTCCTCAGCGGTGGGGGGAGGCCCTGCCATGGGCAGCTGGGGGAGGGAGGGTGGCCCTGTCCTGGGGAGCTGGGGGGGGTCTGCCATGGAAGAGTTTGGCTGTCGGCAAGGACAAGGTTTTACTTTCCCAGCCTCTCTGCATTGGTCAGGGAGGTCTGAGGAGAACAAGGGTGCTGAGGGACGGGGAGTTTGCAAGGGGGGGGTAGAGAAGCCCCCATGTTCTCCATCCTCAAGCTGGGCTGGGGGTGGTGACAGCAGCTTTCCTGGCCAAAGGCTGGGCACTGCCCTGCAGAGGGGGTGGACAGCACCTGGGGGCTACAATCTCCTGGCTCCCTGCCCAGCCAGGGTAGCCCCCGCCCCAAGGGGGCCATGATCTCCCAGCTCTGCCCTTGCCTCTGCCGGCTTCATGGTCCCAAGGGCCGTGGCTGCCTTGGGGGGCCGATTCCTTGTAAAGAGGCAGGCGCCCCCCTCTCAGTGCAGAGCCAGGGCAGTGAGGCAGCCTGGAGCTGAGGCCCCCTAGCTCCTCTCCACGCCCGCTTGCCTCGTCCTGCGGTACGCAGAGCCGCAGTGAGATCGTGGGCCCTGGGGAGTGGCACCGGGGAGCTGTCTGCCAGGATGTGGCACGGTCTCAGGAAGCTTCCTGTCCAGCTGCAGCTTTGAGAGACCCCAGCCGCAGCGTGGATCCCGGGAGCACCATTGGGTGATGTGGGGCAGGCCCCCTTTGGGTGGGAATGAGCTCTCTGAAGGGTTTCCCTCTGCCCATGAACCTTGCCTCCCTTGTGCCCTCATGAGGGGAGTCATGCTCAGCCCCAGGGATCTAAGGGGACCGGGGGCGTATCTCCACGGGCCTGGGGCTCTGGCTGTGGCGGCCCCTGGGCATGCCCACACCTCGTCTTCGTGGGCACTCTGTGGAGGGCAGGCCTTGGCAATCCAGCTCCGTGTGTTCCAGGAATGGCTGGGGGGGTAGGGTTGAGTTTCTCTCTGGATCACAGCAGGAGCCATGCGCGTGGGGGCTCTGGAAGAGGGTGGCATTGACACCTCAGCCCTGCGCAGCTGCTCCAAAATTGGACCATCTGAACCATGGGAAATTCTGCCATTGGGGAATTGGGTCGTTCCGAACCAGACTGAAAAGCTGAGGTTTCCTGCAGCCCAGCCACTGACCCACTGAATTCACTCCACTCTGCAGCAGCAGCAGGCGTAATGGGGCTTGGGTCTGCTGCAGATTGTCCCTCTTCTGCCCAGCTGCCGCCAGTCACACCAGGGCCGGTATTCGGCTCTTCCCACGCGCTGGCAGGGCCCAGGGAGCTGCGGGCTGCAGCGTGGGTGGGAAGAGGCAGGGCATCCAGCACTTCTAGGAGCATGGGGCTCTGCCCCCCACATGGCAGTGCCCGCTGCCCCAGGCACCGGCAGGGGCTGCTTGCTATCCCCAGCAGCCTGAGGCAGGCAAGTGCACTGGCATCACCTGGAGGTGCCTATATTCCCAGCGGCGCCTCCCCATCCCCTTGGCATTGCCAGGCTCGGGCTGGCACAGGTTGCCCACGGGGGACGGGTGGGAGCAGTGGGGAAACCTGCCCAGCTCAGCACACTCAGCTCCAGACAGGATGTCTTTGGAGAGGCTTTTCTAGCCCTTCTGCTCGGCAATAAGAGCTGCAATCCCAGCCTCTCCCAGCAGGGGACGCTATGGGTCTGGGGCGGGTGACAGCCTGGGCTAGTTCCCCGAGTAACGGTCAGGAACAAGCAGCTCCTGCCCCTGGCAGCCCCGAGGCAGCGCCCCCTGCTGGGCCCGTCCCTGCTCACGTGGCAGCAAGAGGAACCGGTGTCCAGGAGAATGACATGAATCACGGCCCCTGCCCTGCCACAGCTGCCTCCCCCAGGCGCTACCTGCCTCCTTTCCCCTCCCCCATCCCCTACCAGCCTCCTGTGCCTGATCACCCCTCTTCTATAGCCCTCCCCCCACCCCATCATCCCCCACCCGCATCCTACACCCCATCTCCTCCTGCGGCCTCTCCCCCGCACCATCCCCCACCCACGTCCTACACCCCATCGCCTCCTGCGGCCTCTCCCTCCATCATCCCCCACCCGCGTCCCACACCCCATCTCCTCCGCAGCCCGTCCCCATCATCACCCACCCACATCCTACACCCCCTCTCCTCCTGCGGCCTCTCCCCCGCACCATCCCCCACCTGCGTCCCACACCCCATCTCCTCCTGCGGCCTCTCCCCCGCACCATCCCCCACCCGCGTCCCACACCCCATCTCCTCCTGCGGCCTGTCCCTCCATCATCCCCCACCCGCGTCCCACACCCCATCTCCTCCCGCGGCCTGTCCCCCCCATAGGGTGACCAGACAGCAAGTGTGAAAAATCAGGACAGGGGGTGTAGGGTAATAGGAGCCTATATAGGAAAAAGCCCCAACTATCGGGACTGTCCCTATAAAATTGGGACATCTGGTCACCCTACCCCCCCATCATCCCTCACCCGCGTCCCACACCCCATCTCCTCCCACAGCCTGTCCCCCCCATTATCCTCCACCTGCATCCCACACCCCATCTCCTCCTGTGGCCTGTCCCCCCCCCATCATCCTCCACCCATGTCCCACACCCCATCTCCTCCTGCGGCCTGTCTCCCCATCATCCTCCACCCATGTCCCACACCCCATCTCCTCCTGCGGCCTGTCCCCATCATCCCCACCTGCATCCCACACCCCATCTCCTCCTGCGGCCTGTCCCCCCCCCATCATCCTCCACCCATGTCCTACACCCCATCTCCTCCTGCGGCCTGTCCCCCCTAACATTCCCCACCCGCCCTACACCCCATCTCCTCCTGCGGCCTGTCCCCATCATCCCCACCCACGTCCTACACCCCCTCTCCTCCTGCGGCCTGTCCCCCCATCATCCTCCACCCATGTCCCACACCCCATCTCCTCCTGCGGCCTGTCCCCCCTAACATTCCCCACCCGTGTCCTACACCCCAGCTCCTCCTGCGGCCTGTCCCCCCCATCATCCCCCACCCACGTCCGACACCCCATCTCCGCCTGCGGCCTGTCCCCCCATCATCCCCCACCCGCGTCCTACACCCCATCTCCTCCTGCGGCCTGTCCCCCCATCATCCCCCACCTGCATCCCACACCCCATCTCCTCCCGCGGCCTGTTCCCCATCATCCCCACCTGCATCCCACACCCCCTCTCCTCCCGCGGCCTGTCCCCCATCATCCCCACCTGCATCCCACACCCCATCTCCTCCGCTGCCTGTCCCCATAGGGTGACCAGACAGCAAGCGAGACAAATCAGCACAGGGGGTGTAGGGTAATAGGAGCCTAGATAGGAAAAAGCCCCACCTATCGGGACTGTCCCTATAACATTGGGACATCTGGTCACCCTACCCCCCATCATCCCTCACCCGCGTCCCACACCCCATCTCCTCCCACAGCCTGTCCCCCATTATCCTCCACCTGCGTCCCACACCCCATCTCCTCCTGCGGCCTGTCTCCCCATCCTCCCACACCCGTCCCACACCCCATCTCCTCCTGCGGCCTGTCCCCCCATCATCCCCACCCGTGTCCTGCACCCCATCTCCTCCCACAGCCTGTCCCCCATTATCCTCCACCTGCGTCCCACACCCCATCTCCTCCTGCGGCCTGTCTCCCCATCATCCCCCACCCGCGTACAACACCCCCTCTCCTACTGCGGGCTGTCCCCCCCCCATCATCCTCCACCCATGTCCCACACCCCATCTCCTCCTGCGGCCTGTCCCCCCTAACATTCCCCACCCACGTCCGACACCCCATCTCCTCCCACAGCCTGTCCCCCCATCATCCCCACCCGCGTCCTACACCCCATCTCCTCCTGCGGCCTGTCCCCCCATCATCCCCACCCGTGTCCTGCACCCCATCTCCTCCTGCAGCCTGTCCCCCCCATCATCCCCCACCCGCATCCCACACCCCATCTCCTCCTGCGGCCTGTCCCCCTGTGATGTTATTGTTATAATCTGGAACCATATAGAACATGGGTTGCAACCAAGGTCCTGTAGTGGTACCAAATCTTATGTAAAGGGGGTCATATAAGGTGTCTAAGACCAGGTTATGGGTTGCTGGTTATGATTATGCTGTCTGTATGTCTGTATCATTTTGTAGTTGAAGTTATGAGTATTGGCTCTATACTGTCTGTATTTCAAATTTGTGCTGTATTTCTGGGAAACATCCCAGACAAGTTGGTGTTAGCTCTGCCTAGCCTGTTTGATGGCCCATTAAGGACCATCAGCTACACAACTGACCCATGGAGAGAAGGCAGACACGCCTTGTGACTCAGCAAAGTATGCAGGGACTGGCCCATGTGACTCCAGACTCCATTTTGCTGTAATTTTCCACAGTAAGGTCAAAGAAGTTCTTATACCTGGGAAAACTATAAAAGGCTGATGCCTCATCTCCATCTGGTCTTCAATCCTGCTTCTTACCTCTGGAGGGACTTTGCTACAAGCTGAAGCTCTGCACAAAGGACTGATGACCCATCCCAGCGGGGGATGTTCCAGAGACTTGATTTGAACCTGCAGTTTACTCCATCACTGCTACAAGCCTGAACTAAGAACTTTGCCATTATTGTATGGAATTGATTCCATTTAACCAATTCTAGCTCTCATCTCTATTTCCTTTTATGAATAAACCTTTAGATTTTAGACTCTAAAGGATTGGCAACAGCGTGATTTGTGGGTAAGATCTGATTTGTATATTGACCTAGGTCTGGGGCTTGATTCTTTGGGATCGAGAGAACCTTTTTCTTTTATTGGGGTGTTGGTTTTCATAACCATTCATCCCCAGGGCGAGTGCACTGGTGGTGATACTGGGAGACTGGAGTGTCTAAGGGAATTGCTTGTGTGACTTGTGGTTAGCCAGTGGGGTGAGACCGAAGTCCTTTTTGTCTGGCTGGTTTGGTTTGCCTTAGAGGTGGAAAAACCCCAGCCTAGGGCTGTAATTGGTCCTGAATTGGCACTCTCAGCTGGGTCCCGCCAGAACTGCATTGTCACCCCCCCAACCCCTCTCCTCCTGTGCCCCCACAGTGCCCACTTGCCTCCCACACCCCGTCACTCCTGCACCCTCCTCCCCTGTCACTCCACAGACCCCCCTGGCCTGCTGCCCTGGCTCCCTCCTACACATGCCAGCCCCTCCCCCAAGTCCCTCTCTGCTCTAGCAATGCCCCCTCCTCCCCCCGGCTCGCTCACCTGCCTGACTAGCAGCACTGCCTCACTGTGCCCCACTGCCCACAACCACAGGCGCTCACCGCGCCCCATCAGCACCCACCTCACACCTCTCCTGCAGCCATGTGCCTTGCCAGATCCCCCTGCCCCAATGCCCTATGTCCCCTCTCGGCCTCGTCCCTACGTCCCTATCCCCGTCCCTGCGTTCCCAGCTCTGCCCGGTCCCCGTGTCTCCAGCTCTGCCTCGTCCCTACGTCCCTATCCGTTCCCAGCTCTGCCCGGTTCCGTGTCCCCAGCTCCGTCTCTATCCCCATCCCCGGGTCCCCAGCTCTGCCTCGACCCTACGTCCCTATCCCCGTCCCTGCGTTCCCAGCTCTGCCCGGTCCCCGTGTCCCCAGCTCTGCCTCGTCCCTACGTCTCTATCCCCATCCCCGTGTCCCCAGCTCTGCCTCGTCCCTACGTCCCTATCCCCGTCCCTGCGTTCCCAGCTCTGCCCGGTCCCCGTGTCTCCAGCTCTGCCTCGTCCCTACGTCCCTATCCCCGTCCCTGCGTTCCCAGCTCTGCCCGGTTCCCGTGTCCCCAGCTCTGCCTCGTCCCTACGTCTCTATCCCCATCCCCGTGTCCCCAGCTCTGCCTCGACCCTACGTCCCTATCCCCGTCCCTGCGTTCCCAGCTCTGCCTTGACCCTACGTCCCTATCCCCATCCCTGCATTCCCAGCTCTGCCCGGTCCCCGTGTCCCCAGCTCTGCCTCGTCCCTACGTCTCTATCCCCATCCCCGTGTCCCCAGCTCTGCCTCGACCCTACGTCCCTATCCCCGTCCCTGCGTTCCCAGCTCTGCCCGGTCCCCGTGTCACCATCCCCACATCCAGCCCTGCCCCATCTCTATGCCCCCTCATCCCTACATCCCAATCCCCGTGCCCGTGTCCCCATCCCCAGCTCTGCCTTGTCCCCGTCCCTGGCTCTGTGCTGTCCTGGGCACGTTTCCATGTGGGCCCAGCCTGGCGCCTTTGGGAGGCAGCCATGAGGGGCGGAGGCGTCACGGGGCCCAGTGCTGTGCTGAAATCTCCTAAAAAGGCGGCAGAGCCAGAGGGGCGAGCGCAGTGCAGGGGCTGGGGGGCAGGGAACTCGGTCATAGCGGCATTGCCCAAAACAGCCGTGGCCGGAATCCCATTGGAGCAGCCAAGCTGCCTATTAATGAGTTATAAATATGGCTTCGGGCGGATGCCATCAGTGCCCCCGCCCCACAGCACTGTCCTCTGGGGTGACCTTCTCCCTGGCCCAGCACAAACCCCGGCCTCTGGGTGACCTGCCCCCCATACCCCCCAGAGCAGCCCCCTGAGCCGCGCTCTCTGGACGACCTTCCCCCGGTTCTGAACTTTGGATTCTTTCCCCGGAGCCAATATTGACTCTCGCTGCCCAGGGGTCGGGGCTGCTGCTTTCATCTTCCCCAAACAAACAGCCGAGCACAACAGCTGCTGGGAATCCCATCCAGGGAGCCAGCCTGGGCCGCCTCCCGCCGAGCCCCACCTGAGCAGGGCCAGGCTGGCAGCATGCTGGGGGGCCCTGCCTCCCCTCCCCTGAGCCGCGGGAACTTTCCTGAGCAGCAGGGCGGGGAGGGGAGTGCCCCTCTCGCCGCTGAGCCCCCCAGGAAGAGCAGGCCCTGCTGTGGAGCTCTCCCAGGCACCAGCGGGAGGGAATGCCACTTGGCCAGCCAGAGAACTCCTTGGCCCCCCTCTTGTGTTCTCCACCTGGCCTCTCAGGCGTCCCCAGCCAGAGGAGGTGGTGGAAGTGACCCAGCCCCGGCTCCTGTTGTTGGGTGCTGGCCTCTCTGGGAGCCTCCCGGGGGTCGGCGGCAGTTCTTCAACCCAGGGTGAGCCCCGGCCCGGCAGCACCAGCCAGCTGGGTTCGAGCCCCTGCTCCCACTCAGGCAGGGCAGGGGCGTGAAGCCAGGGCTGCCCCCACCATGGGCTCTCACGCGAGAAAGCTCGGGGTTTCGGGTCCCCATGCAGCAGCCCTGGCCTAGGCACCTAATGCCAGGAGACGGGTCACAGCTGAGACTCCAGCCTAGCGACCCAGCTCAAGGGGAGTTAGGTGCCCAGATAGCCTGGAGGGGATGGGGCTTGGCCCCACCCGTTTCCTCTGTGTTGCCCTCCTGGGCTGTGCTGGCTGCTAGCTCCCTTCCCCCACACGCTGTGGGGAGCCTGGGCCACAGGGCATCTCCGCTCCTTGGTGGATTTAAGCCCAAGGGAAGCAGGGTCTCCTCAGGCCCAGCTCCTCGGGGCCCCTGGCACCAGCGCTATCCCCATCCCCCCCCACACACACCCTGCCAGCGCCTCGGGGCCCCTGGCACCAGCGCTATCCCCATCCCCCCCCACACACCCTGCCAGCGCCTCGGGGCCCGTGGCACCAGCGCTATCCCCATCCCCACACCCTGCCAGCGCCTCGGGGCCCTGGCACCAGCGCTATCCCCATCCCCCCACACACCCTGCCAGCGCCTCGGGCCCCTGGCACCAGCGCTATCCCCATCCCCACACACCCTGCCAGCGCCTCGGGGCCCCTGGCACCAGCGCTATCCCCATCCCCACACACCCTGCCAGCGCCTCGGGCCCTGGCACCAGCGCTATCCCCATCCCCACACACACCCTGCCAGCGCCTCGGGGCCCCTGGCACCACCCCTATCCCCATCCCCACACCCTGCCAGCGCCTCGTGGCCCCGGGCACCCGCGCTATCCCCAGCACCGCCCCCCCACACCCTGCCAGCGCCTCGGGCCCCTGGCACCAGCGCTATCCCCATCCCCACACACCCTGCCAGCGCCTCGGGGCCCTGGCACCAGCGCTATCCCCATCCCCCACACACCCTGCCAGCGCCTCGGGGCCCCTGGCACCAGCGCTATCCCCATCCCCCCCACACCCTGCCAGCGCCTCGGGCCCTGGCACCAGCGCTATCCCCATCCCCCACACACCCTGCCAGCGCCTCGGGGCCCCTGGCACCAGCGCTATCCCCATCCCCACACACACCCTGCCAGCGCCTCGGGGCCCCTGGCACCAGCGCTATCCCCATCCCCCCCACACACCCTGCCAGCGCCTCGGGGCCCCTGGCACCAGCGCTATCCCCATCCCCCCACACACACACCCTGCCAGCGCCTCGGGGCCCCTGGCACCAGCGCTATCCCCATCCCCCCACACACCCTGCCAGCGCCTCGGGGCCCTGGCACCAGCGCTATCCCCACCTCCCCACACACACACCCCGCTAGGTCCTCGGAGACCCTGGCACCAGCGCTATCCCCCTCCCCCCACACACCCGGCCAGCGCCTCGGGGCCCTGGCACCAGCGCTATCCCCAGCCCCCCCCACACACACCCTGCCAGCGCCTCGGGGCCCCTGGCACCAGCGCTATCCCCATCCCCCCCACACACCCTGCCAGCGCCTCGGGGCCCTGGCACCAGCGCTATCCCCATCCCCACACACACACCCTGCCAGCGCCTCGGGCCCCTGGCACCAGCGCTATCCCCATCCCCACACACCCTGCCAGCGCCTCGGGGCCCTGGCACCAGCGCTATCCCCATCCCCACACACCCTGCCAGCGCCTCGGGGCCCTGGCACCAGCGCTATCCCCATCCCCACACACCCTGCCAGCGCCTCGGGGCCCTGGCACCAGCGCTATCCCCATCCCCCCACACACACACCCTGCCAGCGCCTCGGGGCCCCTGGCACCAGCGCTATCCCCATCCCCCCCCACACACCCTGCCAGCGCCTCGGGGACCCTGGCACCAGCGCTATCCCCATCCCCCCCCACACACACCCTGCCAGTGCCTCGGGGCCCCTGGCACCAGCGCTATCCCCATCCTGCCAGTGCCTCGGGGCCCCTGGCACCAGCGCTATCCCCATCCCCCCACACACCCTGCCAGCGCCTCGGGCCCCGGGCACCAGCGCTATCCCCATCCCCCCACACACACACCCTGCCAGCGCCTCGGGGCCCCTGGCACCACCCCTATCCCCATCCCCACACACCCTGCCAGCGCCTCGGGGCCCTGGCACCAGCGCTATCCCCATCCCCACACACCCTGCCAGCGCCTCGGGCCCCTGGCACCAGCGCTATCCCCATCCCCACACACACACCCTGCCAGCGCCTCGGGCTCCTGGCACCAGCGCTATCCCCATCCCCACACACCCTGCCAGCGCCTCGGGGCTCCTGGCACCAGCGCTATCCCCATCCCCCCACACACACACCCTGCCAGCTCCTCGGGGCCCCTGGCACCAGCGCTATCCCCATCCCCCCCCACACCCTGCCAGCGCCTCGGGGCCCCTGGCACCAGCGCTATCCCCATCCTGCCAGTGCCTCAGGGCCCCTGGCACCCCTGCCACAATCCAAACCGCCCCCTCCCGGGCTGCAATTCTCCATCTTGTACATGCAAATCCACAAGCTGCCACCAGCCCAGCCACGTCCCCTCCTCCGGCGCAGCACCAGGCTCGCCGCTGAGCCGCAGCCTGCAGGGACTGAGCGTCGCGGCCCGACGGACGTGTGGCTCCTGGGCCAGCGCGATCGGGTGCCAGCTGTATCCAGGGCAGCACACGGACCTCGGCGAGCGCCCCTCCTGCCCCCCCGGCTGGTGGCTGTGCCGCACGGCCTTGCCCTGGGGAGGGGGCGGCAGCAGGGCTGGGAGGCTGACGCCAGCTGGAGGAATTACCTTGGCCATGGCCTTCACATGCTGCTGTCTCTGGGGCTCTGGGTGGGGAGGCGGCTGCCTGGGGAGGAGGAGTGGGCCAGGCGGGGAGCGTTTGGAGCCCTGGGCCCCGCTGGAGTGGGGAGACAGGCAGGAGTGGGGCCTCAATGCACTGAGCACTGCCCACGAGCTGCACACTCCTGCCCCACCCCCAGCTGTGGCCAATACCTGATGCTGCCTCCAGGCTGGGGGAGCAAAGCCCCTAACACCGCTACTGGGGGGCAGGAGGGGGGGCTGTCCTGACCTCGAGGCCACTGGCTCATGCTGTAGCCGGAGTCCCTGGGCCTGCCAGCTCGTGAGCCCCAGGGGGCACCACTCGGAGCATTGCCTTGTGGCACCGCAGAGGGCACAGCCGCGGGAGGCGGGGAAGGAGGCGCTCAGCAGGCAGCGGCCCCAGAACAAAGGGCCGGATGGGGGGCAGAGCCGGACGGCGCGACCCAGCTGGGGGCAGGTTCGGGGCTGGAGCCCAAGGGGCGTGGGTCGGTCTGGCACTCAGAGCAGATCTCCGGTGAGAGCTGGGGCGGGGGCAGCAATCCAGGCCCGACGCTTGGCTGAGCAGGTGCCGTCTGCTGCCACTTCTGCCCACAGCCAGCGGCTGGCCAGAGAGCGCCACGCCCCACTGGTTAGCGCCAGGGGATCCCCCCCGCAGCCAACGGCTGGCCAGAGAGCGCCACGCCCCACTGGTTAGCGCCAGGGGTTCCTCCCGCAGCCAGGAGCTGCTGCTGCTGTAGGGAGCAGGGCCAGAAGGAGCCGCACAGGGGCTGGTGGGGGGAGGGGACGGGCGCACACTTGTGGGGAGAGCACAAATGGGCCATTCATGAGCACAGCAGATGTTTTCTGTAGGAAGGTCGTTAAACCAGGACATTGCTCCTATTGCAGAGCCCACCCACTGCCCGGCCTGGGCACCGGCCCCAGAACCCACCCCCTGCCCGGCCTGGGCACCGGCCCCAGAACCCACCCCCTGCCCGGCCTGGGCACAGACACCAGAACCCACCGGCCACCCAGCCTGGGCACTGGACCCAGAACCCACCCCCTGCTCGGCCTGGGCAACGGCCCCAGAACCCACCCCCTGCCCGGCCTGGGCACAGACACCAGAACCCACCGGCCACCCAGCATGGGCACCAGACCCAGAACCCACCCACCGCCCGGCCTGGGCACCGGCCCCAGAACCCACCGGCCGCCCGGCCTGGGCACCAGCCCCAGAACCCATATTTGGGGCCAGGAAGGAATTTTCCTCCAGGGCAGATTGGCAGAGGCCCTGGCGGTTTTTCGCCTTCCTCTGCAGCATGGGGCACGGGTCACTTGCTGGAGGATTCTCACGATTTGAGGACTTCAGTAACTCAGACATAGGTTAGGGGCTTGTTACAGGAGTGGGTGGGTGAGATTCTGTGGCCTGCGTTGTGCAGGAGGTCAGACTAGATCATTATGGCCCCTTCTGACCTTAAAGTCTATGAGTCTATAACCCACCCCCCGCCTGGCCTGGGCACCGGCCCTGCAGGGTAGGGAAGGCTGGGCCCTGCCCCTCACCTGACAGCCAGTGACCTCCTGCAGTGAGCTGGGTGAGGACGAAAACTGCTGTGGTTCTGACCCAAGGAGCTGGGGGTTGGGGAGTTACCTGGCCTCCTCCGGGACCCTCTGCACAGTGACCTCCCCACTCCTCCTGCCCAGAGCTGGGTGGGACTCAGCTCCACTGCCTGTGCTTCCGCCGTCAGAGTGTGACAACGACCTGCTGGGAGCAGCCTTGGAGACCCCTCCTCACTCCCTTTCATCGCCTGCAGCAACGTCCTGCTGGGGGCAGGGGGCGGGACACACCCACTGCAGCTGCTCCCACCCCGGCTGCAGGGACCCCGTAGGGAAAGGCTACGGCACCTAGCGGAACGGAAACGATTAAATGCCCTGCCCATCAGGATCGCTCCCAGCAGCCTGCTCTCCAGGGCCCCCGGGCTTATTATTACAGCAGCTCCTGGAGGTCCCAGCTGAGATCTGGGACACGTGCTGGGTGCTTGACATGTACAGAGCGAGAGACGGCCCCTGCCCCAAGGACCTCACAGTCTACATAGACCAGACAGGGTGGAAGAGGAAACTGAGGCACGGAGAGGGGCAATAATTTGCCCAAGGCCTCACAGCAGTTGAGTGATAGAGCCAGGAATAGAACTCAGGCTCCCCCCGAGTCCCTAGCCTGCGTTTTAGCCCAGCACGCCCTGTGATATGGATCTGCTAATCGGGACATTTCCCAGGATAGTCCACTTAATTCCGAGTTATGTGACCCTGGAGCCCCTCCCCAAAATGATCCATCCTCCTGCACAGAGTGTTGACCTTCCAGGTACCTGTCACTTGCCCGCCACTCATGGGTGTTTAGCTCTTTATATTGCACTCGCTGAATTTCTCCAGCCCCTCAAGCATGAAGGCTGCTCTGCTCTGTGTTTCTTTCTGTTTTCCAGCATCTATGGCATATAGAGAGGCTGGACCCCAGCTCCCAGTTGCTTGCTGAAGACAACGGCGTATTTCCTTCTGGGAAGACTGGCTGCATGAGTCCAGCCTGGCACTGTTGACGTAATCACAGTCAGTCTTAAACAGGAAACATTTACTAAGGAGAATGGCTACATACCATAGACGCAAACACAGGTTGAGTTCCAGCTCTGTCTCCCTTGTTTACCAGGGATCACAAGCTGTCAGGAATGGCTGAATACTATCCAGCAGGGGAACATATTACAGCCCCAGCTTTGGAGTTTGAACTAACTCAAGGCAACCTCAGGGACTAGCCTGCTCTGCTTGGGGGGTACCAGTCACAGCTGCCTCACAATCCTTGCATGGGGAGCTTCCACAGCGGGCTCAGACGCTGCAGAAACAAGGGCGGCTGGGACTCCTCTGTGCTGGATGTGGGTACTGGAATGACAGGCTCCTGTGCTCTAATTTCTCTACTACCCCGGGCCCAACATGGCTCCACCACCACAGCACAAGGCTCACTGGCTGCCTGTTACAGGCTCAGTAGGTGAACTCTCAGTGCTGCGTCTCTTGGATGAAGGAACCGCAGATGTCTGGTTTCTCTTGGCAGGCTGGTGGTGGAACCGATCCTGCTGAGCTCCCGTCCTGTCTGTCCACCTCACACGACGCTGAGCATCTCCTGGCGGGAGCTCCACCAGGGCGCGCACTGAACTGGCTTTGTCCAGGTGCCCTGCCGATTGTGAGGTGGATTCAGAGCTTCCTAGTGTTTAGGGCCAGAGGGGACCATCCCAGCAGCTAGCCTGGCCTCCTGCGGAGCACGTCCCCCGCAGCTCCCCCCAGAGCAAGCGCAATAATGTGCATTTAGCTGCCATGTCTTCCTGAACCGCCTCCGGCCCAGAACTGCACACACCAGGCCCTGGAGACTCCACCTTTCCCAGGGGTGACTTGCTGCAGTTCCTGAGTGGAATTTGCCTGGGGTTGGTTCTGCTTTTCTCCACTAGGTTTCAGGGATTCATGGATCTCAAGGCTAGAAGGGACCACTGGGATCATCTGGTCCAACCTCCTGCATGACCCAGGCCAGAGCCCTGTCCTGAACTAGAGCAGATCTCTTGTGAGGCTGGCAGAGCCCGCTCGGAGTCCCCACTCTGGGGAGTTGTTACTGGCCCCCACGTCCTCCTGCTTCTCCCCTGCACTCGCTAACACCCCCCAGGCACCCTCGTTGCCTGCTCCTCCCTTAGGTCTGACGTATTATCCTAGTGCTGTGGGGTAATGGGCCCTGAACTCTGCTCAGCAGCTCCTCTGTGCACAGCACACTGCCATGCCCAGCCTACTGCCATGCCCATCCCTGATGCCCTCCAGGCTCAGCTGGAGCTCCCTGCTGCCGCTTGGCTGATGGCTGTTTGTCATGGGAGACAGGCTCATTGGCTCCTACGGCTCCGACCCAGGCCTCGTTGTGACAGGATCCCGCCAAGGTGCAGCCCGTGGGGGTCGCTGTGCCCCCTTAACTCTCCCCAGCGGGGCTGTCTCTCACAACCCCATCCAGGTGCTGTGATCCCTCAGCACAACTGCGTGTGGAGTCCCACACCCAGCTGGGTTGCATGAATGCTCCCAGAGCCACTCATGGATCACACACAGAAAGGCACCAGCCACATCCCCCCAGCTCCCAGCTCTGTACCCAGCAATATCCCATCTTGCACTGCTCAAGCTGGGCAATGCACATTTATTAATTGGTTCCCCACTTCAGCAATGGAAAGTGGACAGACACCAGCCTTTGCAAACCTGAGCAGAGCCTTTGCCCCACACTTCCTACAACCTCACTGGTAAAGAGAAACAAGTAAACAAATGTATTGACTATAAAAGGGAGATTTTAAGTGATCGGCAAAAAGTCAGAGTCAGTTACCAAAAGAAATACAATATAAGCGCAGTCAAAATCCTCAACCCCATTAGTCTGGGCAGCAACTAGCTGAAGTTTTTCTCACCCCACTAGCTATTGCAGTGCTTAATATACAGGTTTGTTCCTTACACCTGGGCCAGTCTCCTCTGTTGGAGCCTTGTCTTCTTCTCAGTGTCTTGGTTGCTTGCAGTAGACATGGGGGCAGGAGAAGGGCCCAGTGTGTGTCCGCTCTGCCTGTTTTATACCCTCAGTCCATGTGCTTGGGGAGCACACGTCCAGGCATGTCTGGGGGGCATTGCTGAGTCTCTCCCAGCAAGGTCGAGCAATTCCCCTGGTGTGGCCTCATGCAGGTGAGTCATCGCATTGTAGCTCCCTTGCTGGACAATGGCTGGTGATGGTTTGTTTGACACATTGCCCGGGCGTTGGTTATTTTCCTTGCTGTTGCCTCTGGGGAGCTAATATCTGGCTGATTCCCCAACTTACAGCATGTTTTAGTGACAACCACACCACACAATTCCCATAACTCCATATGCATTAATGATACACATCTATGGATAGAGAAATGACCATCAGCAGATCTTGACCTTTCCCCTGATACCCTGCAAGGCTGCTTTATACGTAAGATCCCGATGATATGAAAATGAGGACTATGGGGGTTACGGTACAGGCCCCCAAGGTATAGAATGTCACACTCCTTCCCTTCCGCACTGCGGGCCAGGCCCCCGGCTGCTGCAGGGCTGCAATGGAACAGCTGGGGAACCTGCAGTCCACCCGCCACACGCACATTAAACCTCTGCAGCCAGGCTGGCCTTGGGCCAGTCAGCCAGTCTCTGTGCCCCAGTCCCCAGCTGTACACTTCGGTGACAGCCCTGCCATGCCCTGCCTTAGTGTGTGTGGGGGGGTGAGGATAACAACCTTGAAGAGTGTGAGGTGCTCCGGTCCTGTGGTGATGGGGGACATGTGACAGATAGATAGATAGATAGATAGATCGAGGGGGTGGATAGATTGATCGATCGATCGAGGGGGTGGATGGGGATGGATCGATCGATCGATCGATCGAGGGGGTGGATGGGGATGGATAGATCGATCGATCGAGGGGGTGGATGGGGATGGATCGATAGATGGATCGAGGGGGTGGATGGGGATGGACAGCTTGACAGATCTATGGCTGGGTGGGACTGGGGATGGACAGATCTCTCTGGGCTACCCAGGAGCACATTGGTCAGGTTCAGTTCAGGCTGATAACAGCATTTGCTCAGGGGGCGTTTTGAACCCAACTGGATTGTGAGGACGTTGCTGTCCCCTTCTGCCCTTCCCAGCTCTCTGGCTCTGCGGTGCTGTTCCCTGTGACCCAGCGCGGGGGGGTCTGTTCATCCAGAAACTGGTGCCAAGCGGCTGCAAAGGGGCCCTGCTGCCCTCCTCAGGAATTGTCCCAGCACAGAGTCCCCTCCCCATGCAGCACAGAGCCCCCCCTGCCCAGTGCCAAGCTCACCTGCCCAGCACAGAGCTCCCCTGCCCAGCGCAGCCCCACGCTGCCCAGAGCCCCCGCCCCACCCAGCGCAGATCCCCTGCCCAGCACAGGCTCCCTGCCCAGCTCAGAACCCCCTGCCCAGTGCAGAGCCCCCACCCACCCAGCGCAGAACCCCCTGCCCAGCTCAGAGCCCCCCTGCCCAGCGCAGCCCCCCCACGCTGCCCAGCGCAGAGCTCCCACCCAGCGCAGATCCCCTGCCCAGCGCAGGCTCCCCGCTGCCCAGCTCAGAACCCCCTGCCCAGTGCAGAGCCCCCACCCACCCAGCGCAGAACCCTGCCCAGCACAGAGCCCCCTGCCCAGTGCAGCCCCCTGCCCAGCTCAGAGCCCCCTGCCCAGCGCAGGCCCCTGCCCACACCCAGCGCAGATCCCCCTGCCCAGCGCAGATCCCCCCTGCCCAGCGCAGGCCCCCGCTGCCCAGCGCAGAGCTCCCCCTGCCCAGTGCAGATCCCTCCTGCCCAGCTCAGAGCCCCCCCCGCTGCCCAGCGCAGCCCCCCCCGCTGCCCAGCGCACAGCCAGTGCGGGGCTGCCTGCACTGAGGCCTGTGCAGGGAGTGCTCTCGGGGACAAGGGAGGGGGATGACCTGGGCCAGTCCTGCCCCCCAGTGATTCCCCTTGGCCAGAGGCCCCAAGGGGCTGTAGCAGCAGGAGCACAAGTTCGGGCAGCCCCCAAGCTGCCTGCCTGCACCCTGCCCCAGCAGCTGTAGGACTCAGGGGTGGGGGTGGAGCCTGGCCAGGGACGGGGGCAGCACTGGCTCCCCATCCTGTCCCGCTGGGGTCAGCCCTGCTCCTGGGCACCAGCCGCTCGCACCCACCTCCCGGGCCCTGCAGGGCCTGGATTCATTGCCAGGGTGGGTCCGTAGCACCCAGAGACGGGCCGGGGTGGGGGCGGGGTACGGCTGGCCCCACAGGGACGCCTCTGAGTGCTTCCCTGCAGGGTGGGCCCTGACTCGCCTCTTGTCGGCATCGTGGGAGCACGTTTCGGCATGGGCACCAACTTATGGCTAAAGCCCCAGGAATATTCAAAGTCAGGGGCTCTGCTCCACCAATATTTGGAGCCGCGGGGAGCCCAGAGCCCTTTAAATCTCAGCCGGGCCGGGAGTCAGAGGGCTCTGCGCTGCCCGCAGCCGTGGGGAGCCCGGAGCCCTTTAAATCTCAGCCGGGCCGGGAGTCAGAGGGCTCTGCGCTGCCCGCAGCCGTGGGGAGCCCGGAGCCCTTTAAATCTCAGCCGGGCCGGGAGTCAGAGGGCTCTGGGCTGCCCGCAGAGATTCCGAGCCCTGGCTGGGATTTAAAGGGCTCATGGCTCCCCGCGGCCGCCGGCAGCCCAGGGCTGTTTCAATCCCGGCATGCAGCCGCTGTTTGCCCCCTCCCCAGACCTCTGCCCCAACTGCCCCCCAGGACCCCCACCCCCTATCTAACACTGCTGGTGGTCCTTATTCCCTGATACCCCTCTCCTGGGACTCCTGCCCCTAACTGCCCCCCAGGACCCCACCCCCTATCTAAATGCTGCTGCTCCTTGTCCCCTGATTGTTCCCTCCCAAGACCCCTGCTCCAACTGCCCCTTGGGACCCCATCCCCTATCTAAGCCTCCCTTCTCCTTGTCCCCAACTGCCCCTTCCTGAGACCCCCCCAAGCTTTCCCGCAGGACCCCACCCCCTACCTGTCCCCTGACACACCCCTGGGACTCCCATGCCTATCCAACTGCTGACTGTCCCCTGATTGCCCCCTGAACCTCTGACCCATCTAACTCCCCCCTGCTCCCTGTCCCTTGACTGCCCTCCCGGAACTCCCGACCCCGTCTCCAACCCCGCCCCCAGCCTCCTTATCGTGCCACTCAGACCAGCGTGTCTGGCTCCATGCAGCTCCAGACATGCTGCTGCATACATCCTGCCGTGCTCCCCCGCGGAGCCCACAGCCCCACCCCCACCCCCACCCCAGGACCTGCCTTCCAGATTTGAACACCTCAAAATTCAGGAGTGCTCCCGCTCAGTTTGGGCAGCTCTTATTTCATTTCTCCCAAATCAAATATACTGATCCACTGTAACTTGCTGTAGAAAAAGCAGGATAAAATTGAGCAAGAAATGCTTCCCAGTGGTTATCAGGACTGGAATTGCTATTTTCAACAGCCACTGCCTTTTTGTTTGTTTAAGGAAGACAGTGATATTGCATTGGCAAATTCCCCATAGAAAGAAAGAATGGAACAAAAGAATAATAAAGGCAGCTCAACTTTTCCTCATTTATGGAGGACAGTCTTATAATATGCATCCAGATATCCTCCAATCACACCAGCTGAAAATTGTTCCACTTTACTGCAGCTCTGTAACCATATGGGAACCAATCCTGTCAGTGTTTTGTGCACATACAAAATTCCTGCTGAATGACCTGCCCTGGGAGTGTTACCAGTGACCCAGGGCTGGGGAGGCAGGAGGTGTGTGTGTGGGGGGGAGGCACTGGTGTGGGAGAGCCCAGGGCTGGGATGGGGAGGAAAGGGGGAAGCCCAGTGCTGGGGCGGCAGGGGGTGTGGGTCAGTGGGGGGAGAGCCCAGGATGGGGGCAACAGGGGGGTACAGGGGGGAGCCCAGGGCTGGAATGGGGGGCAGACAAAATTTTTTTTGCTTGGGGCAGCAAAAAACCTAGAGCTGACACTGCCGGGTTCCCCCGGCCGCCGGAGCCCCGAGCCCTTTAATTTGACCCTGAGGGCTCCCAGCCACCTCTTCAGCTGGGAGCACCCGGTTGATTAAAATAAGGTATCACCTCCCCACCCCCAACCTTCCTCTCTCTGAGCAGACTGTCTCCAGGGGAAGAAGCTTACACCTTCCTGGGTCTGACCTCGGCGCATTCAGCATGCCCTTCCACACCATGCACTTTCCAAAGTGAGTCCACCCAGGCTGGTCCTGGGGCAACCAGAGGTCCCTGCACCCCAACTCCGCAGTCAGATGTGACTCTCAGCCAGACAGTAAAACAGAAGGTTTATTAGATGACGGGAACACAGTTTAAACAGAGCTTGTTGGTACAGAAAACAGAACCCCTCTGTCAGGTCCATCTTGGGGGGTGGGGAGCCCAGAACCAAGTTCTGGGTCTCTCCCCATTTCCCCAGCCAGCTCCAAACTGACACTCCCTCCTCTGGCCTCTGTGTCTCTTCCGGATAAGGAGGCCACCTGATCTCTTTGTCCCCAACACCTTCAGTTGGCACCTTGCAGGGGAAACTGAGGCACCCACACAGTATTCAGAGAAAATATTAAGAACATTCCCACTTCATCACAACAGGTGCAACAAAATATAATACTGTATATTGAAGCAGGCAAGTGCTGCTTCTGACTTTCCACTTTTAATTGACCCTTGTAATCTTGTGGCGCTGACGCGTTGTAGCTTCATTTTATATCGGCTTACAGGGCGGGAGCGGGGGGGGACACCACCATTTTGGGCCCCACCAAAAATTATACAAACCTGCCGCCTATGCATTTCGGAGGTCGTGGGTGCCGGGCCCGAGGAGCTGCTGTGGGACGCGCAGCGGAGGGGGGACGGGGGCAGCGCGGTGGGAGATGAGGCTGCGTAAGGAGGGAGACGCAGAGCCTTGACTTGGAGCGGGGAGGGGGGAGCCAGTGGGGACACTCGGCGATGGGTGCGGGGCCAGAATGGGGCGCTGTTTCTTGTAATTTTGCACAACTCTGGTGTCTTCTTGTGTGTCCGGCACTGCCAGTCCTTCAGGACACGCTCACGGTCAGGCAGGAGGCAACTCCTTTCAGAACACAAAATCCTATTCAATGAGGAAAAAGCATTCGACTGTAGCTGTTGTGGCTGGGAGTAGCAAGAGCTGAATTCCCACTTCTTTCATCCCAGGAAACGTAGCACGTGGATCGGGTCGAACCAGGAGTGAGGATCAAGAAGAAGAAGTTGAAGTTAAATCATCATTCGTTCATCGTATGATATTCCACTGTTCAAATTTCTCTATTCTGTCCTGATCACGTAGCTGGGAGTGCCTCGCTCTGCTCTTCTGCGGGTGTTTTGTAAGACAGGCAGCTGTAAAAACCAAGTGGCCGTTAAGTAAAATCCAGAGATCACTATTGGGGGGGGAAGGATAGCTCAGTGGTTTGATCTGTAACCCAACACCAGCCAAAATTGATCACTTGAGCAGCACGGCTCTGGCTGCTGGATACCTGGGCAGAGTAGGTGAGTTCATGTAAATACAGTCAGGTCCTGAAGCCTTTTGGGGAGCGCTCCTTCAGCCCTTGCTTACAAATCAGAATCTGAAGTTATTACGTAGGCCGTTACAGCTGAAACAAACGTCCCGGCATTGTCACAAATACCAGCTGTATGAGGAAGCTAGTCTTTGTTCAGACTTTTCAGACCCATTATTGTTTTCTCAGGCACAAGTATTTTCTCACCCACTGTCTGCTTTTAAAGTGTGTGTTAATGTTTCAATTTCAGTTCAAATTTCCAAAGGACGACTAAATTGGCAACACTGCATGTAACTGGGAGGGAGTGTTGGGGAAATTCAGGGGAGGTGTACAACCAGCCCCCGCCCCGGGGGGTCATCTAGGGAAATCCCTGCCCGCTGCTGAGTGACAGGCCCCCCTCCACCTGAGGGGAGGGTCCAATGGGGGGGATTCCATACTGCATGGGGGGTTCTCATCGGTGGCAGATGACAGAACAAGGAGCAATGGTCTTAAGTTGCAGTGAGGGAGGTCTAGGTTGGATATTAGGAAACACTATTTCACTAGGAGGGTGGTGAAGCACTGGAATGGGTTACCTAGGGAGGTGGTGGAATCTCCTTCCTTAGAGGTTTTTAAGGTCAGGCTTGACAAAGCCCTGGCTGGGATGATTTAGTTGGGTTTGGTCCTGCTTTGAGCAGGGGGTTGGACTAGATACCTCCTGAGGTCCCTTCCAACCCTGAGATTCTGTGATTCTAGTCTATGATCCAGGGCCCACAAACACAGGCTCTCAGCGCTCCCAGGGCTGGCCACTCATGTGGGAAGAAGGAGCCCAGCTGGAGTAGCCAGCACCTTCCACTAAGGCCAGCTGCAATGGATGCAAATTAGCTCATTTGGTGATTTGCATAAGGCCCTCTCTGCCACCCAGTGCAGTCAGGTCAGGTCAGGTGAAAGGCTCAGGCCATGGCCAGCATGGCAGGAGCTCTCTGGGGGGTCAAAAATCCAGGGCAGTTGGGCCCTCGCTGGTTCCCTGGAGGTGCCCCAGCCTCTGCACTGGGCTGGCCTGAGAACGGACGCAGACGGTGCCACAGGCAGGGCACACAGCCGCACACACACACACCAGGCCAGCGTACAGCAACATGAAACGGCGTGTCCCTCTCGCCGAGACGCGCTCTCACCGCCCAGGGAGCCGGAGCCGGGGATGGTATTTCTCAACAGCTTCGCACCGCGGGGCAGAAATTGCTAGGAAGGTTCAACTGTGAATAGAAACACGCGCACGCTGAGTCTTCCCCTCCCACCAAGATACATATTCAAGCTAGTGCACCCTGCTAGGCAAGCACACACCTCCCCACCCACACCTGTGCACCCGGAGCTGCACTCACCCTGAGACAGACACACACATGCTCCGGGATATGTGCACACGCACACCCCTACCAGCATATACCCTGACAGACCCACAAACACACACAATCTTACTCTCCCCCCAAGCCAGACACACACCACACCTGCCAAGATACACCCATGCAGTTGACACAAAACCGCACAGCTACACACCCACATACAGATGCACACCAACCCGTGCAGCACTGGGTGCGTGCACACACACACACACACACGCACACCCCGAGCTGGGCTCTAAACCTTGCTGAGTAGCTGCCTCCTCTCTCCCGCACCTTCAAAGCAGAGCCCCGAGCACAGCAGTGGCGCTGGGCCGGATTCATGTTGCAAGTGAAGAGCTCCCGGGAGCGCGGCTCCCCGCTTGGGCCGGAACGCGCCAGCTCCCGGCGGAGGGGGAGGCAGATGTTTTAGCACGTCGCTCTCTCAACTTCTCCTGAAGACAGGGAGCCCCCAAGGGGGTGGGGGGCGGATTAAAGGCTCTCACAACATCAATCACGTCACATTGAAGCGAGTGCGCAAAGCAGCCTCCACGCTCAGATCTGCGGGGCCGGGGCTGCGGTGTCAGGCGAGCAGCAGAGACGCTTAACTCTTTGACTGCTGCAGCTGCCAAAGCAGCTTCCATGGGGGCTTGACCACCCACGAGAATCAGGCCTCCGCCAAGCATCAGCCTCGAACCCCCACAGCCCACACAGACGACCCTGAGCAGCACCCAACATAACCGCTGTCCCCATGCGGAGCCAGCAAAAGCAGCAGCATTGCATGGCTCCGTGCCCCGCTAGGGTCCCTCTGGGGGGCTCGGGGCACAGGCCCTGGTCCTGCAGGGGTGTGGGGGACCCGATCCCTCATGCTGATGGAGGCTGAGCATGGATCCCAGCACTCTGGGTGTTGGGCATGAGCCCCACTGCTACTGGAGCCCGTCCCTCTAGTCAGGCATGGATCATGGGGCTCTGGGGGACTGGAGAGGCCAGGGGCTGTTCACTTCAAAGCCCCCCGTGCAAACCCACTCCCGCGAGCGGCCCCTTGCACGCAGAGAGGTGCTAGCTGCTGGAGTCCCAGTGAGCAGCCTTGTCTGAGGCTCTCATGTCTGGTCTCCTCAAAGATGGGCCCTCGCCCTGGCTCGCTCAGCAGGCTGGCTTTCCCCAGTGCTCAGTGAGAGGCAGAGATCGCAGCCCCTCGGCCAGCGTCAGCCCGGCTACGGCCCACGGGGCCCGAGGCAGTAACTAGCATCGCTGGAGGGGGCGGGCGGAGTGGGCCGGAAGAGGGTCTGGCCTTGCTGCGCTGATCTGTGTTCTGAGGGGAACTCGCAGTCCTGGAGCATGGGGCTGCACTTCCTAGCAAAGGCTACGAACCACCAGCTGGGATGCGGCCCTGGGCTGGTGCAGGCAGGGGGCTGCTTTATCTGACACCCTCCTTGGGGTGGTTTTCCTGCTTGCCCTGACTGCAGCCTGCTGAGCATGTCAGTGACACGCGTGTCACTCCCCAGGGGGAGGCTCCCCATGTTAATCTGCCAGCGGGACCCGTTTCAGTAACCACGTAGCTCGAGCAAGGCGCCTGCACGGCCAGGCCCGACTCCCCTGAGCACGGCCCCCGGCTGCCCTCGGCACTTCTGCCCCTACCCCCAGCGGGATCTGGTTCTGGTGTGGCAGCGTGAAATCAGGTCAGTTTCAAACACTGAGGGAAAAGGAGTTTTATTTACTGCTCCCCCAAAGCCCCCACCCACTGCCTGGGCTTTAACAACAGCATTGGCCTGTTATCAGAGCAACTTCTCTCTCCTCGCTGCCTCTGTGTGAGACACCCCCCGCAACCAGCAGAGCAGAGCGCTCCCCGTCTGACCTGCGCCAGCCCGCGGAATCCCAGCCGGCTGCAGCGTTCAGACACAGGTGTGATTTGCACATTCATCGCGTCCAGCTCCGTTCCTGCATGGCCGCCGGGACCGTGGTGTCTGCCACCGAGAACCTTGCTGAGGATGTGTCTGTACCACAGCACTGCACCAATTTGCCCTTAAATTGGTTTTTGACCCAGCTTAAGTAAATCGGTGCCAACCCGAGCGGACACTCGCCTTTCGGTTGAAGAGTGGCATGTTTGGGGTTCGCTTCAATAGACTCGGGCTAAACGCACCTAACTTGCTCTTAAACCAAACTAAGGGCGTCCGCACGGGGGTGGCACTGGTTTAACGAAAGTGGTTTAAATTCACACTGTGTGTTAAACTGGTGTGGTGGCTTCCTCCTCTCCCCAAGGGCTCCCCCCAGCAGCCGTGCAGGAGAGCAAAGTGCTGAGTGTGGTGAGGGGGAGTCTGCTTCACTGCGCCCATGTGGCTCTGCAGGAACTTCCAAGGACTCACCTTGCCTTTACGTGGGAGCAGCTTATGGCCCTTCTAGGTGCGTTGAAAGATGTGGCAAAAAGCTCATCCATCCAGACCCCTCCACGGCTCGCCGAATCTACTAGCACCTTCTGGCGAGCATTCCCCAGCTCAGGGAGACACAGCCCCATGGGGAGCTGGTGGGTGTGGACGAAGGCTGCAGGATCATCTTAGCAGCAGCCGGGTGGAGATCTCTCTGTGACAGAAGCACTGAGTCCCCCACTCCTGCTCAGGACCCCAGCCCTCACGTGTGACAGACTGCAGGGATGGGGCACTCGGACCTGGCTGTGGGCTCCTGCAGGTCAGCGACGAGCGAGGTCCACGGCTGCAGAGAGATGGAGAAGGCGAGGCACGTGCCTATCTGCCCACCCATCGAACCCCCCGCCCATGGCTACCGTGCACGCAGCATCGCGATACCCAAGCATGTACCTGGATCTGACAGGCCTCATTGCAAACTGACTCTCCCAGACATGCAGGTCTGGGATAAACTGATGAAGGCAACCAACTTGGCTGAATGGCTAGGGAGTTGCCACAGCACCTCTCTATTAAGGCAATAAAATTCCTCAGCAGCTCAGCAAACAGCCTGCCTAGCAGCTGGCATTGGCTGTGTGCCTCTTCCTGGAGCGGGCAGAGTGAAGACTGCCCAGGATGCCGCAGCAACCCTGCTCCTTGGGGAGACACACGCTTGCCAGGTGTTGCTGGAGGTGCCTGGGGAGTTGGTCTTGCTGGAGTTTAACTGGGACTAGCCAGATGGGGAACGCCCGGTGCTTTCCAGCCCCTGCGCTCTGATCCTGCTCCGTGTGGGAGGGCTGAGGATTGTGCCTTTGAAATCCAGTGGCAGCAGCTCAGATTCCCAAGTGGAGAACCCAGCTGCAGAGGACAGGGGGAGGTGCCCCGCGAGGGTGATGCAGCAGGAGCACCTGGAAAGCGTGGGCAGCCTCCAGGCCTCCTTCCAAGCTGGTGGCAGGGGAGGGCCGGAGGGGCTCTGTTGTCAGCTAATGCAGCACATTTAGAAGATACCAGAGACAGCCCTGCCCTGGCGCGGCCTGCAGCTCCCAGCAGGGCACCATCGCCTCTCTGCCGACAGGCTGGTGGGAGTGGGATCCTGGCGGGATCCAGATCTGTTCGAAGCCCCAGGTGCTCCAGGGCATCCCAGGCTGCTATTGCTCAGCCCTGCGGGGCTGAAAGCCCCTGGCGCTCAGAAGATGGACTTTGACCACTAGGGGACATAACTTAGCCCATGCCCCAGCTCATGGTATTCTTCACCTGTCCCCCACCTGGCGATTCTGCAGGTGTCCTCTCCCTGGCCCACCCCTTTCCGACACGCAGACTGCGTCATTCCTCATATTCCCCACGCCCCTCCATCATCCCATCCCCTCCATCATCCCATCCCCACCATCATCCCCCATCCTCCCATCCCCCTCCATCCTTCCATCCCCCCATCATCCCCCATCCTCCCATCTCCCTCCAGCATGCCCCACGCCCCTCCATCATCCCATCCCCTCCATCATCCCCCATCCTCCTCCATCATCCTCATCCCCCATCCTCCCATCCCCCTCCCTCGTCCCCATCATCCCCCATCCTCCCATCCCCCTCCAGCATGCCCCACGCCCCTCCAGCATCCCCCATCCTCCTCCATCATCCCATCCCCACCATCAGCCCCCATCCTCCCATCCCCTCCATCCTTCCATCCCCAATCCTTCCATCTCCCTCCAGCATGCCCCCTCCATCATCCCATCCTCCATCATCCCCCAACCTCCTCCATCAACCCATCCCCACCATCAACCCCATCCTCCCATCCCCTCCATCCTTCCATCCCCATCATCCCCATCCTCCCATCCCCTCCAGCATGCCCCACGCCCTCCATCATCCCATCCTCCATCATCCCCATCCTCCCATCCCCTCCATCCTTCCATCCCCATCATCCCCATCCTCCCATCCCCTCCAGCATGCCCCACGCCCCTCCATCATCCCCCATCCTCCTCCATCATCCCATCCCCACCATCATCCCCATCCTCCTCCATCCTTACATCCCCATCATCCCCATCATCCCACCCCATCATCCCCATCCTCCCATCCCCTCCAGCATGCCTCACGCCCCTCCATCATCCCCATTGTCCCCATCCCCGCCATCGTCCCCATCCTCCCATCCCCTCCATCATCCCACCCCATCATCCGCCATCCTCCCATCCCCTCCATCATCCCATCCCCACCATCATCCCCATCCCCTCCATCCTTCCATCCCCCATCATCCCCATCCTCCCATCCCCCCATCGTCCCCATCCTCCCATCCCCTCCAGCATGCCTCACGCCCCTCCATCATCCCCATCCCCCATCGCCCCATCCTCCATCCCCATCATCCCACCCCCATCATCCGCCATCCTCCCAACCCCCTCCATCATCCCCCACGCTTCCCACGCCCGCACTCCCTTGTGGGAAGGAATGAGATTCTGCAGGGCTGAGGCAGGAACCCCTTGGCCAAGCCAGACAGCCGGGCACTGGCCCCAACAGAGCGCCTGCTGGGCATGCCAGAAGCACGCCACTGCCCCGAGTCAGCAGGCCCTGCAGACCAGCCTGTGCCCCAGCTCAGGGCTACCAGGGCACAGGGGGTGAAAGGCCCATCTTGGGCTCAGCACTCGTGCAGCGGGTCCCATTTGTCAGGGTTGGGATGGCCAGGAGAGGCAGCCACACAATGGCAGGGGGGGGGTCGAGACTAGTAGCGGGCCCTTCTCCTTTGTGCCAGGAGCCCTCCCTTTGCCCGCGTGGCCTGCTGCAGGCAACCTGCCAGGTCCCCGCAGGAGGAGGCCACCTGCCCCATGGAACAGGAACCGGCCTGTCTGCAGCCTCCCAGCATGGGTCCGGCCTGCAGAAGCTACATGGGCTGAGCTGCAGCGCTGCAGGTGAGGCTCCGCAGTGAACCCAGCACCCAGTACAGCCACCTCCCCATCGCCGTCTCTCACCTGGGGACCTGCACCACCAACCCTGAGCCCTCCTGCCTTATCCCTCCTCCGCCAGTTCAGAGCAGGAGAAACCTTCCCCTTTCCAGGGCCCCAAAGCGAGGGCCGGGCCCCAGGGGCGCTGCCAGCGCAGGAGGCAGGGCGGCTCCGGCATCTTTTAGCCCCCCTATGTGCAGCTCCATTCAGCCCTAGATTAGGCTGGCTGCTCAGGGCACTGCCCCACAGGCCCCCAGCAGCTCCTGCCTGTGGGGCTCCCAGGGAGGGGCCAAAGTGAATCCCCCTCTGGGGTGCAGCTATCCCAGCCTGTGCCAGGGGGTGGGTCGGAGCTACTGTTCAATGCCGCGGGGGTGCCCGGGGTGGTCAGGGAGGGCCCCTGGCAGTGCTGGCACCGAGCAGAGGACACCCCCCATTGATGGGCTAGGGCCTGTGCAGTGCAGTGAACCAGAGCTGGGAGATAAACACTGGCATGGCTGCTTGTTCCCGTGCTCCTGGGCCTTCACCACCTGCGGGTACATTAGCACCAGCTGCCCAGGGAGCCCTTCCCCCCTCCAGGGGAGCCTGCCCCAGGCCGGCCCTGCCAGTGAGGGCGTGGGTAGCGCCTCGCCCATGGCAGGACCCCCCGCTGGCCTGCAGCTGCTCTGGGTAGCAGGGCAGGGAGGAGCCCAGTGCAGCGGGGGCTGGAGGGGAAGCTCTCCAGGTGAGCCTGGGGGAGATCGCAGGAGCTGGTGGATGTTCAGGGGCCGACTCCAGGCCAGCTTCCTCCCCCCCGAGTGAGGCAGAGTGGGACACCCACAGAGCTGGTTCTCCACTGCCAGAGCTCCTGGCGTCCTGCCCCATGCCCCCTGGGGGGGGGGGCAGAGATGGCAGGTGGAAATGCCAACTGGTTGCACTGACCTGTGCACGGAGACCCCAAAGCTAGGGGCTGCAGGCACAGAATCTGCTCCAGGTCCTTTTCCTCCTCAGGGCAGCAGCTGGCAGGAGCGCCTGGGAGCATGGCCCTCCTGCCCCCACCCCAGGGCCGGTCTGAGCCAGCCCCGCAGGCCCTAAGGCAGGTTCCGGTAGCTGGGGCTCCCCACTCATGCCCTGAAACAGGCCCCACCTCCGCACGTAGCTCCCTGCCCCTGGGTGCATCCCGCAGGCCTTGCTACCCCCTACCCCTGCCCAGGGCTGTGCGACTCCCTGCTGACAGCACCTGCCCTCCCTGCCCCAAACACTGCACCACGAGGCCCTGCTCCGGGCCCGGCCGGCCGCCCTGCAGCCTCGAGAACAGGGCTGTGACCCAGGAGCCTCGGGCCTCTTTCCCAAGGGCACTGCTCTGCGGCAGGAGCCGCAGGACCAGTTCCTCCCGCAGCCTCCCTGCCCCCCGCGGCACGTGTCCTGCCCCCGCAGCCGAGCAGCCTCTGGGCAATGGCACAGGAGGGTGAGGAGCGGAGCCCGGGCCCTTTCTGGCTCCTTTATAAAGGGACCTGGGAGCTTTGTTCTAAATCACAGGCGCCTGCCCTCCTCCGCCAGCCAGGTGGGTCTGGTCCTGCTGGAGGGCTGCCTGCAGTGCCTCCCCCCCCGTGGGCTTTCGACTCTAGGCCCAAGAGCTCCCCCCCACACACCCACCTGCCCACATTTTAACACACTTGGCTCTCTGCAGGGAAACTGCTCGCTGGGACAAACCCTCGCAGCTTCTTCTCTACGCCAGGCAGAGTCTCCTGGCGGGTTTAACTCTGGCGCTCGCCGGAGCACGGGGCGCCGCTGAGCCCTGAGACCGCGCCAACCTGGGCCCAGGGTAGGAATAACGGCACCTTTTGTGCCCTGTGGCCCCGTCTGAGAGCAACCCAAATTCCTTCCTGGAACAAACGTGATGGCCTCAGCGTAGGGCCCGATCCTGCTCCTGCACGGAGAGTCCTGCACACCGGGGCAGAGGATCCAGCCCTTTAACGAGCGCGTCCCCGCTAGCGAGCGACCTAGTGCCAGGACTGCGGTTCAGCCCCAGGCCCAGCCCCACACTAACACACACAGGCAGGCCCAGTGACCCATAGCGTCAGGACACAGTCAGCCAGCACAGCCGCACACACCAAGACACAGCAATGCGTGCGCGTGCACCCACGGGGACAGTCCCGTGCACCCAGCTACGTACACATGCGTGTGCAAACCGCACGCCAGAGGCACACAGGTGCACCCGGAGCTACGTGGTGTTTGGGCAGCAAATTCCTCACTTGCGGCGAGAAGCCGGCTCCCCTCCCCGCGCCCCATGGCTCGCTCCCCCCCTCCCCCTTCCCCTTCCCCCAGGAAGCTCATTCCACCAGCTGAGCGCCGAGTGTCTCTCCGGACAATGGGGAAGCCGAGATGGGACTGTAACCAGATCAGAGGATAAATTAAGCCGCACAAGTTTCCATTCTCCGCACCTCAAAGCCAAGCTGAGCCCCTCCCCCCTCGGCCTGGAGCCCACCTCTCCACTCAGACCCCAACATTCCCCATTCGGGCTAGGGACACCCCTCCATCCTCCCCATCCAGTCAGCCCCCAAATGCCCATGTCCCCTTTCTCCCTCCCCCTCACACAACCCTCACCCCTTTTCCAGGCACTGAATACCCCACCTCCCCGGTCCAGCCCCAGAGCTTCCCCAGGGAGCTAAATCCCCCTTCCCATGCTGGCCCGGGGTGTGTGCTCAGGACTTTCCTGGGGGAGAAGCAGACAGTGATGTGTTTCCCCTCCACTGTCGAAGGCCTGGGGCTCCCCCCGCACGGTTATTCGCCTGGCATTGAGCTCTGGCGGCGTGAGGTACCAGCACAAATCACCTACGGGGAGCCGAGTGGAAAACATTATTCATGAGCCTGACATTCGGCATGAAAACCGGTCTCCTGCGGCGGGAGGGGGGCGGGCGGAGCAGGGTGCCAAAACTAGCACCGGGGAGCCATGCAGCTACCCCGGCCAAGGGGAGGGGGAAGGGAGCCTCCCCGGGGGGCAGGGGGGTGAGTAACCCAGGCCAGCTCCAACAGCGCAGCAAAACAAACAGTCCTGGAGTCAGACTGGCCCCATGTCCCCCCCCACACGCACACACGCCTCCCAAATCGACCCGTTTACAAAACAGCCGCCCACTGCTCATTGGCTGGCAGCTGCAGCATCTCCCCGGGGAGCACATGCTCCAGAACCCAGCGAGGAGTCGCAGGGCCAGGCTGCTGCAGGGGCTGCTGCCGAGGGAGCTGCCATGGGCCCTGCCTTTCGCCCAGGGGAGCTGGCCGGGCAGTAGCCATGGCAAAGCAGAGGACCGGAGTGGGGGGAGCTGTGGCCTGAATGATCCCTGGCCTCCAGGCTGTCCATGCAGGAGGGAGCCTGGGGTTCTCCTCTGAGCAAACAGCACAGACAGCTGGTGTGTAAGCCCCAGGGCCAGCCTCCGAGGGGAGCTGTGCTAGGACACTGGGGGCTAGGGCTGGCCGGGGCTGGGAGGGCAGGGCAAAGGGGGCAAGGACTGAGCTGTGTGGGGAGCCCCGAACTAGACTATGGGGCGGGTGGGCTGCAGGTCAGAGCATCAGTGGAGCTGTGGGGGGCTCAGGTGTGGGACAGAAGGGGAGCCCCCACTCCCCCCACTCAGCAGCACCACTGTCCCCTCTGGCAGAAGCGACGCTCCCCTCTGCAGCTCACCACCCCACGCCACTCGTCCAGGGGACAGAGCTGAGGGCAGCCCGGCCCCTCGTCCTGACCCCCACGCCCCTGGAGTCCCTCTGCTAACTACCAGCCCCACTGCTAGCGCTCGGCTAGCACAGCCTGATCCCTTCCCCAGCCCGGTTCCATTCAGGTCGGGGGGGTCACCCCCCCAGCCCTCAGCCCCCCCAAACAGCGCGAGGCTCAGTTGAAGTAACACATCAGGGTTTATTGTTTCCATTCCTTGCAGCTAATGATTAAAAAAAGTTCTAAAATAAATTACAGAATTAAATAACCTCAGGTTGGATTATTCCCTCCCCCCCCAAACCAAGGGTTAAACCAGTCACTGGGTTTGGCAATAGCAACAAAACAAAACAAAACACTCTAGGAAAAGCAGCTACCGGTTTAGCAGGTATCCCGGGCCAAGGAGCTCCCTCCGGGTCCCTCGGCTCTAGTACCCACATGCCAGGGTGCATTCGCCCCCTCCCAACTCAACCTCCTCTTCCCCCCACTCCGCCGGTCAGCTGGGCGCGAGCTCCGTGCTGTTGGCCAGCCCTGGCCCCCCAAACAGCTGGGCTCGCACTCAGCAGGCCCATTCCCTTCCCTCCTAGCCCCTTACCCGTGAGAGATTCTCTGTGCTGCGTCCGCAGTCAAAGGGAGACCCCCTGCTAGACGTGGGTGGGATGGTCCAGGTAAGGGTCTGGTTTGGTCATGTGTAACATGACCATAGGGGCTTTGTAGTGGCAATGCGCCCCCGTGCAAGTGACCCCGCTGCAAGGCTTTCCCCTAGTCCTCATGCCCAGTTTTCTGTTGCACAGGCTCTGCCAGGTCTGCAGCGTCTTGGAGCTCCACACCCACACGCCACTGGTGATGCCCACCACCAGCGACATGAAAATCTTTAGCATAAAGACAGCCACGGTGGGTACCGAGGCTTCCAAGGAGCAGTGGGTGCTGCGCCTGCCGGGGAAGGCCATGCAGCCGTGCTCCAACGCCCTGAGGTTCCAGTAATCCATATTGAGCCGCTCGTAGAAGTAGCAGACAATGACGCATGTGGCCGGGACCGTGTAGAGGATGGAGAAGACCCCGATCTTCACCATCAGCTTCTCCAGCTTCTCTGTGTTGGTGCCTCCCGTCTTCATGATCTTCCGGATGTGGAAGAGGGCGACGAAGCCCGTGAGGATGAAGGAGGTGCCGATCACCAGGTAGCAGGACAGCGGGATGAGCACGAACCCCGTCAAGGCACCGACGTCCATGCTTCCCACGTAACAGAGCCCGGTGAGCTCATCTCCTGCCACCTTCCGCATGGTGAGGATGACGATGGTTTTCATGGCTGGGATGCCCCACGCAGCCATGTGGAAGTAGCTGCTGTGGGCTTCGATGGCCTCGTGTCCCCATTTCTTCCCAGCTGCCAGGAACCAAGTCAAGGTCAGGACGACCCACCAGAGCGAACTGGCCATGCCGAAGTAGTAGAGGATGAGGAAGACAATGGTGCAGCCGGTGCTTTCTAGCCCTTCCTGGATGATGTACAGCTCCCCGTTCTCCCGGTCGCAGGCTATGTTCTCGGCCCCGGCCACCGAGCGAATGATGAAGGCCACCGAGTAGACGTTGTAGCACATGGAGAGGAAGATGATGGGTCTCTCCGGGTACTGGAACCGGTGCGGGTCCAGCAGGAAGGTGAGCACCGTAAAGGCCGTGGAGACGAAACACAGTGTTGACCAAACTGCCATCCATATGAAGGCAAAATCTTTGTCCTCCCGGGACCAGTACACATCCACCCCAGGGGAGCACTTGGGGGCACAGGAGAGGCTCTTCTCCACATACTGGAACTTCTCGGGGTTTTCACATGACCCCAAGCTGTTCGGCCCCCTGCCCTCTCCAGCCCCGGAGGGCCTGGGGCGCGGCGCCACCGGGAGCATGCCCTGCCCCTTCGGCGCGTCCCCGGGGGTGGCGTTCTCGGGCGCCTCCATGCACAGGGCATTGGGATCGTTCTTGGTGGGCAGCTTGCCGCAGTCCAGGGACTCTGGCCAACCAAAGTTGAACTGCTCCATGATAGGGGCGCACTTGTGCCGGGCCTGCTCACACATGGGCTTGCAGGCCGGGATGCTGGTGCTCACCTGGTCCGTGCACATGGGGGCGTAGAGGGAGCAGAGGAAGAAGCGCAGGTGGACGTGGCAGCCGTACTCCACCAGGGGGGCAAACTCGTGCAGCTTGATGGCCGCCTCCCGCTGGTTCTCGTGCCCCATGTAGTTGGGCATGCGCGTCATGTTGTAGCCGATGCCCTGGCACATGGGGATCTCGATGGGCTGGCACCTGGCCTCGCGGCCCCGCTCCATGTCGTACGAGCCGATCTCCAAGCTGCAGGCCAGCCCCAGCTGGCACAGGAAGGACAGGAGGGTTTTCAGGCGCAGGGCTGCCATGGCCGGCTCCGGGCACGTCCCCGGCCCCCCGCTGCCGCCAGGGCTGGGCGCTGCCAGGGCGCTACAGAACCGCCCGCATCTTGCGCCGGGCATGGAGGGCACCGGCCAGGCCCCCCCCCGGGCGCGCCGCCTCGCCTAGCCCCGGGCCGGGCCGCGCCCCCCGGCCAGCCCCATGGCAGGGGCCGGCTCGCTCGCCGCTCCGCAGCCCGGCTCCCTCCCGCGGCACCGAGCCCCGGCCGGCGCCGAGGGGCGGCTCAGAGCGGCGCCCAGGGGCAGGGACCCCCGCGGGGCGCCCGGCCGCGCCGGGGCTCCATGCGCCGGGCACAGGCGGACGCGCCGGTCCGGGATCTCGGAGCCGCCGCCGCTGCCGCTGCCGCTCCTGCTCCGCAGCCGCTGAGCCGCCGCCAGCCCCCGGAGCCGGCTACACCCCCGGGGGGGCGGGCCCGGCCGCCGGGACCTCCCCCAGGGCGGGGGCGGCGTTAAAGGCGCAGGGGCTGCGGCGCTGCCCGCCCGGGGTTCGGGGCTCCGCGCCCCGGCTGCGCCTCTGCGCTCCGGCGGGGGCGCGGCTGGGGACGGAGCGAGAGCCCGATCGGCGGGGGCAGCGCCAGAGACACCCCCCGGCCACGCCTTACACTGTACCCCGGCCCCCTTTCCTGGCCCCTTACACCCACTCCTGCACCCCTTACACCCCCGTGCCCCTTACATCCTGCACCCCTTAAACTTCTCCTGTCCCCTGCACCCCTTACACCCACCCCTGTCCCCCTTACATCCTGCACCCCCTTACACCCCACCTGCCCCCTGCACCCCCTTACATCCACCCCTGGCCCCCCTTACATCCTGAACCCCCCTTACACCCCTCCTGTCCCCTGCACCCCTTACATCCACCCCTGGCCCCCTTACATCCTGAACCCCTTACACCCCTCCTGCCCCTGCACCCCTTACATCCACCCCTGGCCCCCTTACATCCTGAACCCCCTTACACCTCCTGTCCCCTGCACCCCTTACACCCACCCCTGTCCCCTTACATCCTGAACCCCTTACACCCCTCCTGTCCCCTGCACCCTTACACCCCGTGCCCCCTTACATCCTGCACCCCCTTACACCCTCCTGCCCCTGCACCCCCTTACACCCCGTGCCCCCTTACATCCTGCACCCCCTTACACCCCTCCTGTCCCCTGCACCCCTTACACCCACCCCTGTCCCCCTTACATCCTGCACCCCTTACACCCCTCCTGTCCCCTGCACCCCTTACACACACCCCTGGCCCCCTTACATCCTGAACCCCCTTACACCCCTCCTGTCCCCTGCACCCCTTACATCTTACACCCACCCCTGCCCCCTTACATCCTGCACCCCTTACACCCTCCTGTTCCCTGCACCCTTAAATGCCCTTAGCCCCCTTACACCCACCCCTTGGCCCCCTCACATCCTGGCCCCCTTACACCCCTCCTGCCCCCTTAAACTCCCTTGGACCCCTTACATCCTGCACCCCTACCCCCTTAAACCCTCTGCACCCCCTTATACCTACCCCTGCCCCCATAACCTCCTTGGCCCCCTTACACCCACCCCTGCAGCCCCCTTATACCCCTCCTGCCCCTGCCCCCACTTAAACCCTCTTGGGCCTGCCTTACACCCACCCCCGGACCCGCTTATATCTTGCACCCCCCTTATGCCCCTCCTGGCACCCCCGCCCGTACACACACACCCTGCACACCCTGAGAAACACACAGACACACACCCTTACACAAGTCTGAGCCACATACTCTTACCCGTACTCATACAGCCCAGCATTCAGAGAGGGAGACCCTTACACGCACAAACACACACTTTCTGAGACACACACAGACCCATTCACTTACACACTCACATACAACTACATCTAGTGACACGCACACTCATTTACACACAGATGCCCACACACATTTCCACACTTGTTTGCACACAGACACACACATGGAGACTCCCACCCACTCACAGATAAGTGGACACACATGTATACGCAAACACGCACACATCCCCTTTCCTCTCACTGAAGGCATTAATGATGTTTCAATAAATCCCAGGGAATTCTGTACCAGGTAACAGCTGAGGGCTACTGGTGGGTGAAAGGGACCCACCTCTGAACCCCATCCCCAGCCATGGTGCTAGCAGTGATCTCCGGGCTGAGATGATGGAAAATCCTATGCTAAAAAAGCAGGCCCTGTCCCCTGGTAAACAGGGCGGGGTGGGGGCAGGGGAGATGTTTAATTCATTAGGGAATGTTTGTAAAGTGCTTTGAAGATGAAACGCGCCCGAGAAGCGCACAGGATGATTATGTATGTGGCACACGCGGCCAAGAGAGACGGAGGTGCTGGGATTTCATCCTCCAGAGCGTGCAATAAACAGAATATTTAACAGGCAGGCTGTCGTTAAAAGTGCCCCGTTCTCCTCCCCGCAAGTGTTCCTGCGCTTCCCCCCAGGGCTGCTGGGACTGATGGAAATGGGGGAACAGTCCTGCGCACCCAACCACAGCTCTGTGTTCCCAGTGCCTCTGAGAGACCTGGGGGGTGGGGGGGGAGAGAGACACTGGGTGCTGGGAACGTCCAGCCACTGCCCCAGCCCCAGCCGGGCCGTGGGCCAGACTCCCTGTGGGGAGGAACTTTTGATCTGTTCAATCTGTGTTGCCAGTTGGGCGCAAGGCGCTGGGCTGACAGCCAGGGACCAAACTCCCCTTTATGGGTACAGCAGCAGGGCTCTCCCCTGTGCATGGGCAAAGGTTGGCCCTGCTGGAAGGCAGGAGGTCAGTCGTCCCCCCCCCAAGTGCTGGCCCTGCAGGGCCTGGGCACAAGCTGGCAGCCCCAGACACTGACAGGCTCTAGATTCAGCTAGACACCGTCATGGGTTGCTCTTTGCAGGGCAGCCAGTCTCCCCCTGAGGATTGTATTTAGCACAAGGGAAGAGATCATAGAATCTCAGGGCTGGAAGGGACCTCAGGAGGGATCTAGTCCAACCCCCTGCTCAAAGCAGGACCAATCCCCAGATTTTTACCCCAGTTCCCCACATGGCCCCCACAAGGATTGAACTCACAACCCTGGGTTTAGCAGGCCAATGCTCAAACCACTGAGCTATCCCTCCCTCCGTGGAGTCCAGTAGGCACTTGGCTATTGCTAATCGATTTTATGTACCAGGTGCTCAGATACTACTGGGCTGGGCGGCCAGAGAAAACAGAGAGGGAGAGAAGGTATTTGGTGAGGCTTTAATTGCCATTCGTTATTGCTAATTCTTTGGGTGAGCGGGAGAGGATGCTTTATAAATGACGTTATTTTTGGACAGTTGGAATGATCAGGTGTATTGGACACAAATCTGGGAGCTGGGAATGCCTGGCTTCTCAGCCCAGTCTCGCCGTGTTCCTGGCGTGCACGCTTAGCTTAAAGCATTTAAACCAACCCACCGATTTCAAGGGGGCAACGCAGATACTTAGAGCTGAACCGACGCTTTGCTGGGCCGGGGCCGTTAGCTGTCACTAGCTGAGCACCTAAAGACTCACAGGGGGAGCCGTGTGAGTCTGGATCTGTAAAAAGCAGCAGAGAGTCCTGTGGCGCCTTATAGACTAACAGACGTTTTGGAGCATGAGCTTTCATGGGTGAATCCCCACTTCGTCAGACGCATGAAGCTCCATCATTTGGAGCCACTCTTGTTAACGAAGGTTTTAGCCTCGCCAGGTCTCGGTTTCCCCATCTGTAACTTGGGGATAATGCGCCTCTGGCTCAGGTGGCAGGGAGCGTGTTCGTACAGCCCTTCACAGATGCAAAGTGCCTTCGCTGAATTCTGTACCAGGGCTGAGCCCTGGTACCTCTAGGCTTGGCAGTTCATAGCCCCGGCAACTTTCATTACACATTAAGCACTGGAAAGTGCTACATCAGCATTGGCACTAATTAGTATTATTAGCGCCTCTTGATCAAAGCTGAGAACTGGAAAATTCACTTATCTCAGCAGCAAAAGCCAGCGGGTGTTAAGTGACTCTCCAAAACATGTGCAGGCCACCCCCAAGCAGCCCAGCACAGAGCCCCATTGTGCGTGCGAAGGCAGCTCCTCTTTCCTTTCCCTTCACTTCTTCCCTTGTCCCCCGAGGGAGAAGAGATTTTGATGACAGGGCAGCTGACAGTGTAATTAAAGAGCGTACTTTCCACGCAGGTAGCGTGTTTGTGAACCAAGCGGGAGAGCGGCAGAGAAAGCAGCAGTGGGAGCTGGCAGGAGAGCTGGTGAATTTCCAGGGGGGTGAGGTTAACAAAAACTGCTCCTGTCTTTCCAGAGAGGTGCCCCCTGCTCAGGGCACGGCCCACTCTGGGCTGTCCCCAGGAGGGGGCGGGCTCCGGTCCTGCAGAGGAAGGCAGCTGGAGAGATGCCCCAAGCCCATGAGGGCAGAGGAGCAGACGGATGGACGGGGAAGGGTCATTTCTGTGTCCAGACTTTTAGCAGAGCCTTGACCTAGCTGCTAATTCTGCAGGCGCCGCCCTGTGCCTGCAATGAATTGCTGGGGAAACTGGCGGGACACAGACACCTCCCTGCCCCTTTGTATCCACAGACCAGGTTAGGGGGCGGGGCAGCTAGGTGGCAGCAGCTGCTCCCCATGGGTCTCATAGGCCAGGGCAGCCTGCCCTGCCCATGTTGCATCCCGAGGCCCTGCCCTCTCTCAGCTCCAGCCAGGGTGGCCCAGAGCAGCGCTGAGGCCGTGCGGGGGGCAGGGCTCCTCTGGCAGGGGCGGGCTAGCACTCAGGGCTCCAGCGGGCAGAGGGGACGAGGCCCTGGGTGGAAGGGGCGGGGGGCAGGCTAACCTCCCCGAAGTGGGGGTTCACCCATCACCCAAACTGCTGCCCCAGAATGTGGTAATCACGGGAAGCTGGGCTCACAAAGGCAAGGGTGGGAGAGGGCTCCCCAAACATCAGCTGCACGTTTGGCACAAACCCTCGTTCGCACATACGGCCTCGTTAGCACAGGTGGAGAAGCCCGCCTGTGCATGTGCAAAGAGGCAAGTGCACCTTGGCCCACTGCAAGCCCAGCAGTGCTAGTACGGGACACAGGGCCTGACAAATGCACCCACCCCCCTTCCGGTTTCCCAGCCCCGTTGCATTGCAAAGGTGCAAAATCTCTTCTCCTCGCTGAGGGCTGTAAAGACGGGTGCGGACACAGAGGGCCTGTCTCTGCTGCCTGGCTCCCTTGGCACCACCATCCAGTAGCAGCGCCCCCGGGGCACGGAGCTTCCGCAGCAGGAACAAGTTGGAGCAAGGCTTGGAAACGAGCGTTTATCTCCAACGAGGAGCACGAGGCCGCAAGACAGAGACAGCTGCAGCCGGCTCCAGTGGCAGAGGGAAACAACCCGGCTCAGCCCCCTGGCTCCTCCGGAGCAGGCTGGGGGCTTGGAGGAGGGTGCGACAGCTGTCTGTGCGGGGGGCTGCCGATCGGGCTGGGATGGGGTTTATGGCCAGGGCTGAGTGTCTCCCTTGGCATCCACCCGCTCGCTGACATCGCCAAGCGGCTGGCATCAAAGGGAGCGAACCCTGCTGGCTTTCCTCTGCCTCGCAGGCAGGGGCATGAGATGCCACCTGCCGCCCAGGCCCCACACCATGCCCACTGCCAAAGCACGGAGACGAAGCAGCCCCCTCCCTTGGCAGATTGTCCAGCAGGGCAGGGACCCTCACGGGCTCTGGTTATGGCACCAACACAAGGGGAAAGGGACATGTCCCTGCTGTTCCCACTTCAGGGCTACTGGTTGGCCCAGATGCTCCTGTGCCAGGTACCTCCCTGGCCTGGTATTAGGAGCTCACATGTGATCTGATCTCTAGGTGGGTCTGGTGAGGTCGTCATCAAAGCTGAGCGAAATCTTTCAGCTGACGTTTGGTGGAGGATGCAGATTCGGGGACCCCACAAGGTTTGGTGAATTCACTTGGTTTTGCCAACTTGTTAATTTAAGCAGCAGAGAGTCCTGTGGCACCTTATAGACTAACAGACATTTTGGAGCATGAGCTTTCGTGGGTGAATACCCACTTCTTCGGATGCCCACGTATTCACCCACCAAAGCTCGTGCTCCAAAACGTCTGTTAGTCTATAAGGCGCCACAGGACTCTTTGCTGCTTTTACAGATCCAGACTAACACAGCTCCCCCTCTGATACTTGTTAATTTAAGAAACAAACAAACAAAAAATTCCAAAACATTAAAAAAATTTAGTTTTGGGGAGGTTCAATTTCAAAAGCCCTGTATGTAAAAACACTCAACATTGAACTGAAATGTTTCATTTGAAATGAATTTTTTCCAAATTTTCGATTGGCCACAAAATTCAAAGCATTTAGTTTTTGATTTGATGTAAAACTCCCACCCCCCTCCCCAGGTTTTTGGAACGGCCCATGGACTGAAACATCCATCATTCGCTCGGCTCTAGTTGCCATGTCACCTCCATCCTAAGTCACCTCTAAACACGGAAACAGGAGCTGAGTGTCACGTAAACGGGCATTGTGCAAATTACACTCCTGAATCTTTGTTCCCAACCCACATGGGGAGCAATAACAGGTCCCTCCAGCAGCCTCTGGTGGGTGCTCCCCTCATACCCTTGAACCCCAGTTACATGTCCACGCACACCCCAAACTCCAGGAACACATACAACTGAGAAAGAAGACCACAGTGGTTTAAAAAAAAACTGGCTTAGAGGGGAAGTGAAAGCAACTATTTTTAAAAGCATGTGTAACAGATGGAAGAGCGAGAAAGATGATAGCAATGAATATAAATAAGAAGCTAGGAATAATAGAAAATTGATAAGGGAAGCAAAAGGACACAAGGAGACTTCTATGATCAGCAAAGTTAAGGACAATAAGAAGGTGTCTTTAAAAGTGTATTAGGAACAAAATGAATCCTAACAATGATCTTGGTCTATTGCTAAATGGAAAGGACAGAACAGGCAGCAGCATTCAATAAATATTCTGTTCTGTATTTGGGAAAAAGTCAGATGCTGTATTCATATCATATGATATTGATGAAATACTTTCCATCCCAACAGTAACTAAGGAGGATGTTAAATCAGCAGGTCTGAGTAACTTGCATCCAAGAGCTTTAAAACAGCTGGCCGAGGAGCTCTCTGGACCATTAAGTTTGATTTTCAATAGCTCTTGGAACACTGGGG